>NC_133336.1:178043263-178356899 GCF_042186555.1 Aquarana catesbeiana
AGATATCAGGGGTCTTAACAGACCTCTGATATCTCCCCCTTGAGAAAGAGACAGAGGATAGAGATTCCCCAGTCCCTTTCTCTGCAGCCTCAGCTGCACTGAGAATGAATGGAGAGAAGACAGCGGCTCCTCTCCATTCATAAACTGAGACATCGTAATCACAGAAGATTACAATTTTTCAGTTATGTGAATGGACAGAGTCAGCTGACTCTGTCTATTCACAAAGCAAGGAGGAGGAGGACAGCGGAACGGAGGGGGAGAACGGAGGGGGAGAATGGAGGGGGAGAACGGAGGGGGACAGAAAAGGAGAGGGGATCGGAGGTGACAGTCACAGCGGAGAGGCACAGAGAAGGAGAGGGGATCGGAGGTGACAGTCACAGCGGAGAGGCACAGAGGAGGAGAGGGGATCGGAGGTGACAGTCACAGCGGAGAGGCACAGAGAAGGAGAGGGGATCGGAGGTGACAGTCACAGCGGAGAGGCACAGAGGAGGAGAGGGGATCGGAGGGGACAGTCACAGCGGAGAGGCACAGAGGAGGAGAGGGGATCAGAGGGGACAGTCACAGCGGAGAGGCACAGAGAAGGAGAGGGGATCAGAGGGGACAGTCACAGCGGAGAGGCACAGAGAAGGAGAGGGGATCGGAGGTGACAGTCACAGCGGAGAGGCACAGAGGAGGAGAGGGGATCGGAGGGGACAGTCACAGCGGAGAGGCACAGAGAAGGAGAGGGGATCGGAGGTGACAGTCACAGCGGAGAGGCACAGAGGAGGAGAGGGGATCAGAGGGGACAGTCACAGCGGAGAGGCACAGAGAAGGAGAGGGGATCGGAGGTGACAGTCACAGCGGAGAGGCACAGAGGAGGAGAGGGGATCGGAGGGGACAGTCACAGCGGAGAGGCACAGAGAAGGAGAGGGGATCGGAGGTGACAGTCACAGCGGAGAGGCACAGAGGAGGAGAGGGGATCAGAGGGGACAGTCACAGCGGAGAGGCACAGAGGAGGAGAGGGGATCGGAGGGGACAGTCACAGCGGAGAGGCACAGAGGAGGAGAGGGGATCGGAGGAGAGGGGATCGGAGGGGACAGTCACAGCGGAGAGGCACAGAAAAGGAGAGAGGAACGGAGGGGGATAGCGGAGAGGGACAGAGGAAAGGAGGGGACATGGAGGAGGATGCAGTGACAGTCAGCGGTGAGCGATCACCGCTGTGTCACTAAAGCAGCTGAAAGCCGGCGGGGGGGAGAATCTTGTAACTCCCCCACCGCCGATCACAGCTGTCCTCCAGGTATCGGGTGAAGCATCGGGAGCATTTGCCCGAGTACAAGTACTCGGGCAAATGCTCGGTATCGGTGCCGATACCGATACTAGTATCGGTATCGGGACAACCCTAATATATATATATACATACATATATACATACACAGTATATATATATATTTATATATATATATACATACACTATCTCACAAAAGTGAGTACACCCCTCAAATTCTCAAATTCTTGTAAATATTTTATTATATCTGTTCATGTGATAACACTGAAGAAATTACACTTTGCTACAATGTAAAGTAGTGAGTATACAGCTTTCTTGTGCATCATCTTTAGAAGAGGCTTCCTTCTGGGATGACAGCCATGCAGACCAATTAGATGCAGTGTGTGGCATATGGTCTGAGCACTGACAGGCTGACCCCCACCCCTTCAACCTCTGCAGCAATTATCGCAGCACTCAGACGTCTATTCCCAAAGACAACCTCTGGATATGACGCTGAGCACGTGCACTCAACTTCTTTGGTCGACCATGGCGAGGCCTGTTCTGAGTGGAACCTGTCCTGTTAAACTGCTGTATGGTCTTGGCCACCGTGCTGCAGCTCAGTTTCAGGGTCTTAGCAATCTTCTTATAGCCTAGGCCATCTTTATGTAGAGCAATAATTCTTCTTTTCAGATCCTCAGAGAGTTCTTTGCCATGAGGTGCCATGTTGAACTTCCAGTGACCAGTATGAGAGAGTGAGAGCGATTACACCATGTAACACACCTGCTCCCCATTCACACCTGAGACCTTGTAATACTAACGAGTCACATGACACCGGGGAGGGAAAATCATTAATTGGCCCCAATTTTGACATTTTTACTTAGGGGTGTACTAACTTTTGTTGCCAGCGGTTTAGACATTAATTGACTGTGTGTTGAGTTATTTTGAGGGGACAGCAAATTTACACTGTTATACAAGCTGTACACTCACTACTTTACATCGTAGAAAAGTGTAATTTCTTCAGTGTTGTCACATAAAAAGATATAATAAAATATTTACAAATATGTGAGGGGTGTACTCACTTTTGTGAGATACTGTATATATACTGTAATATATATATATATATATATATATATATATATATATATTTTACAACTGGGCCTTTTTTGGCAAGTTTTGATGTGACCAAGGCATTGAAACACCTTCTGTTTCTTATAGATATTGGCATAGCTCCCAGCTGTCCCTGATTTCGATGGATTGTCCTTGATTTGGAGCAATGTCCCTCCGTCCCTCATTCTTCCTCATTTGTTTCTCATTTTGGTCTGATCTATATAGATGTATATAAAATGCACTTTTTATCTATCAAAAGAGAAGTTTGGGAATAGTGATATTTTGGAGTTGTCAATAGCCATAGCACCACTCATGGTTCTAGCATCCATGTCCTTGTAATTCAATAGTTTGCACAGAAATGGGCGAGGCTCGTTGCCTGGTGGCAAAGGGCGTGTTGGGACTCTATGCGCCCTCTCAACTGCACACAGGTGGGAAAAGGTATATTCACCCCTTTAAGTTCATCAGCAAGGGCAGAGATAGACATATTGCAGGATGTTACAGCAGAGAATATATCACGTAGAGTGGCCTCTGGTTCTTCTGCATCTGGGGAAGATGCATGTGGCACAGCAAAAATGTCCCCAGGAGTACTCAATGTGTTCCACTCAGGGGGCAATCTGCCTGCATCCTCCAGTGAGACGGTGTCATCGGCCTCCAATTGACCCCCTGAGACATCTCCCTGGGCAGAGGAGGAAGTCAGGTGTTCTTTAGGAGTCCTCCTGCCAAAGAGGAGCTTCTGAGCAGCCTTCTGAGCAGAGCATTTCTCCGTGGAGGAGCATTGCGACCAGGCGCCATCTTGGCCAGGATCCTCCATGAGGCCTCAGTTGTCTTTGAGCCGTTTTGCCATATCAGCAGTGATATCGGAGTAGCAGGAATGTGGGTGCTGGGATGTAGGTACTGTGCACTGGGGTCCATAGAAGAACGATTTCAGGTGGGTTCAGGATAATAGCACGGATTTTCGTAGGAGAAGGAGACAGATGCGACCAGCTCCATCCTCTGCTCAGCCACACCCCCATCCAGCATCATCCCGCTCTTCTTCCCCCTCAGCCTTACTGTCCTTAGCCTGCCTCTTTCAATTATGGAGGTACAGCATTACATGTGGGCATTACGTAGGGTGGTCTCTATGCAAAGTCTGCCTAGAAGCACCCACTCATCCAGACTGACATCCACCCATCAAGGAATTGTGATACCTAACTCCTCTCAAGAACCATAGCTTCCAAATGTCCTGATTTCAGGGGACTGTCCCTGATTTGGAACAAAGTCCCTCTGTCCCTCTTTCCTCCTCAATTGTCCCTCATTTTGGTCTGGTCTATATAGTTGTATATAAAATGCACTTTTTATCTTTCAAAAAGTGTTTCCCAGTGCTAAACCTTTCATCCAAATTCTAAATTGTTTCATTTGTAAATTCCAAAAGCCAATATAAAGGAATAGTAGTGGTAAAAAAAAAGCACTTGTGGGATTAAAAAATCATTTTTTTTGTATATTTCTCCTTTAAGGGGGCATGGTAGGGGGTGTGTCATATACAAAATAGAGAATACTTTATTAATCCCAAAGGGAAATTGACAAATTTTTGTGCCACAGACACACTTAGCAAAGACAACACAAGATCACAACAATGAACAGAACAATATACAAAAACACAACAAAATCAAATTAAAACTACACTACAAATAAAAGCATCAATACAATTAAAATACAACATATTACCACCTGATTGCCACCTATCAGTGCCAATCAGTGCCGCCTATCAGTACCCATTAGTGCCGCCTGTCAGTGCCCATCAGTGCCGCCTGTCAGTGCCCATCAGTGTCGCCTGTCAGTGCCCATCAGTGCTGCATATCAGTGCCCATCAATTCTACATATCAGTGTAGACTACATGGCAAATGAGGTTCAATGTAGAAAAATGTAAAATAATGCATTTGGTGGCAAAAATATGAATGCAATCTATACACTGGGGGAGAGAACCTCTGGGGGAATCTAGGCTGGAAAAGGACCTGGGGGTCCTAGTAGATGATAGGTTCAGCAATGACATGCAATGCCAAGCTGCTGCTAACAAAGCAAACAGAATACTGACATGCACTAAAAAGGGGATTAATTCCAGAGAAAAAACAATAATTCTCCCACTCTACAAGACTCTGGTCCGGCCGCACCTGGAGTATGCTGTCCAGTTCTGGCAACAGTCCTCAGTACTGTACTGGAAATAGAGCGAGTACAAAGAAGGGCAACAAAGCTAATAAAGGGTCTGGAGGATCTTAGTTATGAGGAAAGGTTGTGAGCACTGAACTTATTCTCTCTGGAGAAGAGACGCTTGAGAGGGGATATGATTTCAATATACAAATACTGTACTGGTGACCCCACAATAGGGATAAAACTTTTTCGCTAAAGGGAGTTTAACAAGACACGTGGCCACTCATTAAAATTAGAAGAAAAGAGGTTTAACCTTAAACTATGAAGAGAGTTCTTTACTGTAAGAGCGGCAAGGATGTGGAATTCCCTTCCACAGGCGGTGGTCTCAGCGAGGGGCATCGATAGTTTCAAGAAACTATTAGATAAGCACCTGAATGACCACAACATATAGGGATATACGATGTAATACTGACATATAACCACACACATAGGTTGGACTTGATGGACTTGTGTCTTTTTTCAACCTCACCTACTATGTAACTATGTTAGTATGTAAGTACCTCCTCATCAATGCCCATCAGTGCCACCTTATCAGTGTCAAATCATCAGTGCCCATCAGTGAAGTTGAAAACAACATTTTATGACAGAAACGAAGAAAAACTTTACTTTTTTGCAAAAAGTAGTCTTTTTTTAGTTTGTTTAGCAAAAAATAAAAACCCCAGAGGTGATCAAATACCACCAAAAGAAAGCTCTATTTGTGGGAAGAAAATTATAAAAATGTAGTTTGGGTACAGTGTTGCATGACCGCGCAATTGTCATTCAAAGTGCAACAGCGCTGAAAGCTGAAAATTGTCCTGGGAAGGAAAGGGTGAAAGTGCCCGGTATTGAAGTGGTTAAACAATGAAATAACCAATTTTTTTTAAGTTATTAAAAATTTTCTGTGTTAACAATGTTGGAAAATGTCAACTGAGAAATTAATAAAAATGTAAAGTTGAAAAAAATAAAAATCAAAATAGAATATGATTTTTTTTTTTTTTTTTAAGAAAAAAAAAGTTTTATTATGTTACCATCAGTTCCTCATAAAACATAGTTTAGTCTCATCTTCCTCTTGCTAGGATTCTTTATGAAGTCTTATCTAAGTAAAGAAGAAAGGAGAAGTTATACTTTCAATATGAAGTATTAAAAATAATATTTCTATATACTATAGAAATAACCAGAGAAGGGGACTTTACTTCACCAGTCCACAATACTTCCTCTCTGGGTGATAAACAGCACTAAGACCCCTTTCACACTGAAGCGCCGCCGCGTTTTAGAGGTGCTTTCCGGATGCTAGTGAGGTGTTTTTTTTTTAAGGTCACATGACAACGTGACCTTAAAGAAGTCCAAAAAACACCCGTTTGCGGTGCTTTTGAATCGCTTTTAAGGCGCTTCGGAAGCACTGCCCATTCATTTCACTGGGCAGGGCCGTTTTTGGAGCACTATTACAGCGCTCCCAACCTGCCCCAAAGATGCTGCTTGCAGAACTTTTTCTAACACCCCGCAAGTGCACCGCCCCAAATCTGCCTCAGTGTGAACGGGGTCTAAATTTGTTAAAAATAATCACTATTTACCACTTGCCCACCAGCCGTCGCAGTTTTACTGCAGCAGAATGGCACGGCTGGGCGAAACGACGTTATGTAACGTCACAGAAATAGAGAACCGACATGATGGATTGTATCGGTACCAGAGAGGAACTTTTTATACCAATTAATTAAAAATAAATTTATTATAACAAAGTTTATACATATAAAAAACACATAAAAACATCCAATTCAATCTGAGGTTTAATACAATAGTTACAAAAAGTATCACAGAGGTTGACGCGTTTCACTTATTAGCTTCTTCAGAACCGATTATTCAGTGATTAGTAACATCAGGTTATGTAACGTTGCTTCGCCTTGTGGCCACTAGGGGCGCGCGCCCCCTGCTTGCCCCCGGAGCTGATATGAGTGCTCGGCGGTCGCAATGACCAGGCTCCCGCGATCGTTGCTGACACACCGAGAACCGGGATCTTTGTGTGTAAACACACACAGTTTCTGGTTCTCTGAGGGGAGAAGAGACAGATCGTCTGTTCATACAGAGTATGAACAGTGATCTGTCATCTCCCCTACACAGTCCCCTCCCCCCTTCAGCTAGAACACACACTAGGGAACACACTTAACCCCTTGATCGCCCCCTAATGGTTAACCCCTTCCCTACCAGTGACATTTTTACAGTAATCAGTGCATTTTTATAGCACTGATCGCTGTATAAATGTCACTGGTCCAAAAAATGTGTCAAAAGTGTGCGATGTGTCCGACATAATGTCGCAGTCCCGATAAAAATTGCAGATCGCCGCCATTACTAGTAAAAAATAATTGTAATAATAAAAATGCCATAAAACTATTCCCTATATTGTAGATGCTATAACTTTTTCGCAAACCAATCAATATAAGCTTATTGCGATTTTTTTTTTTTTTTAACCAAAAATATGTAGAAGAATACATATTGGCCTAAAATGAGGAAAAACATTTTTTAATATATTTTTGGGGGATATTTATTATAGCAAAAAGTAAAATATAATGCGTTTTTTTTCAAAATGTTCGCACTTTTTTTGTTTATAGTGCAACAAAAAAAAAACGCCGAGGTGTTCAAATACCACTAAAAGAAAGCTCTATTTGTGAGAAAAAAAGGACGTCAATTTTGTTTGGGTGCAACATCGCACTACCGCGCAATTGTCAGTTAAAGCGATGCAGTGCCGAATCGCAAAAAGTGCTTTGGTCAGGAACGGGGTAAAATCTTCCGTGGCTGAAGCGGTTAAATAAACGAAAAAAGTGTACCTGTTCCATAAATGGCCATACACACTACAATCTTATTGTACAACCTCCTTTATATCTATTATTAACTACACAGTACAGGGGTATGCCTGATTGGATACTAATTGATTTGATTGTTTAGATTTGTCTTCATATCACATAGTTTTGGTAAAGTTAAAGGAGATTGTACAATCATATTGTACAGTGTATTAGCTTTACATTTAACAAAACTATGAAATATGAGGACAAACCTAAACATTCTGATCATTTTGTATCCAATCACACATGCCCTTATATTACATAGTTGATGGTAGATCTAAGGGTCACCATACACGTTACAGTCTGGCCATTCAATCTTTGTACAATTAACTTTAGATTTACCAAATCTTTGGAAACTGAACGGAAACTGAAGGGAGCACCGACCCTCACTTCACTTCAGGAAGTGAAGGGAAATCTCCCCACACAGATGCAAATCTTGGGCACGAGAGCCAGAATGGGGATGTGTGTGTGTAAACACGCACATCTCCATTCAGTCAGGAGAGGAGAGACAGATTGTCTATTCCTACTAAGTAGGAACAGTGATCTGGCTCCTCCTCTAGTAAGTCACATCCCCATACAGTTAGAAACACACAGTGAGGGAACACATATAAACCCTTGATCGCCCCCTAGTGTTAATCCCTTCCCTGCCAGTGACATTTACACAGTAATCAGTGCATTTTTATAGCACTGATCGCTGTATAAATGTCAATGGTCCCAAAATAGTGTAAAAAAAATGTCCGATCTGTCTGCCGCAATGTCACAGTACCGCTAAAAATCACAGATCGTCGCCATTACTAGTAAAAAATATATATATATTAAAAATGCCATTAATCTATCCCCTATTTTGTAGACTCTATAACTTTTGTGCAAACCAATCAATATACGCTTATTGCGTTTTTTTTTTTTTTTTACCAAAAATATGTAGAAGAATATATATCGGCCTAAACTGTTGAAGAAGTTTCTTTTTTTACATTTTATTATAGCAAATAGTATAAAATATTATGTTTTTTTAAATTGATGCTTTTTTTTGTGTATAGCGCAAAAAATAAAAACCGCAGAGGTGATCAAATACCACCAAAAGAAAGCTCTATTTGTGGGAAAAAAAAGATTGTCAATTTTGTTTGGGTACAACGTCGCACGACCGCGCAATTGTCAGTTAAAGCGATGCAGTGCCGAATCACAAAAAATGGCCTGGTCATTAAGGGGGAAATTCTTCCGGGGCTGAAGTGGTTAATACAATAAAATGTTGTGCTCTGTTCTGCAAATAAGTATTTACTTTTTCAGATGCTAAGTACATTGTTCTCCCATCTCTGTCCAGCAGATGGCAGAATGTAACCAGTGTTGGAAGCACACTGGTTATCTGGAAACTCACAATCAAGCACTTTCGGCTTTGTTCTCTTCCCACACATACACTCGCTTTCACTCTTGCAGAACACTGAGCTCCAAGGGCCGATTCACAGCATATTTGTGTAATCCAAATGCTTTTCTGCATGCACTGTTCTGATGCATTTTGGATACATTTTAGATGCATTTTTAATGCTTTCCAGTTTCCCTGTCACTTAATATGGTCCACAGGATCACCGCCCCCTCCTATGTGCCAAATGCTGCGCTCACAGACCTACCCCTCACTGACAGCTGCTGCTTAAAATTCAAACAGTGCAAAAATAATAATAAATGATTCACTAAAACCTGCCCTTACCTCACGTGAAATCAAATAGCAGCGCTAAAAATAGCAAAAAAATGTGTACATGTGTATATCTACCACAATAAACTAAAAGGTGACAAATTTACTAAAAGGTTAAACTAATTTAAACTAAACTAATTTAAATTTAAACTAAAAGGTTAAAATTTTATAATTTTTATAAAATGTTTTATTAGATGACACTCTATACCTGCAATATAGAACACACGCGAGTATGATTGGTTATCTGCACTGCCTATAAGATGGTCTTGCGGGACTACCAAGCAGTTCTCTTGCAGATATATAGGGGCATATTTAACATTTGCAGTAACAGAAGATTTTAAATGTATGTTGACTTGTGCACACAAAGCAATGTACACGTATGGTGCGAGCGGAGACACAGGGAGTGCGCAAGCGCGGTGTCATCATTACCGCGCGTCATACGAGAGAGGGGGGTATTTAAGAAAGATTGCCAGATAGTGCAGCCAATCCCATGAATAAGTCCCTTGTGACGAAACATGTCGGGGCGTGGCTACGAGGCAATCTGACGCGCTAGACGTAGGACGCTGTGACAGGAGGCGCCATACGAGAAAGCGGGGAAGCGGCTCCAGGAGACTCGGGGAACGGGTGAGAGTGTTTCCGAACACCTAGCTGCCTGGGTCCGCTGTGACCACCATACTCCCGTATACCATTTGGAGAGTGTTTTTTGGTGATGACCATGTTTGCTGTGCTATTCTGCTTGATTCAAGTTTATAAAATGTGAGTTCAATGGTGGAGGAGAGTGTTGCTTGTATTAAAGTTTATTGCGTTACTGCACTATTGGATTGCTTTTCTTTTTTTCATGTGGAGAGTACGCTTGTGTATATACTCTGGACATCCAACAGGGATTGAGTGGAGGTTATCACTGTACCCCCTACTGTGTGGGAATAGCCTGTGAGCCGAACACGAGAGTGTAAGGCAAAAGTAGCTGGTGAGTTTGCTCGCTGAAGGGGAGTGGAGATCACAGTTCACAGCGGTGTGGTGGAAGATTTTTTTCACTGAAGATCTATATCATATTATTTATGAATCATCACTCACATCACTACGTCACTGCTTATTGGACTTTTTATGTTACTAACCTAATATATACTGTATGAACTTAATAACACTAGATTATTTTTGATTATTTTTGAGTGATACTTAATAGGTTGTCACCTTTTAGTTTATTGTGGTAGATATACACATGTACACATTTTTTTGCTATTTTTAGCGCTGCTATTTGATTTCACTTGAGGTAAGGGCAGGTTTTAGTGAATCATTTATTATTATTTTTCCAGTTTCCCTGTCTTGTTTTTTTTTTCAAAGTTTCCTGGGTTTTGGTTGTTAGGAGCTGGCATCAGCTCCCCACTGACAGCAGAATGTAAACAACATAGCCATCATTAAAAAAAAAAAAAAAACAGCACGGGACACCCCGCCCCCCAATCCATACCAGGCCCTTCAGGTCTGGTATGGATTTTGAAGGGGATCCCATGCAAAAAAATCCATACCAGACCCACTGGTCCTGGTGTGGATTGGAGGGGGACCCCTGCTTCTTTTTTTTTTTATGAGCTCCGCTTTAAGCTGGCCGTCCACAAGCAGAATTTAGTTTTTTTTTTTTTTCATTTTAAGAACATTCTATCTATTTTGTAAACATTAGTTGAGTCAAATCGACATTCGTTTTTCAAGAAGACAAGAAAATTTGAAGGAGAATGAAAGTTTTTTCTCAAATGAATGAATTTCTAACAGCAAATGTGAGCTGATGGGGAAACCTGTCTTAGTGGAACTTCCAGGTGCCTCCACCCTACCGGGTTTTGTGTTGGCTCTACTAATGAGCCTCTAAGTGGGGGATTCCTAATATAATAGTGATCAAATAGCTCTATCTGGTATCTAGCAGGCTATACCTAAAGGGTATGTGAAAGGGACACTTTTGTCTCAGTGGATTTTTTTAAGGTTGTTCCCATCTATGACATTCAGATCTGAATTGATGGGTTCAAGTCATTTACTCCACAGTCGCTACCTTGAGCTAGTTAGATACCTTATTCTATCCACACCATATACACTGACTATTTTGTCACGGTTACCAGAGAGGGTGGAGTTTGCCGAACCTGGGGTCCTATATGGGTTTGCAAACAATGATAACCTGTGAATTTCTAGCCCCGTAGTCCGTCTTGTGTGGTGTTGCCCATTACCCAATGTTCAGGGTCAATCAGCACCTACCCATTTTTGTCCTGAGGAAGCAATTTAATGCGAAACGCGTTGACTAACAAGTTTGGAGGAGTTCATGGGCCCTATTTCTTGATACACGTATATATTTCAGAATGGATTGCTTTATAATTATTGAAATTAATCCATGCCTTCTTGTTTGATATTTGGGTATCTGTTGACCCTGTCCAGTTGAGGGCATTGTTGTCTGTCTTTTTCCTTGTCAAAAGAAGTTTATTGAGTATACAATATTATAAAGATACATAAAGTAAGTTTACAAGGATCTATAAAGTAAGCTCATTGTTTTACAGTAGGGTTTATATAGGTAAATATCATGAAATTTCAAATATTAAACATTGGGTTCACGTAAACCTAAATTAAAGATATATATCATTTCCTTAGTTACTTTTGTAGGTATTTAAATGATTTATACCTACTATACATATTGTTTACAGGTAGAGTGTATATAGGTCAAATAAATTCTGATAATGAGCTTTAATCGTAAGGTGGAGAAAAGGAAAGAGAAAGAAGAAAAAGGGTTGAAAGGTAGAGGTATGGTCCACAAGGTTGTCCCGCTCGTCAGTTTATTATTCTTTTTAGGTCTATCTTTTTATGTCAATTTTTGTCTGTGTATTTTTTGTATTTTTGTAATAAAGACATATATTTATATATATATCCTTTCTGCCTCATGTTGTGCCCACAAAGTCCTTTTTTTTTTAGAAAGTATTTACTGTCTCAATCCCTTTCATATAACAGCAAATGTTGCTTTCCATTTATTCCAAAAACTGAATGTTAACCTCCCTGGCGGTATGATTATTTCTGATTTTAGGTGCTGAAAGCGGTACAATTATTTTGCACAGAAATTTGGCGTTTTATATTGTAGGCCTGTAATTCTTAGGAATAGTTCACTTAAATCTGTCCAAACAAGAGTCTAGTAGATATCCCGGGTATGATAAAGTTTGAAAAACGAAATAAAAAATTATAATATAATAAATAACTATAAATAATTATAACAAATAATAATATAATAATAATAAAAATTATATAATAATATAATCAAATCAAAAACACTGAAATTTGCTCAGTTGCAGAATTTTAGCTTTCGTTACTTTAATGCCGCGTACACACGGTCGGACTTTTCATCTACAAAAGTCCGACAGCCGGTCCGACAGACTTTCGTCGGACTTGCGGCGGACTTGCGGCGGACTTGTTGCAGACTTTCTAACGAACGGACTTGCCTACACACGACCACACAAAAGTCCGACGGATTCTTACGTGATGACGTACACCGGACTAAAATAAGGAAGTTGATAGCCAGTAGCCAATAGCTGCCCTAGCGTGGCTTTTTGTTCGTCGGACTAGCACACAGACGAGCGGATTTCGGGGTCCGTCGTAGTTACGACGTAAAGATTTGAAGCATGTTTCAAATCTAAAGTACGTCGGATTTGAGGCTAAAAAAGTACGTTGAAAGTCCGGAGAAGCCCACACACGATCAGATTACCAGCCAGCTTTAGTCCGTCAGCGTCCGTTGGACTTTTGTAGCTGAAAAGTCCGACCGTGTGTACGCGGCATTAGTGTTTGATGACGGATCTCCCCACAAATCACTATCGCTCAATTCTGCGAGTGATTCTAATTTATTATCGCTTTTTTCTAGCTGCTCTAAAACCACTTTTGATGTAAAGAGACAGTTTTGGTTGCTATGGACAATCTCCAGTTTCCTGGCAGAAAGAACAGTTTTATATATATAAAACTGCATGCAGGACACTGGGCAGACCACTAGGGACAAAGGGGATGTGTAGTTATTTGATACAGTACTGTAATCTGTAAGATTACAGTATGCTGTATCTATACTGTGTGTTTCACTATTTGAATTTCCCGCCGAACTCCGTCCCCGTGCGTCGCACCGCTCGCAGGGAACGGAGCCCGTCACTGTGAATCGAGCGAGACACAGCGGCTCGCCGATCACAGCGGGGAGACATCGCAGGATCCAGGGGACAAGGTAAGTATGCTCTTCCTGGATCCTGCGATGCAAGCCCGAGTCTGGCTCGGGGATACCGCTTTTGGTATGTAAAATCCAACCCGAGCCAGACTCGGGAATACCGCCAGCGGGGTTAAAAGCAAATGAGTTTTTGAACGACATTCGTCAAGTCATTAAATGTACTGAGAATTTTTATATGAATGTCTGTATGAACATCTATTAGAAAATCTACTTCTGTGCGGCCAGCTTTAGTGAGTGGGTTGTGAACACAAAAGGAGTCACGGAGACAAAAAGTAACAGAGGTCATTGTTAAAGTGTCGGTAAACTCCCATGTATGATTTTTACCCAATAAGACTTACCTATATTTCCATTAAATGTCTCCTAATCCTGCACCATTTAGGAGATATTTACTTTAGATGCAGCCGGTGATGTTACCGGCACATGCTCTCTGAAGGAATGGCATACCCGTGCCGTTCCTTTAGGGCTGTGCCGTAAACAGCGACTCCTGCACGCATGCGTGGGAGTGACGTCTTCGCTGGCTCAGCAATTTACATCACCGTTTTCACCGTCATAATACAGTATGCTAGTAAGCGATGCATACTAGTACATTATGACTTAAAATTCCCAGGGCCTTTTTTTTTTATGTGGTTCACCACCGCTTTAAGGTTATAGAAAGGATAATATGAAAACAGCTGCATTTGATTAAGTGAGAATAGTTGATGTAGAGGAGTGGATACACAGAGATGAGGGCTGTGGTGTGACAATGTGGTTTTAATACTGCATGAGAGAATATCTATCATTAACTTTCCACAGTATCTACTGTATATATACATTCTTTGTTTCACAAATACATTTAAAATACAGGATGAACCATAGGCGTGCACACAGGGTGTGCCAGGTGTGCCTGGGCACACCCTAATCCCCCTGTGTGATGCAGATTCCCCCCTTTTAGACCCCCCCTGATATTTCACCAAAGCCCCCTAACTGGACTCCTAACAAATTGTAAAAAAATTATAAAAAATTGAATAATAAAAATAAAAACGACTGACACCGTCCACTGCCTTACTGACACCAATCACTGCCCTACTGACACCATCAGTATACTGTGTATACACATGCACACACACACGCATATGTGTTTGAACTTTGGTGTGCACACCCTAATGCAATAGGCTGTGCACACCTATGGAATGAACCAATGACTCTCCTCATATGGATAAAATTTAGCATGAGCTATTGGTCTCTGTAAATAATTGTTTTTTGTTTTTTTAAACAGATCACCAAAATGGAATCCTAGAAAACATGAAAAAAGAGCCTAATGGCTGCATCTTAAAACACATTTTAAAGGGCACCCAAAGGTAGCATGAGTCTATTTAAAGTGGAACCAAGGAAGCCAATGAAGCTGCCATTTTAGCTTCTGTTTGATCTGCAATTGCTATGGTGCTGCATGTGTGATCAGTTATTACACCATATTTCATGGCTTGACAGTGAGTAGAAAAGCAACTGTGACAACTGTGACAACTATCATACATGTATGCCTTGGATTTTTTGAGAAACAGTTAAATTGGTGGGTTTAGTTTGACTTTAATTATTTATCCCACCAGAGTCCCAGATCTAACACAGTTTAGCAATAAAACTGATCCGGTACTGTTAAATGTGTCAAGCTTTATAAAGAATTGTTTGGGTGAGAAGCCACCTTGCTATCTCACACCATTCTTTTTACCCTTCTGAAAGTCCAGAGCAACAGTGGTTTAACCAGACCAGTTCACAGACACATCTGACATCTTGCTAGATATAAGCCCATTCATTGAGGTTTGTGGTTGTGATAGATTGTTTGCTAAAAGGAATTTGGTCAAATTTCCAAGAAATAATGAAACCATTCAGCAAATAAAAACAAAACTGCCATTAAAAAAAAAGAAAATAATAAGCATTAGGGCTCAGTCCACCCAAAACGATATTATAGTTTTGGGTGGATGCTAGAGAGTTAAGATACCTGACAAGGTTGGTACTTTGTTGGTCTGCACACCTTTTGTGGCCGTTATGAGTGGTTTCCACCCTTCCTATCTGATTTTTTCATTTTTTTGGGGGGGGTGGAAAACACAAGGAAGAAGGAAGAGTGTTAAGACCATAATGGGTTGATTTACTAAAACTGGAGAGTACAGAAACTGGTGCAGCTCTGCATGGTAGCCAATCAGCTTCTAACTTCAGCTTGTTCAATTAGGCTTTGGCAATAAAACTTGGAAGCTGAATGGATTCTAGGCACAGCTGCACCAGATTTTGCACTACTAGGTGGACAGGACAGCACCAGGAATTATAGCATTTAGATTCCCCAATGGTGAAAACAAAAATGGGATTTTGGATGAAACATTAAAGGTAAAGCAGGACAGCAGACAAGCTGGAAGTGGATGAAAAATACAAAGAGAAGAGGACTGTGAGCCTTAGGCTGGGTTAACATATGTGCAGCCACGGTTTGTAGCCTGGTACGTTTCTGTTCACTGGTTCGGTGCCATTCAGGTCCAAATTTTTGCCTGAATTTGTACCTGAACCGGACCCAAAAATGCACAGGACCCTTTTGGAAACCGCACCGTGGCCACCCCGGACATGTGTGAACTGACTCCATTGAGAGCCGGTCACATTCACATGTCATGCAAATTGGATGCAGTGAAAACCGAATTCCAATTAGCACATATGTGAACCTGGCCTAAATAGAACAGGAGAATGACCAGACAGAGTGGGTATGGATAAAAGAGATAGGGAATGATGAAAGAGAAGAGCTGGCATGGATGGAAATGAAGGCGAATGACCAGAGAAGAAAGTGGGTATGGATCAGTGGCGGCCCATCCATAGGGGGCGCCTGGGCACCCCCCCCCCCCCCCCTCCTGTAGTCACCAAAAAAAAAAAATGGAAAAAAAAACAATTTTTTTTTTTAAACGGCCCCTTTAAGAAAAAAAAAACGAAAAAAATGTCCTTTAACTAAGTGCACGGTGTTCGGCCGCTAGACACAGTGCACTATGGGAAGCGCCCCATCAATACAATCATGAGATTGCAGACGCGGCGCTTCATTGGGGTGGGGTTTGGAGCTGCTTTGTGGCGTAATCTATTGCGCCAAGCAGCACCTGCCCGGCCGGGTGTTTTGTTCTCAGTGTGAGAACAAAGTCTCTTCCGGTGGGCTACAAAAAGATGGCCGCCGTGAGGACTAATAGTAATCCCCTTGTGTTGTGAACACACGGAGAAAGCCAGGAACTAGCACAGATGCAGCTTGAAGGAGGGCTGTGCTGCCGGGGACACAGATGTGAGGAGGATCCTGCTGCTCCACTGGGGACACAGATGTAAGGAGGGGCTCCACTGGGGACAAAGATGTATGAAGGGGCTCCGCTGGGGTCACAGATGTAAGGAGGGGCTCCACTGGGGACACAGATGTAAGGAGGGGCTCAGCTAGGGACACAGATGTAAGGAGGGGCTCTGCTGGGGATGCAGATGTAAGGAGGGGCTCCACTGGGGACTTAGATATAAGGAGGGGCTCCACTGGGGAAACAGATGTATGGAGGGGCTCCACTGTGGAAACAGATGTGTGGAGGGGCTCCGCTGAGGACACAGATGTAAAGAGGGGCTCCGCTGGGGACACAGATGTGAAGAGGGGCTCCGCTGGGGACACAGATGTATGAAGGGACTCCGCTGGGGGACACAGATGTAAGGAGGGACTGCACTGGGGACACAGATGTAGGGAGAGGCTCCGCTGGGGACACAGATGTAAGGAGGGGCTCCACTGGGGACACAGATGTAAGGAGGAGCTCCCCTGGGGGAACCTCATGTAAGGAGGGACTCTGCTGGGGGCACCTGATGTAAGGAGGGACTCTGCTGTGGGCACCTCATGTAAGGAGGGACTCCGCTGTGGGCACCTGATGTAAGGAGGGACTCCGCTGGGGTCACCTGATTTAAGGAGGGACTCCGCTGGGGGCACCTGATGTAAGGAGGGAAAGGAGGGACTCTGCTGTGGGCACCTGATGTAAGGAGGTACTCCGCTGGGGGCACCTGATGTAAGGACGGACTCCGCTGGGGGCACCTGATGTAAGGACGGACTCCGCTGGGGACACCTGATGGCATTTGGTGGCAGGCGACATGGCAAGTGACACTGATTCTGCATTATGGTGAGTTGAATGATTTAATTTCATATTACAATGTAATATTAGAAATAATGCGCTTCAATCATCCTGACACCATAACAACCATGGTGCCGGGATGATTGAAGTGCTAACACCAGGTGTTTGGAGTATCTTTATCTGTTGATTGTTAAACTTTCTAGAATACACATATTTCTATTGTTGTGCAGGATCTGGGCCTGCTGTCCCTCCCTCCCTTTCTCCCTCCCTCTCCCTCCACACCACCTTAGAGCCACGCCCCCTATTTCACTGAACCCATGCCCATTTTCACCAAGTGGGAGGGGTCAAAAAGGAAAGGCGGGGTCTGGTGCCCCCCTATCCTAAAACTTCACCTGCCGCCACTGATCTTGGGACTAAGGAACGTTGAAGCAGAATCACTGAGAGCACAGAGAGTTTGAAATACAGAGTCAGGGAGAAAATGACAGCCCAGCATAAGACAAAGAGCAGGAGTGGAACCATAAGGGTGGTGAGGATGGCAGCACGCAACTTGCAACATGAAGCCAGAAATTACCATGGAAAATCGGAATGGTGTAAAAGGCAGCCATCGGAAGAAGGAGCCACCCTGGAGGGGCATGGAGCTCTCAGGATGATAACGCCATGCCCCACAAGCAGGGTTGCCAACCTTCAGTACATTTACGGACAGTTTGTAAAAATCTGTGATTTTTTACAACTGTCTGTAAATATCAGGGGCTAATAATTTGTCATGCTGGGTTGACTTTTTAAGTGTAAACCAGGCAAATTACTTGCTATGGGTATTGTCAGTATTTCCATAATGTGGTTATACTATTTAAATATCGGTTGTCTTAATTTTTAATCAGAGTTTTTTAGGTTGTCAGTAAAAATTGTGCTCCGTGAGTAAACTTTCCAGTAAAAAAATGCTTCGGGAGGTTGGCATCACTGCCCACAAGGTGCAGGAGAGGAGAATAGAAGTTTAGGAGAGGAGAGGAGAAGTGGAGGAAGTTGAAAGAACCCTCAAGTACTCCAAACAGGAAATCTAAACTACCCTTTTATCTTTATATTATACAGGATAAAGGATGTAGGATTCCAGCTCGAGTTGTGATCAACCCTTGTCAAGAGGTGAGTTTAGACTTGTAAGAAAAAAAATGAACCATATAACTGTCATTTAATATGTTTAAGATGTTTTTAATTAATAGCATTATAATCTTTCATTAAGAGAGCATGTGCATTATTATATCTTCATAGGTTTATCAATACTTTAATACACCTCTCCACCATTTTCTATTGTGCGCTAATACAGTGGACCTAAACTTTGATTGTAGGTCCAACTTAATATCACTTTTTTATTATAGTTTTATATTAACAATACAGAAGTATATGCAGCTCTTTTGACTTCATATCGTTTTTATTCAATTTATGTAGCATGGACTAGTTTGTGTTCTGCTTTTCTTTTTCTTTTTTTTTTCTCTTTTTTTTTTTTTTAAGAGGAGGAGTTTTTCTAAAGAGTATGTCTAGTAAAAGTAACATTTCCGGGGTGGAAAATGTAATAATTAGAATTTACTGTGATGGTTTACAACACCTTCTCTGCTGATGAGCTATGCATCTCTTTTACTTGTTTCTTATTTTTGAAGGTAAGAGCTATAAGGCAGTCAAACGTGCTACTTCTAATGAACACCTAGTAATGTTCTGTGGTCACGTGGTTTAGTTGGGCATTCTTAACAAATGTTTAAAATATATTTTGCAGACTAAGGCTATATACACGTATAAATGAAATATATGGGTTCCCATTGCTGATTCCTGCTTTTGACAGTGCCGACCACCTTACAGTCATTGGTATCATTATGTTTTATAGTCACAGCCAGACTCATAACCCTTACAGGATAAAACTTAAAGATGATGATGATTATATGAATTTATAAACAGTTGCTTGTTGCCAGTTGCCAGTTTTTATTACTACCCCATAACTGTATGTAGATACATACAGTTGCGGGGTAGTAATAAAAACTGGTACTACTGGTAATATAAAGTAGTGGTATTCATAGTTAAATAACATGTGTAATCTGATTTCATTATATATATATATATATATATATATATATATATATATATATATATAAATTTTTTTTATATAGAAAATATATTTTTGTATGCTAACACTGCTGAATCATGTGTTAATACGTGAACAACAAGGAGGTTTAACAATTCAACAAATTAACTTTTTTTTTTTGGTTTGCCAAAAGTTAGTTAAACTAAAACTTCCTTATTGCTGTGATCCCTTCAATTTAGGGATAATAATATTGATGCAGATACTTCTAAATGATAGGTAATCAAATGTTATATATTTTTTTAACCACTTCAGCCCCGGAAGGTTTTACCCCCTTCCTGACCAGAGCATTTTTTGTTATTCTGTACTGCGTTGCTTTAGCTGACAATTGCATGGTCATGCGACATTGTACCCAAACAAAATTGACGTCCTTTTTTTCCCCCACAAATAGAGCTTTCTTTTGGTGGTATTTGATCACCTCTGAGGTTTTTATTTTTTGCGCTTTAAACAAAAAAAGAGCGACAATTTTGAAAAAAAAGCAATATTTTTTACTTTTTGCTGTAATAAATATCCCCCAAAAATATCTAAAAAAAATATTTTCTTCCACAGTTTAGGCCGATATGTATTCTTCTACGTATTTTTGGTAAAAAAAATCGCAATAAGTGTATATTGATTGGTTTGCACAAAAGTTATAGCATCTACAAAATAGGGGATAGATTTATGTAATTTTTTTTTTTTTTTTTTTTTTAATAGCAATAGCAGCAATCTGCGATTTTTTTTTTTTTAATTGTTTGTTTATTGAAAGTTTACCATGTTATACAATGATATAACAATATACACACATATTAAATGGAATAACATAAGAAAGAAGTCTATCTCAAGGAAACCACTTCATCACATTCTATGAATAAACAAGGGTAGGAATAGTATAACTAGTGATTGACATATAAAATATACACATCTAGTGTAGGAGAGAAAAAAAAGACCAGCATTAAATTATTCTAGGTATTGGTTAGCTACATGAACATCATGTCTGATTGGGTTTCTCCAAATTATATTCAGAAGCATCCCACGGTTCCCATGTTTTATCGAAACTAGGAAGGGTTTCTTCAATAATAGCAGTAAGATGTTCCATCCTACGAATATCACCTGTGTTATTTAGAAATTGAGCAAAAGTAGGGGGAGCTTTGGTCAACCAGCATTGGGGAATGGCCCGTTTAGCTGCTAGTAAGACGAAAGCCATCAAGCGATCTGCGATTTTTATTGGGACTGCCACATTATGGTGGACACATCGGACACTTTTGACACTATTTTGGGACCATTGTCATTTATACAGCGATCAGAGCTACAAACAGCCACTGATTACCGTATAAATGACATTGGCAGGGAAGGGGTTAAACACTAGGGGGCGATCAAGGGGTTAAGTGTGTCCTAGGCAGTGATTCTAACTGTAGGGGGATGGGCTCACTACAACATGACAGAGATTACTGCTCTCGATGACAAGTAGTAGATCCCTGTCATATTGCTAGACAGAACAGGGAAATTGTTTACATAGGCACCTCCCCGTTCTGCCTCTCCTCGCCACAATTGCGGGCCGCCGGCAAACATCGAGTTTGTGGGACCTGCGGGCACGCTGAAAGGCGGCAAATTCAGAGGGACATACAGGTATGCCCATTTGCCTACCTGTACCATTCTACAGACGTATATGTGTGTGCGGCGGTCGGCAAGTGGTAATTTTCTCATTCAAATACTTTTTTATTATAGTAAGTTGAAAGATTTCTTCTATTGATTGTATATATGTTTTGTTGCTTACAATTGCGTGTTATTAGTTGTTTGTTTTCCACAAACAAACCAATTACCATCTGTAGTCTAGTTCAGAGACATTCCCTGGGTCCTAAAAGATTCGTGGCAACCTGAGCACCTAGACTAGGCACCGGTTCACACCAGAACATGGTGCAGGAGAGGCGCACAGGTGAAAGCTCTACACTTGCAATCTGCAATCCAATGTGTTGTTAATAGCGGCACAAACGCAGATCACTGGGTTGCATTTGTGGACAACAAGGCACGTGGTACCGGAGTACCATTTAGTGCGTTGTTAAAAAATTGTGTTCACGCTACTCTTTCCATGATCTAATGCCTTTTGCAGCTCATTTAAATGAATAGGCTGTCAAAACGCAGTGCACGCAAACGCGCGTGTTCTGGCATCAACCAGCCCCTAATTGCTGTGGAGGTTATAGTAATAATATAATGAAAAGCGAGCGAGGCTGTTTCTTGTCCCCTCAAATTACCACTTTATCTACCTTTTTTGTTTCTTATCGCTGTCCTCTCTACCTTTGGTGTCTTGTCTCTTGCCTATATTCTGCTGTTCTCCCATTGAATAGAACCATTATAATATAGCTGTGGCCATTTGTTAAACGTGCTTTGCAGCCAGAGAAGCATATCTCCCAATTGTATGTTGTAACACCACTCCTTCCTTCACACATAGGAATTGGAATTAAAATTGGTATTAAAAAAAATTCCTTAGTGTCAGGGCTGGGTCTAAGAATAATATATGAATTGGTCTTGAAAAATCAAAAGGGTCATTTTATAAATATGGGTGGTATCTTCAAAAAAATATATTTGCTTAAGAAAAAAATATAGCGTATGCATAGCCATTTTCCAGTTTAGTAGGGAAGGCTAAAGGTTTTTTTAGGCTGGCTATGTCCCACTGAGGAGATTTCCCTTTTGTTCCTGTCCTGGAAATACAACAGAAAATTACAACATAGGTCTTTTTTTACATCTCATCGTGATTTAACAACATCCACTTCTCAAGCCCTGAAGAAGGGGGAGGCCTTTCCCCGAAACGCATTGGGTATATGTCAGAGACCGATGTGACCAGAAATATGTGGCCTGTCACAGAAAATGCCAAGCCCAGGTTCGGTAAGTAAATACACAAAAGTGATATGGCAAACAATATGGCAAACAGTGTAACAAACCAACAACCAAAACCACAGTGACACACAACAAATAACCTACCTAAACCAAATGTACATATAGATGTGGGATACAATCGTGATTGTAGCAAGCCGGGGCCATACACGGGAGATCAAGCAGATAGGGCTGGGAGCAAGACAGGACAGGGAGAGGGTGACAGGAGACAGAAAGAGCAGACAGGAAGGGATCCGGCTGCAGGGCAGGGGTCCAGGAGCGGATGCAGGTGACAGGTGGGATAGCTTCTTGCAGGAGGAGTTGTTGTCGGCACTCTCTCCTTGAGCAAGTCCATCTCCCTTAGCAAGATCGGCACCACAGAGGTCCCCAGCCTGTACACAGGTACGGAAGAGGAAGATTTAAGAGAAGTGCACACAAGGAGTTAGTGCTAGGTGCACGGCAGGGCTCCATACTGTTACTGGGAGTGAGGTAGTGGCGATACGCTGGACAGGTGAAGAGTGCATTGGCTCCAGGCCCGGACTGGCCATACTGCAGACCAGGCGTTTGCCCGGTGGGCCGAGGGCCACTGGGCTGCCAGGTCGCATGTCTTAAAAAGAGCTGGCAGGGCCGGCTGCAGAACAATATGCATGCATATTCCTGGTGATGGTGGGAGGATCAGAAAGTCTCTCCATTCCCCCGCCCACTATGGCAACTGAAAGCCGCAGTTTGCGCATGTGCCCTGCAGTCACCAGTCACCTGGCAACCAGGACGCAAGGGGAGGAGGAGGGACAGAGAAGCCGGGGCCATCACCTTCCCTATATGCGGCCGCAGCACCTTGCTGGCTTAAAGTGCGGGAGGCGGGTCTCATATTCGCCTCCTGCGAATGAAAGCTGATGAGGTGCTGCGGCCGCATATAGGGAAAGCAGTGCACGCCCACTCCTCTTCCCGCCTGTGAAGGGATTAGATCTGATGCTCCAGGGCAAGAGAGTGCTCCTTTCCTTAATGGTAACTATGATCTTTTTTATACTTGGCTCTGTGAGTAATAATTTGTACCTGGCTCTTTGAGTAATAATTTGTACCTGGCTCTGTGAGTAATAATTTGTACCTGGCTCTGTGAGTAATAATTTATACCTGGCTCTGTGAGTTAATAGTTTATATTGTACCTGGCTTCAACACACAAATCAACACATCCTGAAACCCCAAATCACTAACCGCCCAGACCCCCCCCCCCCGCCGTGAACGCCTCCTACAACCCCCCCCCCCCGCACGCGAGGGCTGCTCAGTCTAAAATGCCCAGGCCTTTTTTTGGGCCCAGTTTGGGCCTGATTGGCTCTGTGTGTCCCTTCTAAATGCATCAGTAACCGTGGTGATGTACAGTATATTACATTGAGAAAATTTAATAGAGATCAGTTGTCTGTTCAAGTAAAGGTACCTCATGTATAAGGCAGTGACCCTGTTCAAAGTGGCTAGCATAGCCCAGAAGAACCCACCCAAGGTAGGCATCTCATGTGACCCTTGCTTGGCAACCAACGAGGAGAAAGTGTCACCCGCCTACCCCTTACAATTCCATGTAGTTATGCCTGAGTAGGGCTTTATTATATCGCAAAGAATTGCCAGAGCACTATGAGTTATCTAAAGAAAAGTACAATAGAATCTACCTGCCTTGAGGCTCAATTTCTCTGTCTGAAATCTGTGAATGAGCTTCCCATTAGGAGATGGGTCTCTTCTCTGACTCGTTTATGCATGTGCTTTTGAGCTCTGTGAAGAATAGACTTTTTTCTTACAAGTACAAAGCAAATAAAGGAAACGTGAAAAGGAGCCTTTTTTTAAGCTACCTGCTGGCTGAATATAAGGATACAAAAGATACAAAATGTTTTTATGGTTTTTTTTTTAGATTTAGCTGACTTCAAAAAATGTTTTTTTTTTTTTTTAAATATGTATTTATTTATTTGATTATTCCTGACCATTATATAGAAAATATAATTAAACCACTTTTTTAACTAGAAATGAAGCAATAATGACTAATATACGGTTAATTAATTTTATTTTACAGGAGTAGCTATCAAACTATGTCATCCTTACATATTGACGTATGCTCCTTCTGGAGGCATGTTGAATATTTCGTGTTTGGTCAACAATGACTCACTAAATGGAACTAGAATGTTCTACTGGTTTCGGAGGACTTGGAGGGACCCTAAAAAGCTGGAAAAAGTTGCATTCTGTAGACGAGGCAATTCATCTGAGAAGTACAACTGTAAGCAGGAGGACACTGGCCCTGTTCTAGAATTACACAATATAAGCATACAGGACTCTGGAAAATATTACTGTTCCCTCATTCAGAAAAATAATCTTATATTTGGCAATGGAACAGCTCTTATTACTGGAGGTAATATATTTTTACTTTTTGGTTTTTTGCTTAATCCAGGTTTATGCTACATAAAAAATGTTGTGTTCCATTTTATATTCTCTGGATCACTCAGTTTGCAGCTTTCACCCTATAAACATTGTAGAATACAGCTAAACATATCTATTGTAGACTCCTTCTATCAAAACCATGTCTTTTATTCTTACTGAAAAGTGATGGAGGTTTTGCCTGTAACAGACACCTAAGCAGACTGTATACTTTTAAAGTAGATTTTAGTTTGGTATTGTGCATTAACAATTTGACAAAACACAGATGGGGTGGGGTGACAGGTAAGGTAAATACCATTGTTACAGAAGTAGGCAATACAGTTGTGAAACAGTGGCGTGAGTAACCATACAAATATCAAAGTCCCAAAACTAAATACAAGGCACCACCCTATATCTCTTTCTAAACTTTTTTTGAATGTATTTATAGACATACAGTATCTCACAAAAGTGAGTACACCCCTCACATTTTGGTAAATATTTTATTATATCTTTTCATGTGACAACACTGAAGAAATTACACCTTGCTACAATGTAAAGTAGTGAGTGTACAGCTTACATAACAGTGTAAATTTGCGTTTCCCTCAAAATAACTCAACACTCAGCCATTAATATCTAAACCGCTGGCAACAAAAGTGAGTACACCCCTAAGTGAAAATGTCCAAATTGGGCCCAAAGTGTCAATATTTTGTGCGGCCACCATTTTCCAGCACTGCCTTAACCCTCCTGGGCATGGAGTTCACCAGAGCTTCACAGGTTGCCACTGGAGTCCTCTTCCACTCCTCCATGACGACATCACGGAGCTGGTGGATGTTAGAGACCTTGCGCTCCTCCACCTTCCATTTGAGGATGCCCTACAGATGCTCAATAGGGTTTAGGTCTGGAGACATGCTTGGCCAGTCCATCACCTTTACCCTCAGCTTCTTTAGCAAGGCAGTTGTCGTCTTGGAGGTGTGTTTGGGGTCATTATCATGTTGGAATACTGCTCTGCGGCCCAATCTCCAAAGGGAGGGAATGCTCTGCTTCAGTATGTTACAGTACATGTTGGAATTCATGGTTCCCTCAATGAACTGTAGCTCCCCAGTGCTGGCAGCACTCACCCCAGACCATGACACTCCCACCACCATGCTTGACTGTAAGCAAGACACACTTGTCTTTGTACTCCTTACCTGGTTGCCGCAATCTAAATCAAATAAGTTTATCTTGGTCTCATCAGACCACAGGACATGGTTCCAGTAATCCATGTCCTTAGTCTACTTGTCTTCAGCAAACTGTTTGCGGGCTTTCTTGTGCAATATCTTTAGAAGAGGCTTCCTTCTGGGACGACAGCCATACAGACCAATTTGATGCAGTGTGAGGCGTATGGTCTGAACACTGACAGGCTGAACCCCCACCCCTTCAATCTCTACAGCAATGCTGGCAGCACTCATACATCTATTTCCCAAAGACAACCTCTGGATATGGTGCTGAGCACGTGCACTCAACTTCTTTGGTCGACCATGGCGAGGCCTGTTCTGAGTGGAACCTGTCCTATTAAATGGCTGCAGCTCAGTTTCAGGGTCTTGGCAACCTTCTTATGGCCTAGGCCATCTTTATGTAGAGCAACAATTCTTTTTTTCAGATCCTCAGTGTTCTTTGCCATGAGGTGCCATGTTGAACTTCCAATGACCAGTATGAGAGAGTGAGAGCGATAACACCAAATTTAACATGCCTGCTTCCCATTCACACCTGAGACCTTGTAACGCTAACGAGTCACATCACACCGGGAAGGGAAAATGGCTAATTGGGCCAAATTTGGACATTTTCACTTAGGAGTGTACTTACTTTTGTTGCCAGCGGTTTAGACATTAATGGCTGTGTGTTGAGTTATTTTGAGTGGACAGCAAATTTACACTGTTATACAAGTTGTGCACTCACTACTTTGCATTGTAACAAAGTGTAATTTCTTCAGTGTTGTCACATGAAAAGATATAATAAAATATTTACAAAAATGTGAGGGGTGTACTCACTTTTGTGAGATACTGTATGTATGCCATGCATAAACCCACTTGTCTACACTCCAGAAAGGGGGGAGACAACATGGGTCTCCAGTTAAATATTAGATAAAGAATAGTAATTACATGCCCCTGTTGAACAGGGTCAGAAAAAATTGGGCCTTTGGTGGTGGACGGTGTGGTGGTGTTGCCACAACACTGTAAGGCCTCACAGTTACTCTTGGTGGGTGCAGAAACAGGTCCTGCTGTGAAATATTAGATCAAGAATTGTTATTACATGACCCTGTTAAACAGGGGCTGAAAAATTGGGCCTAAGGCACTGGTGCTGTTGCCACAACACTGCAATTCCTCACAGATACTCTAGTTGGAGCACAGGAATGAGCCCTGCTGCAAAGTATTGCATCAAAAAGTGTAATTACACGCCCCTTTTAAACAGTGGCTGAAAAATTGGGCCTTAGGCACTGGTGCTGGTGCCACAACACTGCAACCCCTCACATATACTTTAGTTGGAGCGCAGGAATGAGCCCTGCTGCAAAGTATTGCATCAAAAATTGTAATTACACGCCCCTTTTAAACAGGGGCTGAAAAATTGGGCCTTAGCCACTGGTGGCAGTGCCCAGAACCAAAAATGTTCTTACAAGCTATCAGCATGAACATTGAGGAGGAAGAGGATAGTCACTCAGCATAACAGGATAGTCACTCAGGTGCTTGGTAGCTGGTGATCCAAGACTGATTCATTTTTATGAAGGTCAGCCGATCGACCGATTCGGTGGACAGGGGCACCCTGTGATTGGTTACAAAGCCTCCAGCAGCACTGAATGTGCGTTCCGAAAGAACGCTGGATGCAGGACAGGCCAGTAGATCAATTGCATACTGTGCAAGCTTTGGACAGTGATCCATCCTCAAGACCCAGTAACCCAGAGGATTTTCGATGGGAAAGGTATCCAAGTTTGATCTTGCCCCTAGGTATTCCTGCACCATGTGAATCAGACGCTGGAGATGGTTGCTGGAACCGATCATACCTTGGGACTGCGGACTAAAAAATTGTCTGAACGCATCGGTCAGACGGCCACCTTCTCCACGACTCCTTCTGTGACTGACCAAAGCCTCAGCAACACGTTGTCCAGGAGGACCAGGAAATTGTAACCTCCCAGGCTCTGGAAATGCGTTGCACAAACCTTTCTGCAAGGCCCCCCGAAGATTTTTCATCCTCTGCTCCCTCTGCGACGGCAAGATAAGGTCCGCAACCTTACCCTTGTAACGTGGATCAAGGAGGTTTGCCAGCCAGTAATTATCCCTCTCCTTGATACCACAAATATGAAGATCCTTCCGCAGGCTTTGCAGGATCAGGGAGGCCATCCAGTGTAGGTTTGCTGAGGCATTCGGTCCGGAGTCCTCTGGGTCACTAAGAACGACATGATCTGCAGCCACCTCCCCCCAGCCACGTACAAGTCCATGGGTTTCTTCAGACTGTAAATGATTCCTTGAAGACTGCTGCTGATGCTGAATGCTAGGCTCCACCTCCATGCTGACACAATCCTCCTCCTCTTCCTGTGTGATCGGCGGGCACGCAGGAACACTATCTGGATAAAGGGGGCCTGGAGAGCTAAGGAAGTCCTCCTCTTCCTGCCTCTGTTCTGCCTCAAGTGCCCTGTCCATTATTCCACGCAGCGTGTGCTCCAACAGGTGGACAAGAAGGAGGGACAGTGTCACTGATGCATGCACTGTCACTGCTCACCATCCTCGTGGTCTCCTTAAATGGTGACAGGACAGTGCATGCATCCCTGATCATGGCCCACTGGCGTGGGGAAAAAAAACCAAGCTCCCCTGACCCTGTCCTGGTGCCATAGTCGCACAGGTACTCATTGATGGCCCTCTGCTGCGTGTGCAGCTGCTGCAGCATGGCCAACATTGAGTTCCACCTGGTGGGCATGTCACAGATTAGGCGGTTCTTGGGCAGGTTAAATTCCTTTTGGAGGTCAGCCAGCCGAGCACTGGCATTATATGACCAGCGGAAATGCACACAGACTTACCTGGCCTGCCTCAGGACATCCTGTAAGCCTGGGTGCCTGCCCAAGAACCGCTGCACCACCACGTTACGGACGTGAGCCAAACAGGGCGCATGGGTCAGTTGTCCCTGTCAGAGGGCGGAGAGGAGGTTGGTGCCATTGTAGCAACCCACCATTCCTGGCTTAAGCTGGCGTGGCGTCAACTACCTCTGAGCCTGCCCCTGCAGAGCTAACAGAATCTCTGCCCCAGTGTGGCTCCTGTCGCCCAAGAACACCAGCTCAAGCACCGCATGGCATCTTTTTGCCTGCGTGCTTGTGTAGCCCCTTGAACACCTACGGAGCGCCGCTGGTTCCGAGGACAAATCAGCACAGGAAGAGGCCATGGAGGAAGAAGAAGAGGAGGGGGTGGAGGGGAGAGGTGTGGCAGAATCACCACTAGTAGAATTTTGGAGGCGTGGTGGCAGAACAACCTCCAACACTACTGCACCCTGTCCTGCATCCTTTCCAGCTGCCAGCAGAGTCACCCAGTGCGCGGTGAAAGATAGGTAACGTCCCTGTCCATGACTGCTGGACCATGAGTCAGCGGTAATATGCACCTTACCGCTGACCGCCCTGTCCAGCGAGGCATGGACATTGCCTTCCACATGCAGGTAGAGAGCCGGAATCGCCTTCCGTGAAAAAAAGTGGCGTTTGGGAACCTGCCACTGAGGTACCGCACATTCCACAAACTCACGGAAGGGGGCAGAGTCTACCAACTGAAAAGGCAGCAGTTGAACTGCTAGCAATTTAGCCAAGCTAGCATTCAACCACTGGGCATGTGGATGGCTGGGAGTGAACTTCTTTCGCCGGTGGAGCAACTGGGGTAGGGAAATCTGCCTGCTAGAATCAGACGTTGGTGTATGGATAGCAGATTGCCCACAAGTACTTGGCAGTGGCACACCTGATTCTACACCTTCATTCCTCTCAGTGCAGGTTTCTGAGAGGACTAAAGGTATAGTGGGGTTGGAGATCCCAGCTGATGAGGAGGAGCAAGGAGAGGTCCGCTTTGTTCTTTGGTGTGAGTCTTTTAGGTAGTGTTGCCAATGGGCTGCATGGGAGCTCGACATATGTCTGATTAAGCATGTGGTGCCCAAGCGCTTGCTGTCTGGTCCACGCTTGATACGCTTCAGACATATGTTGCAAATAGCAGCGGTGCGATCTGCTGCACACGTCTCAAAAAAGGCCCACACCAAAGAACTTTTGGAATAAAGTGCAGAGACAGCAGCGCCCTACACTTGCGGAGCTATGCGGTGGGATGCAGTCAGTTGGCTGCCCTTAAGCTGGCCCCTGGAGGACATCCTGCCTCATTGGAGATGTGCCTCCTCCTCCTCCTCCTCTGCCTCCTCTCTCCTATCAGGCACCCATGTAGAGTCGGTGAGCTCATCATCCCCTCCCTCCTCGTCACTGGAGCAAACCTGGCAGTTTGCTGCAGCTGGGGGAACATGACTGCCAGTTTGTTGTCCTTCTTGGGCAACCCCTCTCTCTGGGCTCACGTTACTGCCTTCCTCAAGCTGGGTACCATCATTGGAGCCTTCAAAACTCTGCACATCCTCCTGCAGCATGTACCCGACACTGTGGTCGAACAGTTCGGGGGACTCCTCTGGTGGGGCTAGGGAAGGAGTAACTGATGATGACCTCGAGTCCAAGGAATAGGCCACTTTGGCACCTGCATTGGCAGCCAAGGTAGCCTGGGTGACAGAGGATGAGGAGGATGAGGAGGATGAGGACGGCTTGGTCATCCACTCTACCAACTCTTCGGCATGTTGTGGCTCAACACGGCCAGCTGCCGAAAAAAAGGACAAGCATGCCCCATGGCCACGTGCTGATGAGGATGCACCGTGTCTACAACCAGCACTGTTGCCTCTAGACACAGAGCTTGCCCTCTTTTATTGGCCTGTGACTGTCTGCCTCTCTGGCCTTCCAGACATACTGTCTTTGATGTATTGGAACAGGTACACAAGGAATGGCCTGCAGTTAGATGTAGCTGTACAAAGCTGGGATGTATATATGTACTGATTATACTGCAGCTAGCTGAATCGCCTGCTTGCCTGTAGTTTTATTAGGAAGAGAACACCAGCAATTGTCTGCAGTTAGCTTTAGTTGCACACTGTGCACAGGATACAGTACACTGACTGAAAATACTGCAGCTGCCTGCCTGTGGTATTATTAGTAAGAGAACACCAGCAATTGTCTGCAGTTAGCTTTAGTTGCACCCTGTGCACAGGATACAGTATACTGACTGAAAATACTGGAGCTGCCTGCCTGTTGTATTATTAGGAAGAGAACACCGGCAATTGTCTGCAGTTTGCTTTAGTTGTACACTGTGCACAGGATACAGTACACTGACTGAAAATACTGCAGCTGCCTGCCTGTAAGTATATTAGGAAGAGAACACCAGCAATTGTCTGCAGTTAGCTTTAGTTGCACACTGTGCACAGGATACAGTACACTGACTGAAAATACTGCAGCTGCCTGCCTGGGGTATTAATAGGAAGAGAACACCAGCAATTGTCTGCAGTTTGCTTTAGTTGCACACTGTGCACAGGATACAGTACACTGACTGAAAAACTGCAGCTGCCTGCCTGTAAGTATGTTAGGAAGAGAACACCAGCAATTGTCTGCAGTTTGCTTTAGTTGCTCACTGTGCACAGGATAGAGTACACTGACTGAAAATACTGCAGCTGCCTGCCTGTGGTATTATTAGGAAGAGAACACCAGCAATTGTTTGCAGTTTACTTTAGTTGCACAGTGTGCACAGGATACAGTACACTGACTGAAAATACTGCAGCTGCCTGCCCGTGGTATTATTAGGAAGAGAACACCAGCAATTGTCTGCAGTTAGCTTTAGTTGCACACTGTGCACAGGATACAGTACACTGACTGAAAATACTTCAGCTGCCTGCCTGTAAGTATATTAGGAAGAGAATAACGGATCTAGCTAATCTGAAGTTTGACTCGAACATCGGCCGTTCGACCGTTCGTCGTGTGTGTGTATATATATATATATATATATATATATATATATATGTATATATATAACACCTGGGATGCATATATATACTAAATACACTGACTGCAGCTAACTGACTCGCCTGCCTGCTATATCTAACTCAAATGAAATGACACTGTCTCTCTCTCTCTCTCTATCTCTCAGCACGCTGGAACACACTACACAAGGCCGACTTCCAGGCGGCCTTATATAGTGTGGGGCCTGTACTAAATCCCCTGAGGCATAATTGGCCAAAGCCACCCTGCCTTTGGCCAATTATGGGTCTCCGTTCTTACCGCGCTGTGATTGGCCAAAGCATGCGGGTCATAGTGCATGCTTAGCCAATCATCAGCCAGCAATGCACTACGATGCCTCAGTGAATTATGGGCCGAGACGCGCCACTCGAATTTGGCACGAATGGTCCATAATGTTTGTAATTCGACGAACGGTCGAACGGCCGATGTTCGAGTCAAACTTACGTTCGACTCGAACTCGAAGCTCATCCCTACTCAAGAGGTAGTATAGATATATCTTCCTTTCTCCTCCACCGTCCCTCAATCAAAATGAATAGGCATCCATTGTGTAGTATTAAAACTTAAGACCTTTTTTAAACAGCATGCACTTACATTTAAACGCGTGTCATCACTAACACATTAACACATTACTTCCTCAGGGGTCCATGAGGAAGTCACAGTTTTGGTGGAGAAAAGTGTGAAGATCGATGAATTTGTCTTATCACATATGAACTTTGTTTGAATATCATTAGACAGACTTTATGTTTAACACTTCAATAGATGAGCGGATACATTTTTTGATGTTGCAAATTTTTTGAACAAGCGCAACCAATAGACAATTATACATTCAGTATAATATCAAGTTGTGGGAACACAATTACTTGGTTGCAGCTGTTTAATGTTAGTTTTTAAAATGATAGCGTGGGATCACACATTGGTTTATTTTATTTTAAATTACCAGAATTATGATATATTCTTAAGCCCACTTAAGACTGTCAAATAAGACCTGACCTTAAGAGCTAAGGGAATAGCCCCATCTGTTTTATGGCATGTGCAGATAATGTCTGAATCCTCAAAAAACTGTAACAGTAAACCTTGGGTAGTCCCTAATGAGCTGTCTATCAAAAGAGACCAGATGTTCTGAAATGTTTTTGAAGTACCGCAACCCATGTAAGTCAATTTCTGAAATGATAGCACAACATCTTTGCCAGCCCCTCTTCCAGGGTGGATGGAGGATGCCACATTAATTTTCATGCAGTAAAAAGGGCCCAGGATACCACGATTAGAACAGAACAGGGCAAGGAAGTGTTGAGATGTTTGAGTATCCTAAAATACAAGTAAGGGAGTTATTGGCAAGATTTGTATTGAATACCATATTCACATATCATATTACTTTGTCCCAGTATTTCACCAGATTTGGACACCTCCATATTAGATGTACTAGATAACCCTGCTCTGCTCTGCATTTAACGTATCTTGTGTCGCCTGTCAGTGCCAAAATTCTGAATGCCAGTTATTCACTAGGGGGAGAACTCCTTGGGTAATAAAAGATGGATCACAGGCTCATAGATCACAGACTCAGCAATAGCATGCAATGCCAAGCTGCAACAAGCAAGGCTAGGAGACTATTAACATGCATTAAAATGAATATTTACTCCAGACATAAAACCATAATTCTACTACTTTACAAAAATCTGGTTTGGCTGCATGTTGAGTATGCTGTCCAGCTTTAGTCACCAGTCCTTTAGGAGGGATACGATGGAACTGGAGAGACTCTAGAGAAAGTTAAAAATAAGAGGGCTGGAGGACCTCAGTTATGAGAAACTATAAAATGAATCTTCCAGGAGAAGATAAAAGGAGACATGATATTTAGCACAGTCTGTCAATTCCTAATGGGGCGTACACACGGTCGGACTTTTCGTCGACAAAAGTCCAACGGACGCCGATGGACTAAAGCTGGCTGGTAATCCGATCGTGTGTGGGCTTCTCCGGACTTTTAGCAGACTTTTTCAGCCTCAAATCCGACGGACTTTAGATTTGAAACATGCTTCAAATCCTTACGTCGTAACTACGACGGACCCCGAAATCCGCTCGTCTGTGTGCTAGTCCGACGGACAAAAACCCATGCTAGGGCAGCTATTGGCTACTGGCTATGAACTTCCTCATTTTAGTCCGGTGTACGTCATCACGTACAAATCGGTCGGACTTTTGTGTGGTCGTGTGTAGGCAAGTCCGTTCGTTAGAAAGTCTGCCGCAAGTCCGCCGAAAGTCCGCCGGAAGTCTGTCGGACAGGCTGTCGGACTTTTGTAGACGAAAAGTCCGACCGTGTGTACGCCCCATAAAAGTTGTTTGATGGTATTTCACATTTTCCCCATGAAGTAGCTAAAACATATTTTGTAGGAGGGTGAGCATTGGTTAGATGGATCCCACCTTACTAGACGCTGTAGCTAAATGCAAAGAAATTAATCCATGGGCCTGGGGTTTGTAAATTATCCCATTTCCTTTAAGTGTTGTAGAGCCTTTAGGTCTGTTCTAGGTTTTTTTTTCCAGATCAAGTCCTTATATATAACATTTATTTATTTTTATTTTTTTAACTATAACTGAGGGATCCATCAGGGAGAATTACTCAGTAAATAAAGAAATTGTGGCATCCAAACAATTTTTAGTAGATTAACTTTACATTCCACAGAAGGAGGAAGTAGCTTTGAACTCCTGTAATTGGTTTGAGATGTTTAGGGAGATGTAATCAGATATTACAGAGTTACAGATATGGATGAACAGGTCATAGACAATACTTTAATATTAGCCAGGGATCCCAAAAGAGGGTGTGGCAAGGGGTCTATTGGGAGGAGATTCAATTTACCTAGTTCTCCACAGCACATTTGTAGCCATGTACTTGGCTAAAGACAGCAATTTAGGACACTGTGCTACAGTGCTTGCTCTCTGTGCTTCCAAAGGACTTCAGCTGAATGGGTTAACACTACCTTGCCTCCATCCACCGGGGGGAGCTGACAAGCAAAAGCATTCCAAGAGATTTGATAGCAGGATTGAATCGTGGGAGATGACGTTTGGGAAATAAACTTTACTATGGCAGTCTATGGATTATTGGACCTCAATTCCCAATGCGAGCCAGATATAAGGGGAGAGGGAGTTGTATTTTCTCAAGCTCAATACCAAAGAACTTTCTCACTTTGCTGTGAGAAGACCGAGGTGTGCACATTGCTGCTCCTGTGTGGACTGGGGTTGCTTCAGGCACATCCAGAAGTGAGCTGACATCAGTGGGACTCCTGTTGCTGTATTGCTGGAACTGTTAAGAGGACACTGCTGCAATAAACCTGTTCCTGTTAGCAGAGACTGAGCATATAGGGACTAGACATCTAACTAGCAGCCTTGTTTACTGCACGCAGACTTTACTGGGACTGTACGCATGTGCACCACCATAAAGACTGAGCCCCTACGCTAGACAGCTGAACTAAGGCTAACGACTACTCATTCAGATTGCTGCTTCACAAGAACTTTGCCTATTATCCCTCTTTAGGGAGATTTACCTTTCATAGCTGCCATTCATATACGTATAGTGCACTCTAAAATTAATATAGCCTTCTGTTCACAGAGGAGTTAATGCAGTATTGATTATCAATGCTGTTACTGTTTTCTAATACCATTATGTATTGCTGATTTTGTGGATTACCAAGTTTACTCTAATTTAGCTGTGTAGAACTCCATTCTATGCTGTTATAGCTTAGCGAACATATTGTCTAGTGCAGTGTTTCTCAACTGGGTTTCCGCAAAGAGTCCTCAGGGGTGCCGTGGCAAGAAGACAAAAAACTGTCCCAACCCTTGTACATTTGGATCTGAGAGTGATCCTGTGTTAACTCTTGTATACAGGAGGAAGAAAGCACAGTCCACACCTCCTTCCAACTCCCTGCTCTTCCCTGCTGCCATCCTTACCAAAGTCTGCAACCTAGAAAGTTGTGCGGGCTGCCCATCCGTGTCTCACAAACTGTTAAAGTCATTGGTTGCTAAGGACATGTCGGGCGCACCCACACAGCTTTCTGGGTTGCAAACTATAGTACAGATAGCAGCAGAAAAACATAGTCTTGAAGGGTATTTTGTGTGAGCAGCAGGGGTTTAATACTTACCCCTTCTGCCGCCCCCTGGCGCTGATCTCCGCTTTCAGGAGTTTTACTAGGTGAATCATCTTCAGCATCTAAAACACTTCCAAGTGTGTTCGATTCCTGCCCCCCCCCCCCCCCCCCCCACTGCACTCTGTTGCACCATCTACTGGCATAGATAGTAGTTATGGCGCATTAGCATAGAGTCTGCTGATCCCCATATGTACAAAGCGTTTATGTATGGATTTCAGCAGGAAAAGTAAAAACTCCTCAAATGGAAATTCCTGGCTGAATTCTTGCTGATCTCCAAACACTGTGCAGCACCTCTATGAGACTGAAGGATATTTAGGAGTACAAATAAAAATAGCAGAGGGCATGATCTGAGTGTAGTAAGTAAGGTACATTTATTAACAGAAACAGCAAATTGGCAACTCACATATATCCAGTAAAGGCTAACTTATAATCAAAGTCAGGCTTGGGTGTTGTAGATCCCAGCACAGTAGTGAGACAGATTCCAGTCCAGGATAAAGAGGTCAGGTCTGTCAGCTGGGTATACCTATAAGGGTAAGAAAACACCACAAGGCACCAGACTGTGCATCATATAAAGGCATGGTAAACATAAAGTGGGCACCTCACAGTTATGTGGAAGAATCAGTGTGTTTTAATGAGTCTAGGTCCGCAACTCAATAGTATCCTTATCAGTTATATCCTATTCCAAAACAAAGTTTGGCTCGAGAAGGAGGCTGGACCACCTCAAAACATGTTGCCACACACCCCCTTTAGTGATGTTTATGGACGTGACGTCACTTCCGGTCTGCTGTGCACTCCACCAGCTACTTTCTGATTCCACCAGCATCTGAATCATACCTCCCCACTTTTTGAGATGGGTATGGGGGACACCTATTATCAAAAATATGTAAGTGTAGGACACACCCCCTGCCACACCCCCTTGAAGGAGAATTATACGAAAAATTATTAGTTAAACCCACAAGTGCTTTTTTTTACTACTACTATTCCTTTGTATTGGCTTTTGACATTTACAAACGCAGCCATTTAGAAACTGGATGAAAGGTTTAGCACTGGGAAACACTTTTTGAAAGATAAAAAATGCATTTTATATATAGATCAGACCAAAATGAGGGACAAATGAGGAGAAAAGAGAGAGTTTGTTCCAAATGAGGGTCAGTCCCTCAAAATCAGGGACAATTGGGAACTGTGTCTGAATGTTACCAACAAAACCTCTGCCAAACTGGGAAATTTGGAACAGGACACACTTGTGGATGTGGATACTATGGAACTGTGGACCTGGACTCTTTGATATGTACTGATTCTTCCACATATCTGTGAGTTGCCCACTGTATGTGTGTGTACCATGCCTTTACATGCTGCACTTAGTCTGGCACTCTCTAAAGTTTTCTCTTAGCCTGAGAGGTGTACCCAGCTGACAGCCCTGAACACTTTATCCTGGACTGGAATCTGGCTCACTACTGTGCTGAGATCTACAGCACCCAAGCCTGACTTTAATTATAAGTGAACACTGAATGAGTGACACCACTGGGCGGGCAGAGCTTTGCACGACCATGTTTTGATTTTTTTCTTCATTTTGATAGCAGGTACGGGGAGAAGATCCCCTCTAGTTGTCAGTTCAGGGTATCGGGGGGAGGGGGGGAGGGAATGGGGGGGAATATGGGTGTAACATGTTACACCCATATATCCTTTAAAAGCAAAAAGGAACTATTTTTTTGTTTATATAATAAAAAATAAAAAACCCAGTGGTGATCAAATACCACTAAAAGAAAGATCTATTTGTGTAAAAGAAGGATTTCAATTTGTTTGGGTACAGTGTTGCATGACCGTACAATTACTAGTTAAAGTAGCACAGTGTCCTATAGCGAAAAATGGCCTGGTCATGAAGGGGGTAAAACCTTCCAGAGCTGAAGTGGTCAAACTCCATACACAGCCACAGAGGCTGTATAGCAGCATAATTCCAGCAATGGCTAGCATTTATTGGTCAATGTGGTCATGTGACAGCACTGACCAATGAGAGTCTCTTTTTACTTCTGAGACACAAGAAAAAAATCTCATTGGTCAGTGCCCATTGACCATGGTAACGGTAAACAAATGCATACATATAATTTTCAACTGTGCATTTAGCTATATTTCTAGAGTTATGATTTCAAGCAAAAATCTTGAACAAAATATATCCTACAGGTGACATTCATTTTTTAGGCATTACCATGAAATAGTTACAGGTATATTTGTTCTCAAACAAAGAGATGTATATTTGCCTTAGAAATAACACTTGAAGTGTACAGGATCTGACTAGATAATTGACTTTGTTAACTCCTTCTCCCATGCATGTCTTTAGATAGCCCCAGGACCAACAGCACTGTGACACTGTTGGCTTCTTCACTGCCTCCTTCTGACACCCTTCTTCTGGCTTGTGCAATAAATGTGAGTTGTAACATCACTCAATTGACATGGAATATCTCTGGAATATACCACAAAGGTAAAATGATCTGTAGGGAAGGACATGATAGGAATTGGACTTGTGTAAACCTGATCTCACTATCAAGTCACTTATGGAGCTACAGAGATAATGTGATCTGTGAAGTTTGGTGCAATTCTTCTCCTATCCAGGTCCAATGGAGGATTCCAGAAAAAGGTACAAGAGGTAAGCCTTTGTTAAAAAAAAAAAGTAAAGAACCTGAATACTAAAGCGCTATGGGGCCCAGATCCACACAATGGCAAACTAATACCATTTCAGTGCAGGAAGATTTTATAGACCAATTCTATAGCATAAGACAAACAAAACAACTGCCCATCTGAGCTACGTACTAAACGTTGGTAAGTTCCTAGCTAACAAGGATGTGGACCTAGGAATAGAGGCCTCATCCCACATGAAGCTCAAACTAAAAGTTTGTTTCCTCCATCTCATTCTTAAACTCTATAGCCCTGCACTATGTATTTGTGTTCTTTATTTAACCAAAAACTTTTTATTAGGAGCTTTGACTGCTAAATTTTGGTTAATCACTATTTTTTTTTTTTTTTTTCTTGTATTCCTAAAAATTAGGACTTTTTTCTTAAACCACTTCAGGTCAGCATGTTACATTTCAACCTTTCCTGTCCAGACCACCTTTCAGTTTTCAGTGTTACTTGGTCTATCAACATTGTACCCAACTGATTTTTAAAATTATTTTTGATACAGATAGAACTTTCTTTTGGGGGTATTTAATAACCATTGTTTTTTTTTTTTTTTGCTGTGTAAAGGAAAAAAAAGACAAACTTTGGTGAAAAAAACTGTTACTTCATAGTGAAACACATAAAAAATAACAGGACAATAATAAAAACCCCAACCCCAAGGTCTAATTTTTTGGCATACTTTTATCGAAAGGAATAAACATACATACATTGAGGTGGTTAAAATATCAATTGAGGAGAGGCGTGGTCTGCCAGCGAGCGTGATGGCCGCTTAGACTCAGAGCGCCATATCCTGGGGAGAGCTCCGAAGCAACACGGCCCACATCCACGGACAATCTACTGCCATCTAGCTTCCTAAGGCACCGGACACCCTCTCACATCAGGTCCCACAAAAGAAAAGAGGACGCCCGGCCAAAGAAACTGACAGCCTTCTTTCTGAAAACATCTCCTCAGGTCAGTGCTGCTCAAAATGGTGCCGCCATGACTGCAGCGCGGACCTCATACACAGATCTCCCTGATGACTTGGAGGGAGATCAGGAGTCACAATTGCTCCCCCTGTCCCCTGATCACTCGGCCAGTGGAAGCCCGCATTCAGGGAGCCCGGCAAAGGCCCACATGAGGCTTGATGATCTCCCATCTCCAGCACAGAGTGAGGCCTACCTGATTAACCCCCTCCATTCAAACCAGGCCCTTGAAATCCTCAGTGGCTGCTTATCCTACATCAGGACTAGGGATGAGCTTTGTGTTCGAGTCGAACCCATGTTCGACTCGAACATCGGCTGTTCGGTCGTTTGCCGAATTCCGAACGTTTCTGGCGGAAATAGCCAAAGAGAAATAGGGGAAAATCAGCTGTACACGGCGCCTGTAAGAGGGCCCCTCGCGGGCTCGCTTCACTCACCACGCTTCGGGCACGGCCTCGCTTCGCTCGGCTCTTTTAAATTCCCCCTCTAGGTCCACTTGGATGGTCGGGAAGGAACCTGGACCCAGAGCGCAGGCACTGTGTACAGCTGATTGTAGATTTTGTCGTTCGGCTATCTCCGGCGGCTGCTAGTAGTTGGTACTGCGCAGTACAGGGGGGGACTTATCCGCCGAGGGAACTTTCTCGGCAAGACACCGGCGTTGAGATGCATAGATAGACAGGGAGACAGTGTCATTTCATTTGAGTTAGCTAGATTAGGCAGGACAATCAGTGAGTTAGCTGCACTTACAGTGTATTGTGTATATATATGCATCCCAGGTGTTGCATATATATATATATATATATCTATATCTATATATATAGATATAGATATATATATATATACACTGTATTCAGTTTAGCTAGATCCATTCCTGTTATCTTCCTACTGACAGGCAGGCTTGTCTTGTTACAGTATTTACAGCTACCTGAAGAAAATTGCTGGTGTTCTTTTGATCCTATTAGTACCACAGTCAGGCAGCTAGACTATTTACAGTTAGTGTAGTGCATCCTGCTCACAGTGTTCAGCTAAAACTACAAGTTAGTGTAGTGAGACCTCTGCACAGTGTTCATCTAAAGCTACAACTTAGTGTAGTTTGTCCTGCTCACAGTGTTCAGCTAAAACTACAAGTTAGTGTAGTGAGACCTCTGCACAGTGTTCATCTAAAGCTACAAGTTAGTGTAGTGCGTCCTGCTCACAGTGCAGCTAAAACTACAAGTTAGTGTAGTGAGACCTCTGCACAGTGTTCATCTAAAGCTACAAGTTAGTGTAGTGCGTCCTGCTCACAGTGTTCAGCTAAAACTACAAGTTAGTGTGGTGCGTCCTCCTCACAGTGTTCAGCTAAACCTACAAGTTATTTTTTTGCGAGCTATGCACAGTGTTCATCTAAAGCTACAAGTTAGTGTAGTGCATCCTGCTCACAGTGTTCAGCTAAAACTACAAGTTAGTGTAGTGAGACCTCTGCACAGTGTTCATCTAAAACTACAAGTTAGTGTAGTGCGTCCTGCTCACAGTGTTCAGCTAAAACTACAAGTTAGTGTGGTGCGTCCTCCTCACAGTGTTCAGCTAAACCTACAAGTTATTTTTCTGCAAGCTCTGCACAGTGTTCATCTAAAGCTACAAGTTAGTGTAGTGCGTCCTGCTCACAGTGTTCAGCTAAAACTACAAGTTAGTGTAGTGAGACCCCTGCACAGTGTTCATCTAAAGCTACAAGTTAGTGTAGTGCGTCCTGCTCACAGTGTTCAGCTAAAACTACAAGTTAGTGTAGTGAGACCTCTGCACAGTGTTCATCTAAAGCTACAAGTTAGTGTAGTGCGTCCTGCTCACAGTGCAGCTAAAACTACAAGTTAGTGTAGTGAGACCTCTGCACAGTGTTCATCTAAAGCTACAAGTTAGTGTAGTGCGTCCTGCTCACAGTGTTCAGCTAAAACTACAAGTTAGTGTGGTGCGTCCTCCTCATAGTGTTCAGCTAAACCTACAAGTTATTTTTTTGCGAGCTCTGCACAGTGTTCATCTAAAGCTACAAGTTAGTGTAGTGCGTCCTGCTCACAGTGTTCAGCTAAAACTACAAGTTAGTGTAGTGAGACCTCTGCACAGTGTTCATCTAAAGCTACAAGTTAGTGTAGTGCGTCCTGCTCACAGTGTTCAGCTAAAACTACAAGTTAGTGTAGTGAGACCTCTGCACAGTGTTCATCTAAAGCTACAAGTTAGTGTAGTGCGTCCTGCTCACAGTGTTCAGCTAAAACTACAAGTTAGTGTGGTGCGTCCTCCTCACAGTGTTCAGCTAAACCTACAAGTTATTTTTCTGCAAGCTCTGCACAGTGTTCATCTAAAGCTACAAGTTAGTGTAGTGTGTCCTGCTCACAGTGTTCAGCTAAAACTACAAGTTAGTGTAGTGAGACCTCTGCACAGTGTTCATCTAAAACTACAAGTTAGTGTAGTGCGTCCTGCTCACAGTGTTCAGCTAAAACTACAAGTTAGTGTAGTGAGACCCCTGCACAGTGTTCATCTAAAGCTACAAGTTAGTGTATTGCGTCCTGCTCACAGTGTTCAGCTAAAACTACAAGTTAGTGTAGTGAGACCTCTGCACAGTGTTCATCTAAAACTACGAGTTAGTGTAGTGCGTCCTGCTCACAGTGCAGCTAAAACTACAAGTTAGTGTAGTGAGACCTCTGCACAGTGTTCATCTAAAGCTACAAGTTAGTGTAGTGCGTCCTGCTCACAGTGTTCAGCTAAAACTACAAGTTAGTGTGGTGCGTCCTCCTCATAGTGTTCAGCTAAACCTACAAGTTATTTTTTTGCGAGCTCTGCACAGTGTTTATCTAAAGCTACAAGTTAGTGTAGTGCGTCCTGCTCACAGTGTTCAGCTAAAACTACAAGTTAGTGTAGTGAGACCTCTGCACAGTGTTCATCTAAAACTACAAGTTAGTGTAGTGCGTCCTGCTCACAGTGTTCAGCTAAAACTACAAGTTAGTGTAGTGACACCTCTGCACAGTGTTCAGTACATATATATATATATATATATATATATATATATATATATATATATATATATTCAGTATCATCCCAGCTTAGTGCAGTATATATCCCAGCTTAGTGCAGCTACAGGCCATTAGTATGTCTGGAAGGCCAACAAGGAGAGGCAGACAGTCACGAGCCAATAAAAGAGGGCAAGCAGGCTTTGTGTCTAGCGCTGGTCGTGGAGACGGTGCATCCTCATCAGCACGTGGCCGTGGGACACGCTTGGCCTTTTTTTCGGCAGCTGGCCGTGTTGAGCCGCAACATGCGGAAGACTTGGTCGAGTGGATGACCAAGCCGCCCTCATCCTCCTCATCCTCTCTCACCCATGCTCAGGGTACTTTGTTTGGCAAAGCAGCAGGCCTCTTCCCTCGGCTCAATGTCATCAGTGACTCCTTCCCTAGCCCCACCATGTCCCCCTAAGGAGTCCCTCGAACTGTTTGACCACAGTGTTGGGTACATGCTCCAGGAGGATGCCCAGCGTTTGGAAGGCTCTGATGATGATACTGAGCTCGATGTAGGCAGTAACGTGAGCACGGAGAGAGGGGGTGCCCAAGAAGGACAGCAATCTGGCAGTCATGCTCCCCCTGCTGCAGCATACTGCCAGGTTTGCTCCAGTGATGAGGAGGGAGGGGATGATGAGGTCACTGACTCAACGTGGGTCCTCGGAACCAGCTGTGCTCCGTAGCCGTTCAAGGGGCTACGCAAGTACGCAGGCCAAAAGATGCCATGCGGTGCTTGAGCTGGTGTGCTTGGGAGACAGGAACCACACTGGGGCAGAGGTTCTGTCAGCTCTGCAGGGGCAGGTTCAGAGGTGGTTGACGCCACGCCAACTTAAGGCAGGAATGGTGGTTTGTGACAATGGCACCAACCTCCTCTCTGCCCTCCGACAGGGACAAATGACCCATGTGCCCTGTTTGGCTCACGTCCTTATCTTGGTGGTGCAGCGGTTCTTGGGCAGGTACCCGGGCTTACAGGATGTCCTGAGGCAGGCCAGGAAAGTCTGTGTGCATTTCCGCAGGTCATATAATGCCAGTGCTCGGCTGGCGGACCTCCAAAAGGAGTTTAACCTGCCCAAGAACCGCCTAATCTGTGACATGCCCACCAGGTGGAACTCAACGTTGGCCATGCTGCAGCGGCTGCACATGCAGCAGAGGGCCATCAATGAGTACCTGTGTGACTATGGCACCAGGACAGGGTCAGGGGAGCTTGTTTTTTTTCCCCACGCCAGTGGGCCATGATCAAGGATGCATGCACTGTTCTGTCACCATTTGAGGAGGCCACGAGGATGGTGAGCAGTGACAGTGCATGCATCAGTGACACTGCCCCCTTGTCCACCTGTTGGAGCACACACTGCGTGGAATAATGGACAGGGCACTTGAGGCAGAACAGAGGCAGGAAGAGGAGGACTTCCTTAGCTCTCAAGGCCTCCTTTATCCAGACAGTGTTCCTGCGTGCCCGCCGATCACACAGGAAGAGGAGGAGGAGGAAGATTGTGTCAGTATGGAGGTGGAGCCTGGCACTCAGCATCAGCAGCAGTCTTTAAGGGATCAGTCCCAAGAAACACATGGACTTGTACGTGGCTGGGAGGAAGTGGCTGCGGACCATGTCGTCCTTAGTGACCCAGAGAACCTACGCTGCATGGCCTCCCTGATCCTGCAAAGCCTGCGTAAGGATCCTCGTATTCGTGGTATCAAGGAGAAGGGCCAATACTGGCTGGCAACCCTCCTTGATCCACGTTACAAGGGTAAGGTTGCGGACCTTATCTTGCCATCGCAGAGGGAGCAGAGGATGAAACATCTTCAGGAGGCCTTGCAGAAAGGTCTGTGCAACGCGTTCCCAGAGACTGGGAGGTTACAAACTCCTGTTTCTGGACAACGTGTTGCTGAGGCTTCGGTCAGTCAAAGAAGGAGCGGTGGAGAAGGTGGCCGTCTGACCGATGCGTTCAGACAATTTTTCGGTCCGCAGCCCCAAGGTATGATCGGTTCCAGCAACCATCGCCAGTGTCTGTTTTACATGGTGCAGGAATACCTAGGGGCAAGATCTGACTTGGACACCTTTCCCACCGAAAATCCTCTGGGTTACTGGGTCTTGAGGATGGATCACTGGCCAGAGCTTGCACAGTATGCAATTGAGCTACTGGCCTGTCCTGCATCCAGCGTTCTTTCGGAACGCACATTCAGTGCTGCTGGAGGCTTTGTAACCGATCACAGGGTGCGTCTGTCCACCGACTCGGTCGATCGACTGACCTTCATAAAAATGAATCAGTCTTGGATCACCACCAGCTACCGATGCTGATTTTTTTTAAATCTCAGATCCCTTCAAAGACTGCCTATGCTGATGCTGAACGACTATCCTGAGTAATTATCCTCTTCCTCCTCAATGATCACGCTGATAGCTTATAAGAACATTTTTGGTTCTGGGCGCCACCACCAGTGCCTAAGGCCTAATTTTTCAGCCCCTGTTTAACAGGGGCATGTAATTACAATTTTTGATGCAATACTTTGCAGCAGGGCTCGTTCCTGCGTTCCAACTAGAGTATCTGTGAGGGGTTGCAGTGTTGTGGCACCAGCACCAGTGCCTAAGGCCTTATTTTTCAGCCCCTGTTTAACAGGGGCATGTAATTACAATTCTTTATCTAATATTTCACAGCAGGGCACAACTTGAGGGTAGACAGTACAAATACAATACAATTTGATACAGTAGGAATCAGAGGGCCTTGCTCCTTAGAGCTTACAATCTAAGAGGGAAGGTCAAGAGATACAAGAGGTAATAACTGTGGGTGATGTGCTGATTGAGAAGATAAATGTGCAGTTGTTAGGTGGGGGCCAGATAGGCTTCTCTGAAGAGATGAGTTTTCAGGGATCGTCTGAAAGTGGATAAAGTAGGAGAAAATCGGACGGATTGGGGTAGAGCATTCCAGAGGATGGGGGAGGCTCTGGAGAAGTCCTGAAGGCGAGCATGGGATGAGGTGACAAGGGAGTTTAAGAGCAGGAGGTCTTGGGAGGAGCGAAGAGAATGATTAGGTTGGTATTTTGTGACTAGGTTAGAGATGTAGCTGGGGGCCAGGTTGTGACTGAGTGGCAGCCAATGGAGGGATTGGCAGAGAGGTGTGGCAAACGCTGAGCGGTTTGTGTGGTGGATGAGCCTGGCAGCAGCGTTCATGAAGGACTGAAGTGGGGATAGCCTATTTAGAGGTAAACCAATGAGGAGGGAGTTGCAGTAGTCGAGGCGGGAGATGACCAGGGAGTGGATTAGAAGCTTTGTGGTGTCATTGGTTAGGAAGGGGCGTATCTTGGAGATGTTGCGAAGATTGAGGCGGCAAGCTTTTGATAGTGATAGAATGTGGGGTCGAAAGGTTAGTTCAGAGTCCAGGATTACACCTAGGACCTTGGCGTGGGGAGATGGGTTGATAGTTGAGCCGTTGATCTTGACAGGGAAATCAGGGGAAGTGGCACCTTAGGGAGGAAATATCATGAGCTCGGTTTTGGATAGGTTGAGTTTGAGAAAGTGATGTGACATCCAGGCTGATATGTCTGCTAGTAAGTTGGTAATGCGTGAGGAGACAGATGGAGAGAGCTGGGGGGTGGAGAGATAGATTTGGGTCTCATCAGCGTAGAGATGATATTTAAAGCCGTGCGAGGCAATCAACTGACCCAAGGAGGTGGTGTAGATTGAGAAAAGGAGAGGTCCAAGAACAGAACCTTGGGGGACCCCAACGGAAAAAGGAAGAGGAGAGGAGGAAGTAGAGTTGTAAGTGACACTGAAGGAGCGGTGGGATAGGTAGGATGAGAACCAGCGAAGAGTACAGTCACGGAGACCAAAGGAGTGGAGTTTTTTGAGGAGGAGGGGGTGGTCCACTGTGTCAAAGGCAGCAGAGAGATCCAGGAGAAGTAGTACAGAATAGTGTCCATTGGCTTTAGCCATTAGTAGGTCATTTGAGAGTTTAAGGAGAGCAGTTTCCGTGGAGTGTTGAGGGCGAAAACCGGACTGAAGGGGATCAAGAAGTTTATTCATGGTCAGATGGTCGCTTAGTCGGTTGTAGACCAGTCTTTCAAGAAGTTTGGAGGAGAAGGAGAGTAAGGAGATGGGACGTAAGTTGTTGAGATTGGTGGGATCCAATGAGGGCTTTTTTAGTATGGGGGTGACTAGCGCATGTTTTAGAGAGTTTGGGAAGATGCCACAAGAGAGGGAGAGGTTGAAAATGTGAGTTAGAGAGCGTAGAATCGAGTCAGAGGGTGAGCGTAGCATTTGCGAGGGAACAGGATCCAGGGGGCAAGTGGTTAGATGAGTGCTAGATAAAAGTTTAGCAACCTCAGTAATAGTAGCAGGGTTGAATGAGGGAAGTAATGATTGTGTCTGTGGACATGGGGTGTTGCATGGGGGGGGTTTTTGCGCATTGGTGATCTCCTCATGAATTGTATCAATCTTAGTTTTGAAGTGATTGGCAATCTCCTGGGCAAGTGAGTGAGTTGGTGGGTGGAGCCAGTGGAGGACAGAGTAGAGTGTTTAAGGTAGAGAAGAGTTGACATGGACTGGGTGAGAAGGTGTTAATGAGTGTGATAAAGTAGGTCTGTTTGGCAGTGTGAAGGCAGGAGTAGTATTTTAGGAGGGCAGATTTATATTATGTGAAGTCTTCCTGGGTCTTAGTCTTATGCCACAGGCGCTCAAGAGCGCGGCTACGTTTTCTGAGACTTCTGGTGTCATCTGTTTGCCAGGGTTGTAGCAGTCGGGGCCTAATTCTGCGTGTAGTGAGGGGGGCAAGCTTGTCTAGGGAGGAAGACAGTGAGCTGTTGTAGATGAAACTAGCTAGGTTGGGGCAGGACAGAGGTGAGATTTTGTCATAGAGGTGATCAGTAGCAGAGTGGAGAAGAGAAGGATTGAGGTGGCGAAGGTTTCTACGTGTAATTGTTAGGCAGTTGGAGGGAGAAGAGGTGGAAGACAGGGAGAGAGCAAAACTAATAAGGTGGTGATCAGAGAGTGGGAGTGGATTGTTGGAAAGGTTGCACGGAGTGCACAGATAGGAGAAGGCAAGGTCAAGGGTGTTGCCGTTGGAGTGGGTAGGAGCCTGTATCCATTGCTTCAGGTCAAGCGATGAGGTTAGACTGAGAAGTTTAGAGGTAATAGTAGTGTTAGTGTTGACAGGGATGTTGAAGTCCCCAAGAATAATTGTGGGGATTTCAGAAGAGAGAAAGTAGGGTAGCCAGGCAGAGAAGTCATCAAGAAAGGCTGATACCGGTCCAGGGGGCCGGTAGATGACAGCAATTCTTAGAGAAATGGGAGAGAAAAGACGAATGCAATGTGCCTCAAAAGAGGAGAGTGTCAGAGAGGGAGGTGGGTGAAGAACCTGATAGGTGCTGCATGGGGCTAGAAGGATTCCCACTCCACCTCCCTTCCGTCCACTTGGTCTGGGGGAGTGAGTCCAGAGAAGGCCCCCATGGGAGAGGGAAGCAGGAGAAATAGTATCCGATTCATGAAGCCAGGTTTCAGTAATGGCAAGTAGGTTAAAGGAATTTGTGATAAAGAGGTCGTGAAGGGCGGTGAGTTTGTTGCAGACAGAACGTGCATTCCACAGGGCACAGGAAAAGGGGGGGGCTGGTTTTGGAAAGAGGAATAGAGACAAAGTTTTGTGGGTTGCGGCTTCTGCCAGAGGGTGTAGGGGGATGGGAGCGATGGGCAAAGACAGATGATGGTGGCCCAGGGTTTGGGGATATGTCACCAGAGATTAGGAGAAGCAGGAGGGTGAGGGAGGTAATGTGGGACTGTGATTTATGTGAAGGGACATGTCTCAGAGTACTGGAGGTTTTATCAGTGTATGGATGTAGAATGAGCGAGAGTTGGTAGGAGCAGTAGTAGGGAGAAGACAGAAGGCAGGGTGATATGTATAAGCAGGCGGGTGGAAAGGGGGGTTGAAGGTAAGAGAGTTTGAGGAGAGAGGAGAGGAGTGTCAGAAGCAGTGGTAGAGAGTGCATGTTACAGAGTGGAAGGAGAGCCTATTAGAGAGACAGGGTCACCTGCAGTCTGTTAGCTGCTTTCCAGTGCAGATTGCTGTATTTGTTTGCTTCGTGCAATCGCTGAAGTGCAGAGATTGAAGTGCATATCACTTGTAGAAAGGATCACTTAGAGATAGAAGCCTTAAGGATAGAAGCCATAGCAATGTGCTCCTCGAGCAATGTGCTCACCCCTTAAGGATGCTCAAATTTATACTGTTATAAGGGTGGGGTTGAAGTTCGTTAATTAATCATGAGTGACTATAAGAATGCCTAACAATCAAAGTGGACTTTTTGCTTCAAAAGTCAGAATAGCAAGAGGCCAAGATAAGATCAACACATAAAACTTAGGTAAGACAGTCCAGAGCAACAAATAACAATGTCATGGTTGTGCGCACAGGGCAACAGATAGAGAAGGCCACATACCAAAGACACACACACACAGACAGCAGGCAGATCCCAATTTCAGTTAACGGTGGAAGATGTGGTTGAGCTGACACATACCAAAGACACACACACACAGACAGCAGGCAGATCCCAATTTCAGTTAACGGTGGAAGATGTGGTTGAGCTGACACATACCAAAGACACACACACACAGACAGCAGGCAGATCCCAATTTCAGTTAACGGTGGAAGATGTGGTTGAGCTGACACATACCAAAGACACACACACACAGACAGAAGGCAGATCCCAATTTCAGTTAACGGTGGAAGATGTGGTTGAGCTGACACATACCTGTAAAGAGACAGAGAAGGAATGATCAGGTGAGGCAGAACTTAAAGCAGAGATTGAAGTGCATATCACTTGTAGAAAGAATCACTTAGAGATAGAAGCCTTAAGGGTAGAAGCCATGGCAATGTGCTCCCCCAGCAATGATCTAATATTTCACAGCAGGGCCCGTTTCTGCGCCCACCAAGAGCGAGTGAGGACTTACAGTGTTGTGGCACCAGCACCACCACCACCGCCAAAGGCCCAATTTTTCTGCCCCTGATCAACAGGGGCATGTAATTACAATTCTTGATCTAATATTTCACAGCAGGGCCCTGTGAGGGCTTACAGTGTTGTGGCCACAACAACACCTAAGGCCCAAATTTCTGCTGAGTATATAGGGCAGGCCCCTACTTTCAAACATTTAACTTACAAAAGACTCCTACTTGCAAACGGAAGGAGACAACAGGAATTGAGATGAAATCTACCCCTAGGAAGGGAAATTCTCTCCTGTAAGAGTTAATATGGGAAAAACATTTCTCCTTTCCACTGATGCTTTCCAATCCTTGTTCCACAAAAAACCCCAAATTTTCAAAAAACATTTGTCATTGGGACAAAAAGTGAGGTGAAATCTTCTGAAGAGGAGGACAGACAGCAAAACAAATGTCACAGGGGTGATAACCCTTCCCTATGTTTTCCAAAAAGCTTAAAAAAGATTTTTTGGCTGGAGCTAAATACGTTAAAAATGTACCCGTTCAAAATTACAAACAGATTCTACTTAACAACAAACCTACAGTCCCTGTCTTGTTTGCACCGCCTGTATACTGCTGTTCAGAGTACAGAGCCTGTATACTGATGTTTCCTTTTGCAGTATACCTGAATCAATACCACCTGCTGAACTCCCAAAATTTGCGAATGACCTCATGCATCCTATCCTTCCCAGCGCCACTTCACTTGAAATCTCCATAGACTGCATACATAGAATTTCTAAACCGCCTCTTCTAGCTGCCTCAGTACCTAGAGATGTGCTAATGAGAATACATTTTTCAGAGCTAAAGAAATGCTCCTGGCGGCCGCCAGATCAGCAGGAACTGCACCATTCGCTGGCATACAGCTATATTCTGATCTTTCTAGATACACCCTACAACAGCGCAGACAACTAAGCCCGTTACTAAGGCCATGCATAGCCATAAAATACAGTACAAATGGCGTTACCCAGCTACCCAGCTAATCACAGAAAATGGCACCGATCACACTTTATCCACCCATACAGGAGGACTGAAACTCTTATACACCAGGGGCATTATTATTGACCAGCCGCAAGACTCCAGCCTTCCTTTGCCACAACGTAAATCTCCATACAACCATCGCAACCAACCTAAGATCCAAGAATGACACGTGGGGCCTTAAATTCCGTGGATGGGCCTCTCACATACATACTTTCTCTCCCCGGTTACTGAAATGTTGAATTACTGAACTACCGAATTTTAGCTATCCCAGTGATCTGTTCAACAATTGTTGTTACTGACTGCTCTCCCCACATTGCAGATTCGATATCCCCAGGCTATTTGATCTGCCACCGTTTATTTTATGATAGCACACCTTCGTTATTTTCCAGATCATCTCAGTTGACTTTGCTTTGTATTTTTATTTTTTCTTTCCCCCCTTTTTGCCCTTCTCTTTTGTTGTACCTATACGCAACTCAGCTCCCCAGCAACATAGTGAAGCTCCTCGGACATCCCTTATCCGGCTCCACTTCACCACAGCAGAAGAACCGGAAATGTCGATCGGAACACCTCTGCTAGTACCAACTAGCTGTAAGTTCCTGCACTCTTCACACTGACCGTTTCCACAAAATATGCCACTCAACATCCTATCAATAAACGCAAATGGACTCAACCATCCTGCCAAGTGCCATTCCCTATGGAAAACTGCCCAAAACACTAACTGTGACATTCTGTGTGTCCAGGAGACACACTTCTCCTCATCCGCGACCCCAAAATGTTCTAACGAATGTTTCCCACACATCTTCCAGGTATCCTTTTCTTCTAAAAAAAGAGGAGTCCTAATTGCAGTCAAAGACTCAGTAAACTTCCAATCCCATTAGGTGACTCTAGACCCGAATGGGCGATATATTATTCTACATTGCACTATTAATGCGATCGCCTACACCCTGATAAACCTATATGCACCCAATGTCCAACAAATGCGCTTTTTAAGGTGCCTCATGAAATCCATCAAACCTATCCAAAGAGGCCACATGATTATGTGCTGTGACTTTAACTTGATACCTGATATTCACATGGACTCATCTACACCGTCCAAGAGAACGAGAGAAGAAAATCCCTTCTGAAGAAATTCCTACTTGAACAGGATTTGTTTGACATCTGGCAATGTCATCAGGGATCTGAAAAGGATTACACATATCTTTCTCCATTACACAAAACGTATTCAAGAATTGACCTTTTTCTTGCAGATAAATGGCTTCTTCAAAAAGCCGCATCCTCGACTATCCATACCATGTTGTGGTCGGACCACGTGCCCATCAGCATATAAATTGCAGACTCCCCACCACAATCTAAAACCAATCTCTTGCGAGCAAACAACTTCCTACTGCAACAGCCAATGTACTCTGCAGAGATTGACACTTTACTCTCTGAATCTTTTAAAAACAACCTGGGTTTGGTACCCGACCACAGCACGGTATGGAATACACATAAAGTATTTATAAGGGGTGTATTAATGCAAATTAACTCTTGTATGAAAAAAATAGGACACAGCGACTAGACTATCTCACGACGACCATAACAGACCTTGAAAACACCAACAAAGCACACCACAGGCCATTCATTCAGCGAAGCTTCTATCTCTGAGACAGAGATAGAGATAGAAGAGATAGAACATACTGCCCACCCTAATTCACTGCGACCAATTCAGTTTCATCATGGGTCGTCAAGCCCCTGACGCCACTAGAAGGCTTATAGACATTATCCATCACACTGAATCCAATGGAACGCCTTCTCTGCTTCTATCTTTGGATGCAGAGAAGGCGTTCGAAAGGATTCACTGGACTTATCTACATAGAGTCATCCTTAAATTTGGTTTCCAAGACAATATACTGCAAGCCATCCTAGCCCTGTACACAACACCCTCCGCTAAAGTATACTCCTCTGATACCCCAATTATTCCAAATAACCAACGGTACGCATTTTTAATCTGCTTATGGAACCCCTAGCAGAACATATTAGAACTAACCCCCTCATCTCTGGTATTACAATCAATAGAACCCATCATAAAATCAGTTTATTTGCGGACGATGTCATCCTAATGGTCAATAACCCATCCTCTTCCCTAACTGCAATTCAAGACACTCTTTTAGCAAGATTTCGTATTACAAAATTAATGACACCAAATCATTCATACTCAACCTAGGTATAGATGCTACGACTACACATCTGTTACAAGCTAAATTTCCTTATACATGGGCAGAGAAAAGTATCTCATATCTTGGTATTCAGCTCACCAAATCAGTTAAACAACTTTTTGCAGTTAACTACACATCGTTTACCAAAAAATACAAACTGATCTGCAAAAACTAGCGCAACATGAACTTTCATGGTCAGGATTCAGGAAGACTAGCATCATTTAAAATGAACCATCTCCCACAACTGCTCTACCTTTTTGGAACAATACCCATCCCGATACCTCAATCCTATTTTAAGTCACTACAAACTATTCTAAGTAAGTTCATTTGACAAGGTAAAAAACCACTTAGTGCCCACTCGAAACTTATCAAACACAGACTAGCAGGAGGATCAGGGTACATAGACTTCGCAGACTACTACCAAGCCACCATGCAAACGTAAATACAAGAATGGTTCAGCCCTATCCCTAACAAACAATGGAGTCAAATAGAATCCTCTTCACTTATAAGATCAGACCTGAAAACCTGGGATCCCTTTGGGCATCACTATACCGACCGCTCTTTCCCCTACAATGAAAGCCTCTGCACGGGTATGGAAATCAATTACGGACTTAAAACTACCACCCTCGAAAATCATATCACCCCTCCTCCCGATAGGAACTACAATGCTGCGTACACACGAGCGTACTTTATGGCAGACTTTGTCCAGCGTACTTTTAGATGGACTTTACAACGGACTTTCTGAATGAACGGACTTGCCTACACACAATCAACCAAAGTTGGACGGATTTGTACGTGATGACGTACGACCGGACTAAAACAAGGAAGTTCATAGCTAGTAGCCAATAGCTGCCCTAGTGTCGGTTTTTGTCCGTCGGACTAGCATACAGACGAGTGGACTTTTCGACCGGACTCGAGTCCGTCGGACAGATTTGAAACATGTTTCATTTCTAGGTCCGTCAAACTTTTGAGAAAAAAAGTCCGTTGGAGCCCACACATGATCAAATTGTCCGACGGACTCCGATTCGCCGGACCAAGTATGCCGCAAGGTCCGGTCGTGTGTACGCGGCATTACACAACTCACACCAGATCTCCAGTTGTCCCAGTGAACAAGCAAAGGCATCCTCCACATTCAAGACCTATTCGTTGATTCCAAATTAAAAACCTTCTCCCAACGAAGAATATGCACTCCCACCCTCTGAATATTTCACTCACATATGAGTGACCCATTATGTATCCTTCCTATCCAAATCTAATCCAATATACTTCTTACCTTCCACCATATGGTCTTTTGTAACCCACCCATCTCCAACAGGAAAAGGTATCGCATTGATCTACAACACCTTACACCAAAAAAAGGACTTTATTAAACACACCTCACATCTGCACTGGGAATCAGATCTGGGAGAACCCTTCACAGACGACCAATGACAAAAAGCATTTAAATCGATATACCAATCTACCAGTTGCTCAGCCCTATGGGAACTATACCAAAAGATTTCACAACGATGGTACCTGACTCCTACCAGGTTATCCTCTTTTGACTCCCAGACTTCTGATTCCTGCTGGAGGCGCCAAACTGCAAGAGATTTACTCCAAATCTTATGGGCATGTCCCAAAATACAACCTTACTGGTCCACTATATTCCAAATCCTACGTAACGTTTCCAATTGCCACATCCCCCTCTCTCCCGCACTGGCGCTCCTAAATCTAACAATTGAAGACATCCCTACCCCCCTAAGAATAGTAATCACTCACATTCTTTTAGCATCCAGACTCAACATTACTTGCTTGTGGAAATCGGTCATAACCCCACTATTGAAAACACCCTTGAAATGGTGCACACACATTGTAGTTACAAACTCATGATGGCCTCTAGCAGAGGTAACTACCACAAAAATGCTCTCTTTGTGGCAGCCATGGCTACAATGGTCAGGCGCAGCAAAACACTTGCACCCAAAGAAAACCTCCTGACATGTCTCTAACACAGACAGCCCCAATGCACTTATGAGCAGTCTGACTACCTTTAGCTAATACTGACTATGACTCATAGGTCCCCCTCACGGACCATGTCACTAGAGAAATAAACTCACAGGAAAAATTTGCTTCCCTCTTGACTTACTCCTAATAACATAAACCTAAAAGTCTGATACAAAAATGACAAGTTCACTCCAGAAATATCAGAGAAACACCCTGAGATGGCTACCAGCACCCGTCTCGCCACAGTTTGCTCCCAAAGGGGTGGCGCGACGGAAGCGGTCATCCAACCCCAACTTTATTTCAAGGAGTAAAAATAAACCACCCCTATAGGAAATCACTCACTAGGACTAATAGTGTATAGTGCAACAATTTTTTATATATATATATATATATATATATATATATATATATATATATATATATATATATATTGTTTTTTTCTTTTTACCCCCCTTTATACTTTCTATTATTAGTTTTGTGTAGAAAGTTCTCGGCTATTGTTGTTAATGTTCCTGTTTAGTTCTCGAGACAACTTGATGTACCAGTGTTTATGTTCAGGCACAGCCAGTCTGCTAAACTGAACATTGTATGCCAATATGTTCAGTTATTTGATTCCCAACGTTTTGTATTTCTTTGCAAAATACTCAATAAACACATTGATAAAAAAAAAATTATCAATTGAGGTGGGCTTAGCCTTTAAAAGTTGCCTACTGAAGGCTCATGCAAGTCTTCCGTTAGTAGTGAAAAAAAAGCTGAAGAAGTTGAAATTTCAATGTATGAATGAATAAACCCAAAACACTTCACCCCCCAAAGAAAAAAACCAATCCCTTAATATTTGGTAGCCAATAGCACTTAACCCCCTTAAAGCAGTGTTCCGGCCGCAAAAACACTGTAGCTGCTGACTTTTAATAAGCACATTTATCCATCCAGGGAGCCCGCGGTGTTGGCCCCCCTGAGGCCGATCCGTCCATTGGATTGGGTGCAGGCGCCGACATTCCTACTAAAGGAAACTGGCAGTGGAGCCTTGCGGCTTTACTGCCGGTTTCCGACTGTGCATTGCGCGAGTCCTGCGGCGCTTTGTGATCGGCCAGCTTGTCTTCTGGGACACACATAGGTCCCAGAAGACAACAGGGGTGCTCACCCGAAGAAGAGGACGTTGCGTCCTGGGCCATGGCCATGCTGAATCGGGAGTACACTTGTACTTCCAAAAAAAGTACTAAAGGAAAATTTTTTTTTTTTTCAATATCCAAAAACGAGGAGTGGAGAGTTGGTCTTTTGTTTAAGACCACCTCTCAAAAGTGGGTGGAACTCCGTTTTAAGATGATCCCACAAACACTGCTGGTCAGGGGCATTTTAAACCCTCCCCAGTGCTATCATTGATGGTCAGCAGCATTTTAAAGTGGTTGTAAACTCCTTCATCTACTTTTACCTATAGGTAAGCCTAAAATAAGGATTACCTATAGGTAGTGGAAATATCTCCTAAACGTGTGCCATTTAGGAGATATTTACCTTGTATTGCGCCGATGATATCATCGGTGCATGTGAAAAAAACGGACCTCTGTGCCGTTTCTTCACTCGTATGTGCTGTGACTGACAGCTTTCATGCACATGCATGGGAGTGACGACCCACGGCTCCGGCCATTCACAGATCTGGAGTCTGTGCCCCACAGAAGGAAGAGGGCAGAAGATGGATGCTTTCACCAGCAGGGACAGCGCGGGCTTCGATTGCAGGTAAGTGTTACATAATGGGATAGTATGGTATGCATTTTACTTTGCAGAGAACGACAGAGGAAGTAAAACCCACCAGGGTTTTGCTTCGTCTTTAAACCCCTATCATAAACAATCCTATAACATTGTTGGTCAGTGGCATTTTAAAGCCTTCCGAAACAATTAAGCAATCATGGGTGATCAGTGGCATTTTAAAACACTCTTCAACTCCCCCATCACTGGTAGTTGCTGGTACCTCAAAGTGGTTGTAAAGCTCAGAAAACACATACACCTACTTAAATACATAAATGTTCAGTATGCATTTCATCAATTCCTCTTTAGATTTTTTTATAAAACTTGCCAATACGTTGTTTTTCATCTTGCAAATGCAGGTCACGTGATCACTGTTTATTTATATAAAGGATTATTATAAAGGACCTGTGGGTGGGCAAGCATTTAGGTGGGCATTCACATTTGCAGGAAGTGACATTTGCCACCCAGCATCAGTGTTTCTATAGTAATGAGACGCAGTCTTACTATATGGCATGACATCACTTCCCCCTCCTCCCTTGATTGATGGCGACAGGGATGCATATCTTATAACCAAGAGTACTCCATGAGATACCCTTTTACATAGGAATAAAGAAAGAGAATACAAAACATGCTAATTGGGATCCGCTTCTCTATAGTATAGAATTTGAAGAAATAAAACACATTGTAGGCATTTGCCAATTTTACATGGAAATATGGGTTTAGGGCAGGGGCGGATCCAGAGTATAGTCTTGGGAGGGGCACTGCCAGAAAATATATTTTTTTGGGTACATCTATAGGGGCAAATGGTTGGTGTTGGCGCTTCAATCATCACGGCACCATGGTTGTTATGGTGTCAGGATGATTGAAGCGCATTATTACTATTATTACATTGTTATAAAAAATTAAATAGTTTAACTCACCATAATGCAGAATCAGTGGGAGCCCCGAGTGTGTCACTTGCCACATCGTCTGCCACCAAATGCAGATTGTCACTTGCCATGTCACTTGCCACGTCGCCTGTCACCAGATGCAGATTGTCACTTGCCACGTCACCTGTCACCAGATGCAGATTGTCACTTGCCACGTCGCCTGTCACCAGATGCAGATTGTCACTTGCCACGTCACCTGTCACCAGATGCAGATTTTCACTTGCCACGTTGCCTGCCACCAAATGCGGCTTGTCACTTGCCACGTCACTTGCCACGTCACCTGTCACCAGATGCAGATTGTCACTTGCCACGTCACCTGCCACACGTTGCGGATTGACAGTCACGTGCTGTGTCACTTTCCTGCTAAGGTGGACTCTTGTGTCCCAGAGTCAGGCAGCAGATTACCAGTCAGGCAGCAGAGAGATGATGTAATCTCCCTGCTGCCTGTGCTGCCTGCACCGTGAGGGGGGAACTGCAGGGATGCAGGCGGGCGCCGGGCGGTGAGAGATGATGTCATCTCTCTGCTCCCCCGCCCGTCGGCTCCCTGATTGGCCAGCAGCCCGCAAACACATCGAGCCACACAGCTGCTCATCCGCTCTTTCACCTTCCTGCTCACCAACTGAGCCACTGGGCCCGCCCGCTGTCTTTCTCCTGCGGAGCCGCCCGCCAGCTCTCTCACCTACGGAGCCACCCGGTGGCTCTCTCATCCGCAGAGCCACCCGCCGGCTCTCTCACCCGTGGTGCCGCCTGCCGGCTCTCTCACCTGCGGATCTGCCCGCCGGCTCTCTCACTTACCCACATTCTCGGAGGGGGCAATTGACCTGTTGCCCCGCCTTGGATCCGCCCCTGGTTTAGGGGCAGTTTTAGACATGGATAGAGACTCCAGGGAGCAGGTACCCTGCCCCATTCCCTTGTTCTGTGTAAAAGGTGGAAGGAGATGGGAATAACCATGGGGAGATCTAATCTCTGGAGAAACTAGGAGTGCCAAAAAGTGACTCAGTTGTCAACATCTGTAAAAAAAGTCAATATTAGTTTTGGGAACCCCCCCACTAGTTACACTAGATTTTGCTTTTCCCTGGCTGAATTTAATTCATTTAAATTCATTTTTATTTTTTATTTTTTTTATTTTTTTAGGATATGGAATCAGTTTGAGATTTGCCCTAACAGCAACCTTCATGGTATTGAGTATCTGCTGTATATGTCTGTCCCACAGGTGTAAATTAACGTTCCATCATGAATATCTCATTGTTGTATAACGTTGGATAAACTCAAAAATATTTTGTGCTAATTATGAGATTCAGACTGAAGTAGAATTTGGTTTGAACTTTGCCTGTTTGACAAATGGGCAAACTAAATGGTTTGTTTTCCAGTCCGCCAAGCGGAACCTCCAGCTAAATGGGAGCTTCTCGCTTAGGCTGGTTGTTAGGATGTTGGTTAATACACCCTACTGATGTCCCATCTTGTTCACTGAAGCTTATTTTGACCACCTTAACCGGGGGTCAAACCTATCTGGTAAGCCCCTCCCCCCTTCTAACACAAGGTTGACTGATTTTTTTTCTAGAGGGCTTTCCAGGGTATCCTCACATCTTTCTCTCTGGTGATATGTTTCACTTATACATGGACTGCTGTACATTGGTTGGTTAGAAATTCCACTTTCTATCGTCTCTGAAGGACTACTTCTGGGATTAATCTCTTTCAAGTTTCTCTTGGGACTTTTGTTACACACGTTTTATGTGGAATGTTTATGAATTCTTTATACATTTGTTTTTTTAATGTGATTGTGTACACATTTTCTGCACTTCACTGGAATTAATGATATGTATGCTACATATTGGATGAATTTTATGTCATTAGTTGATTCGCACTTTGCACTTTATTATTTACAGCACTGCACATTTTTTATATTGGTTGTTAGGAAGACAACAACCAACCAGCTTCCTAGCAGCCAGTGACACATTACTGGCTAGACATTCAGCTGTCTACCGGTAAACAAATGGGTGGGGTGCCATGCCCATATTTGGTCAATAACCATGGTGGTTGGTCAGGTACCGTTCCCACCCCTTTGTTTACAAACCAACTGTCGACCGGGAAATTTTTTGGTGAGTCAGTGGATGTATGTGTTAGCATTGTATATATACCTTTTTCTACATATTGTATTTGTAGCACTACCCCCGCAGGGGTTACAGATGACTGGGTTCCCCACTGCTGCACAGCCAGGCACACAACAACATAAGCTTTCATCCGAACACAGGGAACAGTCCTTGAGCTTTGTTTTGTGTTTTTATTAGGGGGTAATAACTTGGATGGGGATAGGAATTATGGGATACCCAACTTGACAGTAACAAAGCCAGGGACAACTTCCTCCATATTTACAGCTCCGAATGATTCTTCTCCTTTATCCTGTACAACTCCAATTTAACAACTTCCCGCCCACCCTATAGCGGATTGACGTCCGGGAAGTGGTTCCGTTATCCTGACTGGGCGTCATATGACGTCCAGCAGGATAACATGCCCCCGTGCGCCCCCGGGAGCGCGCATCGCGGCGATCGGTGGAGCGGTGTGTCAGCCTGACACACCGCTACACTGATCTTGGTAAAGAGCCTCCGGCGGAGGCTCTTTACTACATGATCAGCCGTGTCCAATCACGGCTGATCACGCTGTCAATAGGAAGAGCCGTTGATCGGCTTTTCCTCATTCGCGTCTGACAGTCGCGAGTAGAGGAGAGCCGATCGGCGGTTCTCCTGACAGGGGGGGTCTGCGCTGATTGTTTATCAGTGCAGCCCCCCCTCAGATCACCACACTGGACCACCAGGGATCGCCACTAGGACCACCAGGGAAGGGGCAACATGTGGATGGCCAGGTATGTACCCTATGGCCATCCACATGTGCCCAATGTGCCCAATCTGTGCCAATCAGTGCCCACAGATGGGCACTGTTTGGCACTATTGTTCCAGATCTGCCCAGCAATGCCCCCAATATGTTTTATCAGTGCCACCTGTCATTACCCATCGGTGCCACCTGTCATTGCCCATCGGTGCCACCTGTCAGTGCCCATCTGTGCCCATCAGTGCCCACCTATCAGTGCCACCCATAAGTACCTATCAGTGCCACCCATATGTACCAATCAATGCCACCTACGAGTGCCCATCAGTGCCACCTATGAGTGCCCATCAGTGCCGCATACCAGTGCTACCTATCAGTGCCCATCAGTGCCACCTATCAGTGCCCATCAGTGCCGCCTATCAGTGCCCATAATCAGTGCCCGTCAGTGCCACCTCATCAGTGCCACCTCATTGGTGCAACCTCATCGGTGCCCATCAGTGCCGCCGTATCAGTGCCCGTCAGTGCAGCCATATCAGTGCCCGTCATTGAAGGATAAAACATACTTATTTACAAAAAATTTTAACAGAAACAAAGAAAAACGTTTTTTTTCGAAATTTTCGGTCTTTTTTCTTTATTTGTTGCGCATAAAAAAAAAAAAATGCAGAGGTGATCAAATACCACCAAAAGAAAGCTCTATTTCTGGGAACAAAATGATAAAAAATTTGTTTGGGTACAGTGTAGCATGACCGCGCAATTGTCATTCAAATTGCGACAGCGCTGTAAGCTGAAAATTGGCCTGGGCGGGAAGGTGTCTAAGTGCCCGGTATTGAAGTGGTTAACCAAAACTATCAGCTGTTCCTCATATGAAGGGACTTTCTTTCTTTTGAGACCAAATCCTTCTGTCCCTTGTGCAGCCTCACTTGTCCTGCCTCACCTGTCCCTCTTTTTGGCCTGAAGTGTACATCTCTATACAAAATGTACTGTTTTACTACCAAAAGTATGCTGCTGCACTAAACTTTTTATCCAACCGTTATATTACCTCTGTATTACTGAGCTTGTTCTTTTACATACAGTGTGCCAAAAGGTGACCCTCTTTATAATTTCAGAAAGCTCAACAGGTGTTCTAATTCCTATCCACGCTATTCAAAAACAAGTTTTAGCTTTTAGTCATACCTAAATTTAAATGTATTCCTTTCATAAGAATGTTGACTTGTGTAAGAGAACTGTTGTAGCGCATCGGGCGCCCTCGTGCACGCATGTACACATACAGAGCTTGGCTGATCACAGGTGTGCCAATGCGCATGCCACACCCGTCTGGCGCTAAAAGGGAGCGCGTCCACAGCTCCCTTTAGCGCCAGATGGCCTATTTAAAGGACGCTCTGACCCTTGCTCAATGCTGACTGGTCTTCAGCTGTTTCACTGTGACCTGCCTGTATCCTGTTTAAATAATCCATTGCTGACTTGGCTTACTACTGACATACCCTTGGATTCCGATTATACTGCTGATTACTGGTTCCTGACTCTAGCTTATCCCTGACGTTGCTTCTGTCTGATGCCCTGGTACTTTACTGCCTGCTCACTCCTGACTCTGACTGATCCTTTGACTTCGCTCCTGTTTCCTGTTTGGCTCCACATCTCCTCCAAGCACCCAAGCTGGCTTCCTCTCTTCCAAGCTACATTGAACACAGTGTACTCCTGGCTCCTGTCTGCTGGAAGCTCTGGCAAGCCACATTTCCTGAAACTGCAAGCCTGGTGGATTTCCCCTTTAATCTTGGTTGATCTACCCAGCATCATCACAGTTCCAGACTTGATGTTCTGCCTGAATCTCTGAGGTTACGACTTCTGACACAAGCTCTGCAACTTAAACCTACAGGCACTCATGTTCCACCTGTCCCTTGCCACCTTATGTCTCACTCCCAGTGGGGCCTGGGCTGGAGATACAAGGGAGGCTCACCTCGTCACTTCAGACTCCGACCAGGTACATGACAACGTGTCTCCTGTATGACAGTATTTGCTGGTGGAAATATACCCACTTTGTGCAGTTATTAGGAACCTCAGACCCCTGATGTCTTCACTGTGTGCTTCAGATGTAAAGAGGGGCACAGTCTCTAATAAACTTCTCACCTACCACCCAGTGCCACATTGACCATTAAACTTGAAGTACCCAGGACCTGATAACCTATGTTCATCTATAGCAAAAATAATGTAAGGAGATCATTGGCATGCTAATCGAGGGTGAAGAAGTCATTGGTATGCTAATCCCTTCTACAGTTTGCACAGTAAAGGCACACTGAGGGTGTTTTCTTTTTTAGGAATGCATTGCACAGCAGTGTGCTGCAAATACATATGGGATTTTATGTAAAAGAACTGTAAGTACCGATACTCATTAAGTAAATAATGATGCGTGTGAAAAGTTTTGCATTATCTCTCACAATTTTTTGCATGATTACAGATGCTTTGCTCTTCCCCTCCCTCCTGAGGAAGCGGGTCAGGTCTGACGAAATACGTTGAGGCACACAGGATCCCTTTGAACATTGATATATTGAGGAAGCTGCTCAAAGTGGTTTCAAGTATTTGATATATGACATTTCCAGGTATCCATAAAGAGAAGGGAGCTTTATAGCTTGAATTGTTTTTTTTATTTTATTTTTAAAGGTTGTTAAACACAGTGTTTTTAATGAAAAGTTGTCTATGAATGTGTAATTTTTATTGTGTAGTCCATAAGCACCTAAAAGTCAATTTGCAAATAGCACTGTGTATAGAATATTTTACAGTTGGGATGTGGTGTCCCCATAGTTAGACCATTGTAATTGACAAACACGGTCCTGTGGAAGTCTTCGACCTAACTGAGGATGAACACCAGAGATTGTATTCGGGTGCGGTGTGGGATCACCTGGGGATCCCTCATATAATGCAGGATGCTAGTAACTAAAGTCGTGGATCTACAGCTTGTAGAACAGTGTAAATTTGCTGTCCCCTCAAAATAACAACACAGAACCATCAATGTCTAAACCGCTGGCAACAAAAGTGAATACAACTTCTTTTAACTCTATGTAAACTGTAGTTTGTAAGTGAAAATGTCCAAATTGGTCCAAAAGTGTCAATATTTTGTGTGCCCACCATTATTTTCCAGCACTCTCTTAACCGTCTTGGGCATGGAGTTCACCAGAGCTTCACAGTTGCCACTGGAGTCCTCTTCCACTCCTCCATGAGGACAGCACGGAGCTGGTGGATGTTAGAGACCTTGCACTCCTCCACCTTCCGTTTGAGGATGCCCCACAGATGCTCAATAGGGTTTAGGTCTGGAGACATGCTTGGTCAGTCCATCACCTTTACCATTAGCTTCTTTAGCAAGGCAGTGGTCATCTTTGAGGTGTGTTTAGGGTCGTTATCATGTTGGAATACTGCCCTGCGGCCCAGTCTCCGAAGGGAGGGTTTCATGCTCTGCTTCAGTATGTCACAGTACATGTTGGCATTCATAGTTTCCTCAATAGTAGTAGTTCCCCAGTGGCGGCAGCACTCATGCAGCCCCAGGCCATCACACCCCCACCACCATGCTTGACTGTAGGCAAGATGCACTTGTCTTTGTACTCCCTCACCTGGTTGCTGCCACACACGCTTGACACCATCTGAACCAAATAAGTTTATCTTGGTCTCATCAGACCACAGGACATGTTGTGTGCAAACGAGAAAATCCGGACAGCCGCACTCCAGGAAGTAATAATCCAAATTTCTTTATTTTAAAATCAGGAACATGTTAGATACAGGACACCATGGACAGAGTGTACAGATGATAGGCTAACGCGTTTCGCACTTATCCAAGTGCTTACTCATAGCTCTTACTGGTTCCAGTAATCCACGTCCTTAGTCTGCTTGTCTTCAGCAAACTGTTTGCGAGCTTTCTTGTGCATTGTCTTTAGAAGAGGCTTCCTTCTGGGATGACAGCAATGCAGACCAATTTGATGCAGTGTGCAGCGTATGGTCTGAGCACTGACAGGCTGCCCCCCACCCCTTCAACCTCTGCAGCAATGCTGGCAGCACTCATATGTCTATTTCCCAAAGACAACCTCTGGATATGACGCTGAGCACGTGCACTCAACTTCTTTGGTCAACCATGGCGAGGCCTGTGCTGAGTGGAACCTGTCCTGTATGGTCTTGGCCCCTGTGCTGCAGCCAGGGGTGGACTGACAACTCATGGGGCCTCCGGGCAATAGAATATTATAGGGCCTCCAGGCTTACAGGTGGCAGCCATGCCAGGAGTAACAAGTAACAAACAAAACAACATATAGAGTACAGCAGTCAGAATGAGTGCCACGCTCACATCAGAGTCCTCCCTTACATCAAAGTCCCAACATTCTCCCTATACACCACAGTCCGCAGAGTCCTATCTTATGGCAGAGCCCCCCCAGTGTCTCACCTTATATCAGTGTCCCCTTACACACACCTTTGCACCTTAGTGCTTGGTGTGGCAGGCAGCTGGCAGGAAAAGGCCTTTAAATTAGAAAAAATCCACTTGTTGAACTGCACAAGTGAGTCTAATGCCGTGTACACAGGGTCAGACTGTTCAGCTACAAAAGTCCGACAGCCCGTCCGAAAGACTTTTGACAGACTTTCGATGGACTTTTGCGGACTTTCAACGGACTTTCTAACGACCGGACTTGCCTACACACGATCACACCAAAGTCTGATGGATTCGTACTTGCATCGGACTAAAATAAGGAAGTTGATAGCCAGTAGCCAATAGCTGCCATAGCGTCGGTTTCTGTCCGTCGCACTAGCATACAGATGAACGGATTTCTGGGTCCGGCAGAGTTACGATGTAAAGATTTGAAGCATGTTCCAAATCTAAAGTCCATCAGATTTGCGACTGGAAAAGTCTGCTGAAGGTCCGGTGAAGCCCACACACGATCGTATTGTTCGCCGGATTTGGTCCGCTGGCGTCCGTCAGACAAGTCCGGTTGAAAAGTCAGACCGTGTGTATGCTGCATTAGAGCCAGCGAAATAGTGAACTGCTGTGGTTGGCCTCAGATCTGGCAGTGGGGCGTGTGAATATAAGCCATGCTTGATGTATGCCATATCACGGCACAGGCACGCACCCAGACCTGCCCTGCTGCGTGATCCGAGGCCGGGCTCAGCAGGTCACCATTCAGCTGCCTCCGAATGGCAACAAGTGGATTTTTCAGGGGCATAGGATTGTTAGATTGACTTCTGTTTAGCGGCAGTAGGCACAAATGAAACTTACAGTATACATACACATAGACACACACATTATACTGTACATATATACACATAGACACCAGTGGCGGCTGGTGCTCAAAATTTTTGGGGGGGAGCAAACAAACTGAAAAAAAACCCCATAAATTGCAGCCACTGTGCCCATCAAACGCAGCCACTGTGCCGATCAAACGCAGCCACTGTGCCCATCAAACGCAGCCACTGTTCCCATCAAACGCAGCTACTGTGCCCATCAAACGCACCCACTGAGCCCATCAATTCCTGCCAGTATGCCAATCAATTGCCGCTACTGTGCCCATCAATTGCCGCTACTGTGCCCATCAATTGCTGCCAGTGTGCCCATCAATTGCCGCTACTGTGCCCCATCAAATGCTGCCAGTGTGCCCATCAATTGCTGCTATTGTACCCCATCAAATGCTGCCAGTGTGCATCTCCTGGCACTTACCTGTCTTACAGCGGGTTAGCGGCGGTGTCCTGCACGCTCCTCGATGTCTTCTTCCGTCCTCTCTATCAGGCGTCCAATCACAGCGCCTGACGCTTCAGCCAATCAGATGACAGGTAACAGACCCGAGCACCTGATTGGCTGAGAGGCAGTTTAGTGTTAGCAAAGTGAATTCCTTCGCTTTGCTAACACACAGCTGAGTGAACAGCAAACGCACAGCATTGCACCCGCTGTTCACCTTCTTGGGCACCTATTAGAGACTACAGCTCTAATCAGGTGCTTCCCAAAAAGACCCCCGCCGCTGTGATTCAGGTGTCCGGCGCCCGAAAAGGGGCCAGGCACCTGAATAGGGGGTGTCAGCGGCGACCATAGATTGATTCATGCAATGCATGAATCTATCTATGGTGATAGAGAGGTGCCAGGAGAGAGGGGGCAGCGCCCATGCGCCCCTTATGGACGCACCGCCACTGATAGACACACAGTATATATATATATATATATATATATATATATATATATATATATATATATATATACACATAGACACACATAGACACACAGTATACATATATACACACACAGACACACACCATACATATATACATATACACACACACAACAGCACTTTTCACCCAAAATTAGCCTAAAAGAAACACACTGCTGTTCCCATCTCCTGACATGCTGGGACTTGTAGCTCCCCAGCAGCTCCCAGACACATTAGGTGGTAATGTGGGAGAGGAGGGGACTGTGCCTGTGTACTGGTGGGCAAGTAATGAGTAGGCAGGGTAGTAGAGATTGGGGGAGAAGTTCAGAACATCCTTCCTCCAGAAGCATGGCACTTCTCACACAGAAAATCGATCTAGCAGCTTCAGAGACAGGAGGAGCCCTGCTAGAGGAAAAACACATCCTCCCCCTCCCTCCTGCTCACCAGGGTAACCCACTGACAAAAATATAATCAGTTCAGCTCAGTAAGCTTACCTTCCAGCAGGTTGCAGCCCCTCCCACACTGCAGGCTGTGTCCCCTCCAGCAGTCGGCAATCTCCTGCTCTGAAATCAAATGAGCCACGGTGAGGAAGGGGGCTTGTACACTGTTCCCATTGGCTGAGGAGGCAATATAGAGGCGGGGCAGCTATAGCCTTGTTTTTTTTTACAGCAAAATTATGTTGGCAAGGGACATTTCAGGGACAGATGTAAAAAAAAACACAGATTTTTACATACTGTCCCTGCTTTTACTGAGGCTGGCCACTCTGATGGGGCCCCCTAGTGGCATGGGGCCCTTGGCCCGTGCCCGAGTGCCCGAATGGTCAGTCCGCCCCTGGCTGCAGCTCAGTTTCAGGGTCTTGGAAATCTTCTGGGCCATCTTTATCTTCATGTAGAGCAACAATTCTTTTTTTCAGATCCTCAGAGAGTTCTTTGCCATGAGTTGCCATGTTGAACTTCCAATGACCATTATGAGAGAGTGAAAGCGATAACACCAAATTTAATACACCTGCTCCCCATTCACACCTGAGACCCAGTGGCGGCCCGTCCATAGGGGGCGCCTGGGCACGCCCCCCCCCCCTCCAGGCAGCAAAAAAAAAAAAAGTAAAAAAAAAAAAATATTTATTACTGGCCCTTTAAAAAAAAAAAAGAAAAAAAAGGTCCTTAAGTGCACTGTGTTCGGACACCGGACACAGTGCGACACCGGACACAGTGCACTTATGGGAAGTGCCACGTCTATGCAATCACGAGATTGCAGACGTGGCGCTGCATTTGCGGGCGTTTAGCCCGCCTTGTGGAGTTTTCTGAAGCGCAGAGTAGCTTCTGCCCGGCCATAGTAGTAGATACTACAGGCGCCAGGTGGAAGCTACTCAGCGCTTCAGATTTGATTGACATCTGCACTGAGTTAGATGTCACTTCCGGCTTCTCTCTCTCATTGCGCTCGAGAGAGGAAACAGGAAGAATGCTGCTGCCACTGTGAAGGAGACACCGCAGGAGACCCAAGGTAAGTACCGCTGTGTGGAGAATGGGGGGGTTTGAAGTGACAGAGGCTACATTTGGGGGGGACAGAGGCTGCATTTTGGGGGGGATAGAGGCTGCATTTGGGGGGGACAGAGGCTACATTTGGGGGGGACAGAGGCTGCATTTGGGGGGGACAGAGGCTGCATTTGGGGGGGGACAGAGGCTGCATTTTGGGGGGGGACAGAGGCTGCATTGGGGGGGGACAAAGGCTGCATTTGGGGGGGCAGAGGCTGTATTTGGGGGGGACAGAGGCTGCATTTTGGGGGGGGACAGAGGTTGCATTTTGGGGGGGGACAGAGGTTGCATTTGGGGGGGGGGGACAGAGACTGCATTTTGGGGGGGATAGAGGCTGCATTTGGAGGGGCAGAGGCTGCATTTGGGGGGGACAGAGGCTGCATTTGGGGGGGCAGAGGCTGTATTTGGGGGGGAGAGGCTGCATTTGGGGGGGTGAGGCTGTATTTGGGGGGGCAGAGGCTGCATTTGGGGGGACACAGGCATGCTGCATTTAATGGGACACAGGCATGCTGCATTTGGGGGGAGGCAGAGGCTGCATTTGTACCGCTGTGTGGAGAATGGGGGGGTTTGAAGTGACAGAGGCTACATTTGGGGGGGACAGAGGCTACATTTGGGGGGGACAGAGGCTGCATGTGGGGGGGGACAGAGGCTGTATTGGGGGGGACAGGCAGCATTTTGGAGGGATAGAGGCTGTATTTGGGGGGGACAGAGGCTGCATTTGGGGGGGACAGAGGCTGTATTTGGGGGGGACAGAGGCTGCATTTTGGGGGGGACAGAGGCTGCATTTTGGGGGGGGCAGAGGCTGCATTTGGGGGGGACAGAGGCTGTATTTGGGGGGCAGAGGCTGCATTTTGGGGGGAACAGAGGCTGCATTTTGGGGAGATAGAGGCTGCATTTGGGGGGGACAGAGGCTGCATTGGGGGGGAGAGAGGCTGCATTTTGGGGGGCAGAGGCTGTATTTGGGGGAGCAGAGGCTGCATTTGGTGGGGCAGAGGCTGTATTTGGGGGGACAAAGGCATGCTGCATTTAATGAGACAGGGGCATGCTGCATTTAGGGGGGGCAGAGGCTGCATTGGGGGGGACAGAGGCTGCATTTGGGGGGGGACAGAGGCTGCATTTGGGGGGGCAAAGGCTGCATTTGGGGGGGCAGAGGCTGTATTTGGGGGGGCAGAGGCTGTATTTGGGGGGGGGCAGAGGCTGCATTTTGGGAGGGGACAGAGGTTGCATTTTGGGGGGGGACAGAGGCTGCATTTTGGGGGGGGGTAGAGGCTGTTATTGGGGGGAATAGAGGCTGCATTTGGGGGGGCAGAGGCTGCATTTGGGGGGACAGAGGCTGCATTTGGGGGGACACAGGCATGCTGCATTTAATGGGACACAGGCATGCTGCATTTAGGGGGGGGCAGAGGCTGCATTTGGGGGGGCAGAGGCTGCATTTGGGGGGGGACAGAGGCTGCATTTTGGGGGGCAAAGGCTGCATTTGGGGGGCAGAGGATGTATTTGGGGGGGACAGAGGCTGCATTTTGGGGGGGACAGAGGTTGCATTTTGGGGGGGGACAGAGGTTGCATTTTGGGGGGGATAGAGGCTGTTATTGGGGGGAATAGAGGCTGCATTTGGGGGGGCAGAGGCTGCATTTGGGGGGACAGAGGCTGCATTTGGGGGGCAGAGGCTGTATTTGGGGGGCAGAGGCTGCATTTGGGGGGACACAGGCTTGCTGCATTTAATGGGACACAGGCATGCTGCATTTGGGGGGAGGCAGAGGCTGCATTTGTACCACTGTGTGGAGAATGGGGGGGTTTAAGTGACAGAGGCTACATTTGGGGGGACAGAGGCTGCATGTGGGGGGGACAGAGGCTGCATGTGGGGGGGACAGGCAGCATTTTGGGGGGATAGAGGCTGTATTTAGGGGGACAGAGGCTGCATTTGGGAGTGGACAGAGGCTGTATTTTGGGGGGAAAGAGGCTGTATTTTGGGGGGGACAGAGGCTGCATTCTGGGGGGGGGCAGAGGCTGCATTTTGGGGGGACAGAGGCTGCATTTGGGGGGGACAGAGGCTGCATTTGGGGGGGGACAGAGGCTGTATTTGGGGGGGACAGAGGCTGCATTTTGGGGGGGACAGAGGCTGCATTTTGGGGGGACAGAGGCTGTATTTGGGGGGACACAGACATGCTGCATTTAATGGGACACAGGCATGCTGCATTTAGGGGGGGCAGAGGCTGCATTTGGGGGGGCAGAGGCTGCATTGGGGGGGACAGAGGCTGCATTTTGGGGGCGACAGAGGCTGCATTTGGGGGGCAGAGGCTGTATTTGGGGGGGACAGAGGCTGCATTTTGGGGGGGGACAGAGGTTGCATTTGGGGGGGACAGAGGCTGAATTTTGGGGGGGATAGAGGCTGTTATTGGGGGGATAGAGGCTGCATTTGGGGGGGGCAGAGGCTGCATTTGGGGGGGGACAGGGGCTGCATTTGGGGGGGCAGAGGCTGTATTTGGGGGGCAGAGACTGTATTTGGGGGAGCAGAGGCTGCATTTGGGGGGGACACAGGCATGCTGCATTTAATGGGACACAGGCATGCTGTATTTGGGGGGAGGCAGAGGCTGCATTTGTACCGCTGTGTGGAGAATGGGGGGGTTTGAAGTGACAGAGGCTACATTTGGGGGGACAGAGGCTGCATGTGGGGGGGACAGAGGCTGCATGTGGGGGGGACAGAGGCTGTATTGGGGGGGACAGGCAGCATTTTGGGGGGTAGAGGCTGTATTTGGGGGGACAGAGGCTGCATTTGTGGGGACAGAGGCTGTATTTGGAGGGGGACAGAGGCTGCATTTTGGGGGGGACAGAGGCTGCATATTGGGGGGGACAGAGGCTGCATATTGGGGGGGACAGAGGCTGCATTTGGGGGGGCAGAGGCTGCATTTGGGGGGGCAGAGGCTGTATTTTGGGGGGCAGAGGCTGCATTTGGGGGGGCAGAGGCTGTATTTGGGGGGGCACAGGCATGCTGCATTTAATGGGACACAGGCATGCTGCATTGGGGGGGGACAGAGGCTGCATTGGGGGGGGCAGAGGCTGCATTTGGGGGGGGGACAGAGGCTGCATTTGAGGAAACAGAGGCTGCATTTAATGGGACACAGGCATGCTGCATTTGGGGGGACAGAAGCTGCATTTGGGGGGCACAGAGGCTTCATTTTGGGGGGCAGAGGCTGCATTTGGGGGGGAATAGAGGCTGCATTTAATGGGACACAGGCATGCTGCATTTGTGGGGGGGACAGAGGCTGCATTTGGGGGGGGCAGAGGCTGCATTTGGGGGGGCAGAGGCTGCATTGGGGGGGACAGAGGCTGCATTTGGGGGGGCAGAGGCTGCATTTGGGGGGGACAGAGGCTGCATTTGGGAGAACAGAGGCTGCATTTAATGGGACACAGGCATGCTGCATTTGGGGGGGACAGAGGCTGCATTTGGGGGAACAGAGGCTGCATTTAATGGGACACAGGCATGCTGCATTTGGGGGGGGGGGCAGAGGCTGCATTTGGGGGGGGGACAGAGGCTGCATTTGGGGGGGCAGAGGCTGCATTTGGGGGGGACAGAGGCTGCATTTGGGGAAACAGAGGCTGCAGTTAATGGGACACAGGCATGCTGCATTTAATGGGAACAGAGGCTGCATTTAATGGGACACAGGCATGGTGCATTTAATGAGACATAAGCATGCTGCATTTGGGGAGGGGAGACAGAGGCTGCTTTTGGGGGGGGACAGAGGCTGCATTTGGGGGGGGTAGAGGCTGCATTTGGGGAGGGGACAGAGGTTGCATTTGGGGGGGGGGGCAGAGGCTGCATTTGGGGAGACAGAGGCTGCATTTGGGGGGACAGAGGCTGCATTTTATGTGACAGAGGCTGCATTTGATATGACACAGGCTGCATATAAGGAGGGACTCCGCTGGGGGGCACCTGATGTAAGGACAGACTGCTGGGGACGCCTGATGGCATCTGGTTGTAGGCGACCTGGCTAGTGACACACTCGGGGCTCCAACTGATTCTGCATTATGGTGAGTTGAATGATTTAATTTTATATTACAATGTAATAATGTAAAAAAAATGTATGGAGTATCTTTATCTGCTGATTGTTAAACTTTCTAGAATACACATATTTCTATTGTTGTGTAGGATCTGGGCCTGCTGTCCCTCTCTCCCTCTCCCTCCATCCCTCATTCATCTCAGACGCTAACCACACCACCTTAGAGCCACTCCCACTATTTCGCTGAAACCACGCCCATTTTCACCAAGTGGGAGGGGTCAAAAAAGAAGGGCGGGGTCTGGCGCCCACCCATCCTAAAACTTCACCAGCTGCCACTGCTGAGACCTTGTAACACTAAGGAGTCACATGACACTGAGGAGGGAAAAAGGCTAATTGGGCCCAATTTGGACATTTTCACTTAGGGGTGTACTCACTTTTGTTGCCAGTGGTTTAGAGATTAACAGCTGTGTGTTGAGTTATTTTGAGGGGACAGCAAAGTTATACAAACTGTACACCCACTACTCTACATTGTAGCAAAGTGTCATTTCTTCAGTGTTGTCACATGAAAAGATATAATAAAATATTTACAAAAATATGAGGGGTGTACTTACTTTTGTGAGATACCGTATATAGTGACTGAGTTACAGGGTGCAAGGAGATTTAGTGGAGAGAGCACAAACTTAGGAGCTCAGCTCTGTAGTTGGCCCCCCATGGGCTTTAGTGGGGCCCTTCTTGCCAATATGTAAAGCGTTGGGTTTCTGGTGTTCCCCTATTGGGGAATACCTGGTAAAGTCCTGACAACATGAATGGGACTGAAATTGGGGACAGGACTAGCAGCATGCCAGACTGGGAAAAGTGCAGAAAGCAGTCAAATGTCAGATGAGAAGCCAAGTATGGAACATACTGTGCTCTGAAGTTGTATAGCTGCTGGAATTAGATGCTCTAAAGTTGTACAACACCGTTATTTTATTGGTTTGAAATTTGTTATTGATGTATAATATTGAATAAACTATTTTTATGCCTTTTTTATTGTTATTTTGTTGCCGCTAAAGTCCCATCATTTTGAGGGTACTTCCTCTTATCTAAAGTTGTACATCTGGTATCATTGTCCACCCTGAAGTTGGAAAATAAAGCTTTGCTAAATGCATTGGACTTGCCTCCATTATTACTTGTGGCCTATCTGGGACATTGTTAATCGGTTCAACCAGGAGGAAAGTGGGCATGGGACTGTATATGTGCTGGTAAAGATACACAGAGTGGCTCCCTTCGGGAGTGGGGACACACACTAACATGAGAGAAGGGAAATGAGGCCTGTTAGCGTTGCCAGTGAATTGAACATTGTGCCTCCATGTGGATAGCCCTGCCTACAAATGCTGTGTCCATATACTGATATCAGCCTCCAGTCAGGGCTACTATAAGGCACTCATGGGTCATTGCCTAAAGATATAGGGTTAATGCAGTCAGATGACTCTTAATATGAAGAGATAGTTGAAATAAAATCCATCCAACATCCTACTGACCATGCCCACTTATAACCACACCCATGAAACCCCACCACCAATGGTAACTACACCCACAAAGAGGGATTCCTTGAGTGTATCAAGAGGAAGAACATGCAGAGTATGTAGTGTGGCGGCTATGGTGGCTCTAGTTGTGATTGCCAAGGTTAGATATGTGTCAGCCCAGCCGGAGATTCATTTCTAAAATTGGAGACACAACTGGGGGACACATTTTTCATCCAGGGACAGCCTCCTAGAACCGGCAACTGTCCCCAGAAAAATGCTAAAAATAGCCCTGTATATAAAGCAGACCTCATGCTTAATCTAATCCCAGCATTAAAGTGTCCTTAACCTGCATCCTATCCTATACATAAAGGTGTTTGAAACTTTTTCAAAGCTTCATAAAGTGGTCAGATGATCTCTATTTACTGCTGTATCTGCAGCCTGTGGTGGATGGGAACAGTCCCTTCTTTTGAGTTTATCAGAACAAGTCTCTATATGGGAGCCGGTGTCAACTAGTACAGGGGGGACTGGAGTTTGGACATGCCAGCCAATGATGTCACTGGCTGACTATGGGACTGCAAACTCACCGTGCTCCTGCAAAGTTGAAGTGGGCATGTCTGTCAACACTACCACTGGTCTAAACCCATTACATTGGCAGAAAAGAACAGGAAGTTGCCAGAGACCTGGGAGACTGGCAGGATTTTCAGGTATTTTGAGTGCATGTGCATTAAAAGTAGATATAAAGGCATGAATCATGAAGATTAAAAAGTACATTTCAGTTGATTTAAGCTGATTTTTTATTTTTAGGTGTCTATGGGTATCACTAAAAAAAAATCACATGACACAAGGGACAGAGTTTGTACAAAAGGGATTCACCAGTCAAGTGTGTTTAGGGCAGAACCAATGTTAGGGAGTTTCTTTTTTTTTTTTTTAAGACACTTGCTGCTAACCCTGACCGCTAGGTAATTAAAATGTATGGATCGGTCATTATCAGTGCAATCAATTTAGTGCAGGTGTTTTTTTTTTTATCAATATTTTTATTGATTTTATAAGTGAAAAGTACAATGAAATACACACACGGAGTCATATACAAGAACAAAAGGGAAAAGGGCGCTGGAACAGATTACACTGAATTAGGTAGTATGCATTACTGCAAGTACATTACAAGACACCAAGAAGTGAAAGAAGAAAAGGAAACTAAAAATTAAAAAAAGGTAATTGAAGCTAATTGCACTCGGCTCATAAATTCCATTAATGTAGAACTAATGATAATGGTGGTTAAAGAGGGTACTCTAGTGCCAAAACCAACTAAAAGACAGGAATGAATATGGTGACAACCACAATAGTAAGATGATAACCAGATAGCTACACTGCAAGCTCTTTGTGACACTTAAAGAAAGCATGAAGGCTTGAAATAAAATCATAAGATAGGTGGAGTTAGATGCTTGCTGTGCAGTCCAGATGTGTCAGCCAGGGATGCCATTGTGTCCAGAAGTTTGTGCGCTTGCCATTTTTTACTGCAAACATCAGCTCAAACTAAGTTTTTGTATTATATTGCAGGAAATTTACTGTACATGCAGATGTTGTGGTCAGGGCCGGTACAAGGGGAGGGCAGAAGGGACGGGTGCCCTGGGTGGAACAAATTACCATGGGAAGGGGGGCGCAGTGCTGGCAGTGTGCTGCTAAAAATGTTTTGGGCATACTGTGATTACAGCCAACCGGCCACGCTACAATCCCAGACAGCTGCCTGCAAGGATGTGCTGAGTGCGCTCCTGCACCCGACACAAGAATAGGACCAAGTCTTCCCTTCCCTGTCAGGTGGAGCAGTGGAGTGATCTCCGCCCGACAGGCATTTCTGAGTCCCGGCGTGACGTCACTGGGAGGCGGGAAGAGAGAGAGAGAGAGGACCACAGAGAGCTGCCGGGCACTGCAGTGAGTGCGACCCAGAGAAGGAACCAACCAGGCAGTGCATCAATAGTAAGCAGATGAACATGTACAGTACAGATGAACCGGCTAACTCTGGGAGGAGGGGAGAGGTGATAATGGTATCAGTAATATGCAGCATGAAGGGGGTTATTGTGTTGCCACTGGTCACTAATGCATTAGTGACCATTGTCAGTTAACCCCTTTGTGCTGCATTATTGGCACAAGTATAAGTGTTCATTAAACCCTTTATGCTGCAGCATAGCACTGACACTTGTGTCACTAATGCAGAACAAAGGGGTTAACTGACACTAATGTATTAGTGACCAGTGGCAACACATTAACCCCCTTCATACTGCATATTACTGATACAATTGGTAATTAACAACTTCGGATGGGCTTGGGCGTTTTCAAAACCCCACGTGCCAGATCCCGCCAGGAAGCTGACACTGTGTAGCGCTAATCACAGGCAGTGAGACATTTCCCGATCTGCGGCTGCACAGATTGGGAAATGTCTCACTGCCTGTGATTAGTGCTGTGTCGGTTTCCTGGTGGGATCAGGTACATGAGGTTGCATAAATATACTGCGACGGGGCTGCAGCTATAGTAACCGCAGTGTACCAGTACATCGCTACCTGTTTCTGGAGTCTGCCCTCACCCAACTCTCCTGTGATTGTACACAGCGAGAATCTGTCAGCAGGTCTCAGCCAATGATTCATGGGCAGGACATGCTGATACTGAGAGTTGTCATTTTCTAAACTGGCACCAATGCTGGGCGATATAATTCCAGAAACTGGGACTGATGCTGGTGGTCATTATTATTAGCTTGCCGACCGTATCACATGTACGGTGACTCTGCTGCACTGGATCATGTACCAGGTACATAATCCAGCACTCCCGGGTAAGGGGCACACGCGTGCGCCACCGGTGACCCAGCTGTGCTGTGTGGGTGCTGGCCAATGGATGACCACCTGCACCCACCGATCTTTGGAAAGACACACAGGACAGACCTGTGCCTATGCATAGTTGCCAACATTGTAAAAAAAAAAAGTGGGACACTTTTGTGGCTGTTGGCGGAGCTGTCCAATAATTAGGGGGCGGGACATTTGTCAGTAGGCGTGGCCTAGCCAAAAAATACAAGTGCGGCGCGCGAAGCGTCAAAAAATGGGCGTGGTTTACGCAAAATAGTGGGCGTGGCTTAAATGGGTGTGTCTCAAGAGGGTGTGGTTAGAGTCTGAGATGAATGAGGGATGGAGAGGGAGAGAGGGAGAGAGGGAGAGAGGGGGAGAGGGAGAGAGGGGGAGAGGGGGAGAGGGAGAGAGGGGGAGAGGGATTAAAAATATGTGTATTCTAGAAAGTTTAACAATCAGCAGATAAAGATACTCCAAACACCTGGTGTTAGCACTTCAATCATCCTGGCACCATGGTTGTTATGGTGTCAGGATGATTGAAGTGCATTATTTCTATTATTACATTGTAATATAAAATGAACTCATTCAACTCACCATAATGCAGAATCAGTGGGATCCCTGAGCGTGTCACTAGCCACGTCGCCTGCCACCAGCCGTCCGTCCTTGCTTCAGATGTCCGAGCAGAGTCTGTCCTTGCATCAGGTGCCCCCAGCGGAGCCCCCCCTTACATCAGATGTCCCCAGCGGAGCCCCCCTTACATCAGATGTCCCCAGCGGAGCCCCCCTCACACCAGGTGTCCCCGGCGGAGCCCCCCTCACACCAGGAGTCCCCGGCGGAGCTCCCCCTCACATCAGGTGTCCCCGGCGGAGCTCCCCCTTACACCAGGAGTCCCCGGCGTAGCCCCCCTCACACCAGGAGACCCCGGTGGAGCCCCCTCACACCAGGAGTCCCCGGCGGAGCCCCCTCTCACACCAGGAGTCCCCGGCGGAGCCCCCCTCACACCAGGAGTCCCCGGCGGAGCTCCCCTTCACATCAGTTGTCCCCGGCGGAGCTCCCCCTTACACCAGGAGTCCCCGGCGGAGCTCCCCCTCACATCAGGTGTCCCCGGCGGAGCTCCCCCTTACACCAGGAGTCCCCGGCGGAGCCCCCTCTCACACCAGGAGTCCCTGGCGGAGCCCCCCTCACATCAGGAGTCCCCGGCGGAGCCCCCCCTCACATCAGGAGTCCCCGGCAGAGCTCCCCCTCACATCAGGTGTCCCCAGTGAAGCCCCCCTCACATCAGGTGTCCCCAGTGCCCCCCCCTCACATCAGGTGTCCCCAGTGCCCCCCCTCACATCAGGTGTCCCCAGTGCCCCCCCTCACATCAGGTGTCCCCAGTGCCCCCCCTCACATCAGGTGTCCCCAGTGCCCCCCCTCACATCAGGTGTCCCCAGTGCCCCCCCTCACATCAGGTGTCCCCAGTGCCCCCCCCACTCACATCAGGTGTCCCCAGTGCCCCCCCCCACTCACATCAGGTGTCCCCAGTGCCTCCCCCACTCACATCAGGTGTCCCCAGTGCCCCCCCCACTCACATCAGGTGTCCCCAGTGCCCCCCTCACTCACATCAGGTGTCCCCCCCCCCCTACCTCAGAAGTGTGTCCGCAGCATGGCTAGAACCCCTGCCCCTTTCCATATCAGACTGGCAGCGGGGCGGGGTGAAGCGGAGCGAGGCGAGGCGGAGCGGGGCGGGGCGGAGTGGGGCGGGGGTGGGCGGCCACGCAGAAGCTCCGTCTAGCCCCCCCAGCCGTCTTACTGAACTTCAATAAAATGGCGGCCCGGGACATTCCCGGGACTTGGACTCCATTCCCGAATTTGTGGTGTCCCGGGAAATGTCCCGAAAAATCCGGTTCCCGATTTTCAAAACCGCCGCCGGCCGCCGACCTCTAGCGGCGGCGGCGGTTTCAAAAATCGGGAAACGGATTTTTCGGGACATTTCCCGGGACACCACAAATTCGGGAAATCCGGGACAGTTGGCAACTATGGCCTATTTTTGCAAAGCACTTTAAGTACCTCTAATAAAATACATATATTTAATGTGTGAGTAAACTCTGATTCTATCGAATTAAACCTAATTTAATTTGTATTGTTTTAAGTAATATTTTCCTGTTTTGAAATGACACTGACTCTTTCTTTACGGGGGGGTGCAGTTTGCCATCTTCGCCCTGGGCTCCGGATGACCTTGTCCCAGCACTGGTTGTGGTGAACTTCCATGTGCCAAAAAATTACCTGACACCCACACTGGTATTGGCAAGTTAGTACAATATTTATTTAGATAATATAATATTAGTGTAAATTACAGTTGCAAGCTTAGAGGTAGAAGTAGGCTCAGGTTAAAGTGTAACTACGGGCAAAATAAAAGAAATGTTTTGGTATAGTCTGTTATAGCATTAATACAGCTGTTTTAGTTTTTCTGAGTCCCCCTGTCACATAATTACCGGTATATTACCCGATTATCTTCTCAGGAGATCTGTTATTTATTTTTCACTTTATGTATCAGGCCAAGCCGTCTGGCAAAAGTGTCAGTTGCAGTGGTTAGGTTTTGTATTTTTATAAAGTCCATTTAAAACGACATGTCCCTCTATGACTACCTTGCCTTCATGCCAGCAATGCTGCTATGCAATTTCATTGAAAAGGAAAAATTAACAGATATACTGGCAGAATCAATGGGATAATAAAAATATGTTATGAGGGGCTTAAAAAAACCAAAATCAGCTATAATAATGTTAGCTTAAACCAAAGAAATACTTCTTCCAAAACTGTCCGATATGGATCCCGGTCTCATTTTTCAGAGAAATCGATCAATGTGCGGGGTCCTTTCTCAGGCATGGCGGCGTCCCTCGACTGGCACGATCTACCCTGTGGCTTTCGGCTCACCTGGGAGGATTGGTTCTGCCCGATTTCAGGGTCTACTACTGGGCTGCAATGTTGGTGACAGTCCAGTGGTGGTTCATGGGCTCAAAGTCAAACGCGGCCCCCTGTTTGGAGGCAGTTAGCTTGGGCTCCCTGGATTTACAGAATTTTTTATATAGGGACCCGAAGGCATACACAGAGGTCCCTGGCCCAACGAGGGCTACCTGGAGGGTGTGGGTGGCTGCTAGACGGAGGTTTGTGCGTCCCAACCAGTGGTCTCCGGCCCACTCACTCTAGGGTAATCCCAGTCTACCACAGTTCTGCACCCTGCCGGTTCCCCAGGTCTGGGCCAAAAGTGGTGTCCTCACCCTGGGAGATGTTATGCCTCAGGGTGTCTTACTTCCGATGAATGACCTATTTCACAAATTTCAGTTACCTCAATGGATGCAGTTTTGATACCTACAGCTGCGACATGCCACTAGAACACAGTTTCCCCAACTGGCCGACCCTGTTGAGGAACTTGTATCCCCCGGAGACTTAGACAAGCCCTTATCAACCTTATATGCTGCACTTCTGAGCACTGACTCCCCTAAGGTGGACGGGCTGTGAAGGGTGTGGCAGAGTGACATACCATCCCTGGACAGAGAGGACTGGGATGACTGTCTAGAACAGGGTCCCAGGTAGGTCATCTCCTCTAGGGATAAGCTTATTCAGGTAAAATTCCTGCACAGAATCCACTACACTCCCCAGAAACTGTATCGTATTTTCCCAGTCCAGGATCCCTTATGCCCCAAGTGCAGGACACAAGTGGGGACGTTTTTCCATATGTTCTAGGAATGCCCGATTATAACATTGTGTTGGTCAGAGGTCTTCAGCTAAATAAATCTTCGGCTGCAGTTGTTCCTCCCAGTTACACCCAAATAGCGCTATTGGGGGTTCATGATGATGCGCAGCATTCCCATCATTTAAAACTGTTGGTATCCTATCTCCTGTTTTATGCTAAAAAGGAGATTCTCCTGAAATGGATCTCCCTCCCCCCTTCTCTTTCCTCCTGGGAAACCTTGATAGACACTGCCCTGCCCATGTACAGATTAACTTATATAAACAGGTATTGTCAATGGAAATATGACAAAGTGTGGGCCCCATGGACCAATACATAGAAGCTTTTGGAAGGAAGGGGGTCATGTATTATCTATGAGTCTTCTTCCTCCTATTAAACCTGCTGCTGTTTGCGATTACTGACTAGTATGTAATGAACTGCACTGACAAACTACAGTTGTGTTCTTTTCCTGCTTCCTGTATGAAATCCAAGCATTTTGTATTGTTTTGTTCTAAGTCAATCTGTATGCTTTGTTTTGACCGTTTTGACAACAATAAAGCACCTTTGATTGTTAAAAAAACAAAAAAAAAACAAAGAAATACAGAAAGGAGTTCCAAACACCAAACGGATGAAAGAATCGTACAGAATTTAAATTGTTGAAAAATTAGTTATATAAAATTGTCCAACACATTTTGAGGGCGACAAAGCTCCCTCTTTATCAGGGCAAGAACAAACATAAAACATAGTCAAAATGATGCAAAATGATGTCTAAATATGCGTGCATCTGAATATACAATTGATTGCCACCCCAGAAGATGTCATATGTGACAAAATGCATAGGGTGGAGCCGACATTCGTGACATCATCGCACTCTGGAGTCTGGGAGTGACCGGTCATAGTTCTGAGAATGACTTTTTCATTGTTATTGGCACTGATTCTTTTATACTTGTGAGTACCTTTTACTATTTAAATAAAAATCTGTATATACGGTCTTATGCTATGTGGATTCCTTGGCTTTATTTTCATTGGCAACCCTGGGAGGATAACTAGCAGAGATTCAAATAGGGGGACGGCTGTACTGCACCACAGAGGATCCTGTACGTACAGTATCTCACAAAAGTGAGTACACCCCTCACATTTTTGTAAATATTTTATTCTATCTTTTCATGTGACAACACTGAAGAAATGACACTTTGCTACAATGTAAAGTAGTGAGTGTACAGCTTGTATAACAGTGTAAATTTGCTGTCCCCTCAAAATAACTCAACACACAGCCATTAATGTCTAAACCACTGGCAACAAAAGTGAGTACAACTTCTTTTAACTCTATATAAACTGTAGTTTTTGCACTAGGTGATTTATATTTGAATTTAAGAGGGACAGAGGACAATCCAGGGGACAGTTTGGAGCTATGGAATGATAAGGTTTACCAGTGTAGCACTAACTCTTGGTGGAGCTGCTGGTTTACCTTCACTCTCGACACCCCTCTTTCACCGGCACCGGGTCTAGGGATCCGTTGAGTTTACCTCTGGACGATTTAAGCACCAACACTTGAGTACGTTTTCAATGCTTTATTGAACCAAGTAACGAAGGAAGCAGCAGGAAAGAGGCAGGAGGGAAGCTGCAGGGAAGCTTAAATACCTTTCTTTAGGATTCTTGAGAGCGTCCTTTAAAGTTGAATATTGTAATCGGATGCAATCCCCTTGTGGGACCCAATCTTTGCCCGCCTGGATAGGCCTCTCTCACTAGCCTAGCAGCCAGTACGTAGCACGAACAAAAGTCTCTGCCACAGATTTGCTTGAAATAAACCCGTACAATCCTCTGCCACAGGATGTATTAATTTTTGCAGTGAATGTCAGACACAGTACTTGGACCCCTAAGCCAACCCGGCAGTACTATGCAGTAAGACTACTTCAGGATACGTCCTCCAACCGAGTCACCAGGCCCCTCTCCAGACCAGCACTCTGCATGATCCTTCCATGACGGGTCCTCCCCTGGGATCTTCTCGGTTGTCCAGCTTCTTCACTCTGGATAGACAGCTCAGGACCATTCCTCGGCTGCTGCGGTAGGCCCCAGACATGCTTCTGGGCCCACCCACACGCCGCAGCGACGCGGGCCTCCGGAACGGAGGACCACGAGGTAGCACTCTAACGCATACCTGTCGGCCAGGAGGGCCAGCAGGTGGCTGTAAAACAAACTCAAAAACATGGCATCTGTCCCTTAAATACCCTCTCCCAGAATGCAACTCGGAGGACCACCTCCACAGAGTTGTCTCCGGGACAGAGGAGCATCCATACGCTTCGACACGTTGCCCTTCCAACACCAGCTAATGGTAATAGCAACACCCACCGGCTCAGTGTGGAACCACACGCAACGTCAGCCAAGATGGAACAGAGGCAAATCTAACTTCCCTAACGAGCAATTTACTAAATTTACCTATCAGTTGGTAGATCATAAATCTACCAGCGCTACACCAGTATGTAAAAGCTGTTTTAACCACTTGCCGACCTGCCGCAGTACATATACTGTGGTGGGGTGGCTTGTACCAGCACAGTAATGTACCTTTTTTTTCGGGGTCCGCTCGCTCATGCGCACCTTCATAACTGAGCTGTCATTCGCTGCAGCACAAGCCGATCAGCAGGTCTCAGCCAATAATTTATGACCGGGACCCATGAATGGCAGAAGAAAGCCCTGTGTTGGTAAAAGACACAGGGCTCTCTACAGACAGCAGTGATGTGCCCTTTTTTTTTAGTAAAAACCAGCACGTTGGTTAGTAAAAACAGCATACAGTAAACATTGTTAAGCACCTACTTAACCCCTTGAATGCCCCAAATGTTAACCCCTTCTCAGCCAGTGTAATTTGTACAGTGACAGTGTATAGTATTATCACTGATCACTGTACTAATGTCACTGGTGATGTCAGTAGCAGTTGATCAATCCCCCCCTAGCATCAGTTAGTGTCAGATTGCCAACCACAATCCACAGTTCTTTTGAACAACCACAGACTTACTAGCTGGATCAGTGAGCTACAGCACATTATACATCACCATGTAACTCATAGCACATCTCCTCACAATGAATCACACCCCTCCATGCAGCTCATGGCACACTTTCCTCTCCATCACACATCTGGTCTCCCTCTACAACTCACCACCCCCTCCCCCCCCCTCTGCTGTGGTACGGCAGTGGTGCAATGACACTCATGTAGCTCTTCTTGCTCCCTCTGCCCATACATACCTCTCCTGCTATCACCATAGCACAGAACATGGTCAAGTGGCGCAGCTCATCACCGGCTGCTCTGCCTCATCTCTGGGCTTTCTGACCAATGGAACGAAGCGGCTGCACAAAGGCAACCCCCAGGCAAACAAACGCCCACTTCTCCCATGGCAATAAATTGGCTGTTCATTCCCAGGCCAAGGGAGGTGATTGGCCACCCTTCCTGCCAGTCTGTGAGTCAGTCCCGCAGCTCTTTCTCCAAAGAGTTGTCTGCTGAGTCAAAGTGCTGTGTGTGATCTGGAGGAGGTAGATGGTGCCGGGACAGTGCGAGGACACTGGGCGCTTTGTCCTCCTAGAGAAGTGCGAGAAGCCTTTGTGTGCCCGGAGCTTCTGCATGCTCACAGAGAGGGCTCTGCGTACCAGCTGTGGCACGAATGCCATAGGTTCGCTATCATTGTCCTAGATCTAACCCAATTTTGGCAATTAAAACTGATCTGGTGCTATTAAACTTGTCAGTGGAACATAATTATTTAGTATCAAACACATCTCTTGTGGTTTCATCGAGCTATATGGAAAAACTGTTTAGGTGTGAAGATACATTGTTACCTCACACCATTCTTTTCACTCTTCTGAAAGTCCAGGGTGACAGTGTATTCTAAATGAAATCTAAATATAGATTGCAAGCACATCTGACATCCTGCTAGCTATAAGCCCATTCTTTGAGGTTTTGTGGTTGTAATAGATCACATGCTAAAAAGAATTCAGTCAAAATTTTGAAGAAAAAAAACAGAACTGCCATGAAAAAGGAGCTGTAAAGCTTACTTCACCCAAAAGCGTTATTACAGTTTTGGGTGGATACCGATGAATTAAACCACCTGACAGGGTCTCTGTGCTTCTTTGGTGGTCTGCACACCTTTTGTGGCCATTAAACACAAGAGGAAAAGTGTGAGGACCATAAATGTCTGCTAGGTGGACAGGAATAGCACCAGGAATGATTTCAGCGAGATCCCCCACTGGTGATATACAAAGCCAGGGAGTGACTTTCACCCAAAATAAAAGCTTTTTGGGGAAAAGATCTTGTACATACAGTGCAAATGACAGTTGTGTGGTTCCTTTATGTCTAGAAGTCTAAATTTGCTTCTTGTAAAGGATTGATGAGAGCTCCAGCAGGAATCCCTTATCTGCAGTATTATCCTGTATGATATTAGGATAAAAGGGAATGTTAGTTTTTTTTTTTTTTTTGACTATTTAAGGGTTCTTTCAACTTTTTACCTTCAAGGATCAGATACCTCTTCCACCTCTTCTCTCCTGCACCTAGAGGTGCATGGAGCCATGATCCTGAGAGCTCCATGCCCCTCCAGGATGGCTCCTTCTTCCTATTTCTCTATGTTGTCATTTTCACCATTCCGCTTTTCCATGGTGACTTCTTCTGCCCTGGCTTCATGTTGCTCATTGTGTGCTGCAGTGGCGGCTGGTGAAGTTTTAGGATGGGGGGGCGCCAGACGCCGCCCTTCCTTTTTTACCCCTCCCACTTGGTGAAAATGGGCGTGGTTTCAGAGAATAGTGGGCGTGGCTTTAAGGTGGTGTGGTTAGCTTCTGAGATGAAGGAGGGATGGAGGAAGAGGGAGAGAGGGATGGAGGGGCAGCAGGCCCAGATCCTACACAACAATAGAAATATGTGTATTCTAGAAAGTTTAACAATCAACAGATAAAGGTACTCCAAACACCTGGTATTAGCACAATTAACCCGGCACCATGGTTGTTATGGTGCCAGGATGATTGAAGCGTATTATTTCTATTATTATATTGTAATATAAAATGAAATCATTCAACTTACCATAATGCAGAATCAGTGGGAGCCCCGAGTGTGTCACTAGCCATGTCGCCTGCCACCAGATGCCATCAGGTGTCCCCAGCGGAGTCCGCCCTTACATCAGATTCCCCCAGCGGAGTCCCTCCTTACATGCAGCCTGTGTCCCATCAAATGCAGCCTGTGTTTCATCAAATGCAGCCTGTGTCACATAAAATGCAGCCTGTGTCACATCAAATGCAGGCTGTGTCCCATTAAATGCAGCCTGTGCCCCATTAAATGCAGCTTGTGTCACATCAAACCCCCCTTCTCCGCGCGAGCACAGTGGTACTCAGGGCTGCTGTTAAAAATGATGGGGCCCCATACAGCAGACCCGTTGGGGCACCCTTCAACCCCACTCTCGACCCCACACCGGGCCCCGCTTCAAAACAAAATACAGATTTGACACCGTTTTCATATGCTTGCCGGACCAACATGAACGTTCACAACTGAGCAAGAGCATGAGGAAACGGGAGCTTTAAAACGTTTTTTTGATTTTATTACTTTGTTTTTACACTGTATCTTTACATTATTTTAAATCTCATTTATTGCTATCAGAAGGGATGAACAACATCCCTTCTGATAGCATGGGCCATGACAGGTCCTCTTTATGGAGAGGTCTGGGGTCTCTTACACCCTATGTCTCTCCTCTGGCCTCCAAAGCATCTGAACAAACCAAAATCGGCTTGATCAGATGCTTGTTAAAACCGGTAATGGCTTGGTCACACAAGACAGAAACCAGAAATGATAAAATCCTCACCGCTTCTGGGTTCTGACATCACACAGTGGGGGGAATAACTTCAGTTCCTCTCACTGTGTCCCAGGAACTGAATGGCGCTGGTCGCACCCTTACTGGGCTCCCCGATCGCTTGGGACTGGGAGAGCTTGGTAAAGGTGGTAGCAGGAGGGGGGAAGGACCCCCTTCTGCCACCTATAAAAGTAATCCAGTGACTTCTACCAGTAATCCTGCCACTAGGATTACTTATACTTTGTATAAAATCACTGGGGCTACAAAATAGCATGATCATTGCTGCAGCCATGACCTAGATATTACCAGTCTAGCGACATACCAGTACATCACTGGGTGGGAAGGGGGTTAAAGCGGTGTGTGGGGGGGTAAAAACACAGTTCAGCTGCACAGTCCAAATGCAAGGCTAACGTAGTGCCTCACTGTGTATTATGATCATCATTATGAAAATCACACAGGCGGCACAGGCAGCACAGTCAGCAGGTGCTCTGTCACAGTGTTACATGGCTGCTGGGGGTGCTGACTTTGTTATAGCTGTACTGTGTTACATTCTGTAACACTCATAGCTTAGCAAAGTCAGCACCCCCAGCAGCCATGTAACACTATGACAGAGCACCTGCTGACTGTGCTGCCTGTGTGATTTTCATGCTGATGATCATAATACACAGTGAGGATTCTATCCTCTATTCTTCACTCACTGTGTCCAATGCGGACACGCTGTCCTCCTGCTGCTCCCTGTCAGCTGCTGAGCTACTTGCCGCCTCACACCTGAGGATGGGAGGAAGGAGCTGAGCGGAGCATTATTGTATCCCTCCTCCAGGCAAGGCAGAGGGCAGCAGCAGCCGGGACTATATGGCAGCAAATCAGTGCGGGACTACAGTGTACACATGCACCCCCGAAAATGAAGAAAAAGTATCTCCATTGCACTCACCTCCTGGGCCCCTCTGTTGACCTAATGGGGCCCAGGAAAAAGTAATTACACCCCCAAACAAGTAAAAGTAAGGGAACATTTTAGAAAGTCCTATTTTCTTTAACATGCAGAAATTACCTGTAATGCTGCCGGCCACCTTGTGGAGCCAGGCCCAGTACAACAGGGTCGGTTCGTACTGCCCTATGAGTGGCCCTTGCGGTACTTACCTTGCTGTGTTTGTGTCTCCTTCCACTGGCACGGCAGCGGCGATGGAGGAGTCCGCTCCTCATACTTCCAGTTTTCTCTCTTTCGGGCCAATGGGAGAGAGAAAACAGCAAGTGACATAAAACTCAGATGTCAATCAAACCGCCCGGGCGTAGTAATAGATACTACGAGCGCCAGGCAGAAGCTACTCGGCGCTTCGGAAGGCGCCGCAAGGCGGGACAAAAGCCCGCAAATGAAGCGCTGCGTCTGCAATCTCGTGATTGCATAGACGTGGCGCTTCTCATAGTGCACTGTGTGTCCAGCGTCTGAACACAGTGCACTTTTTGTATTTTTGTTTTTTTTAAAGGGCCAGTTTAAAAAAATTTTGTTTTAATTGTTTTTTTTTTGTGACTGCCTAAAGGGGGGGGCGGCACCCGTGCGTCCCCTATGGATGGGCTGCCATTGGTGTGCTGTTATTCTCATGGTTTCACGGCTGCACTCTAGGCTTCAGGCTGGGCTGTCATTTCCACTGTTCCCTACTCCATATTCTATTCATGATTATGTCTATGTTTTTGTTTTGGTTTGTATTAATTAGGGGTGGGTGAACGGATCGCCATGAGCAAGAGTTTGGGCCCAACAGTGGCTGTTCACCCGTTCTGCAAACACCCAAATTATCAGGGCGTTCAACCATTTGTTCGGCTCGTCGAATGACGTCAATGCACTGTGCCACTGCACGGTGCATTGGAGGCCCTGATTGGCTGAAGGAATGAAAGCTTTGCCCAATCAGGGCACAGAGCACTGTCAGAGCCATGATTGGAGAAAGTAATGATGACTCTATTCAATCATGGCTCATTGCTCTTAGTCCTGCCTCACACTATAAAAGTATTTTTTCAATAGCGGCCATTTGCAGTGTGATATTGGCGTGGAGAGAGATAGAACAGGGCTCTGTTCAGTGCTATTAGTGAGTTAGTGTGCCATAGTGCGCTATTCTGATTCTTTTGTCCGTGTAGAATATCAGTTTAGTGTTAATCTAGTGATAGTTCAGTCCGTGTGGGTGTAGTGACTAGGGATGGGCGAACGGTTCGGCTCGAGCATGAGTTCGCCCACAATGCACTGTGCCGCTGCACAGTGCACATTGAAAGCCCTGATTGGCTGAAGCAATGAAAGCTTCGCCCAATCAGGGCACAGAGCACTGTCAGAGCCATGATTGGAGGCTGTCATGATGACTGTATCCAATCATGGCTCATTCCTCTTAATCCCACCACACACTATAAAAATATTCTTTCCATAGCAGCCATTTGTAGTGTGATAGTGGCATGGAGAGAGATAGAACAGGGCTCTGTTCAGTGCTATCAGACAGTTAGTGTGCTATTCTGATTCTATTGTCAGTGACGTTTAGTGTACATCTAGGGATAGTTCAGTGTGAGTGTAGTACGACCATTCATCTTTACATCAGTGTGAATGCAGTGGTAGTTCAGTCATAGTGAGTAGTGTGAACATTCACCTTTAAATGTAAATTTAAGTGTAAATGTAAGGATAGTTCAGTCAGTGTGAGTGTAGTGACCGTTTAACATATAGTTACATAGTTAGTAAGGTTGAATAAAGACACCAGTCCATCCAGTTCAACCTGAGTGAGTGTCTACAATCGTCCCTATACCTATACATTGTGTCTCATTAGGATGCTCATCTATTATTATTATTTATTTAAGGTACCCATATAGCGCCATCAATTTACACAGCGCTCCACACATACATCACACACTTACATCGGTCCCTACCCTCAAGGAGCCCACAGTCCAAGGTCCCCAACTCACATTCATATACTAGAGCCAATTTTTTGGACAGAAGCCAATTAACCTACCAGCATGTCTTTGGAGAGTGAGAGAAAACCGGAGTACCCAGCGGAAACCCACACAGGCACAGGGAGAACATGCAAACTCCAGGCAGGTAGTGTCATGGTTGGGATTCGAACCAGCGGCCCTTTTTACTGCTAGGCGAGAGTGCTACCCACTACACCACTGTGCTGTCCATTTAACGCCATATAGTTCTGTGCATTACTGCACGTTTAACGCCGTATATTTTTGTGCGTTATTGCAAGTTTAACACCATATATTTCATTGCGTTACTGCAAGTTTAACGATATATAGTTCTGTGCGTTACTGCAAGTTTAACGCTGTATATTTCATTGCGTTACTGCAAGTTTAAGGCCATATAGTTCTGTGCATTACTGCAAGTTTAACGCCATATAGTTCTGTTATATTTCATTGTGTTACTGCAAGTTTAATGCTGTATATTTCATTGAATTACTGCAATTTTAATGCTGTATATTTCATTGTGTTACTGCAAGTTTAGCGCCATATAGTTCTGTGCATTACTGCAAGTTTAACGCTGTATATTTCATTGCATTACTGCCGGTTTAACGCCATATATTTCATTGCATTACTACAAGTTTAATGCCATATATTGCGTTGCTGCAAGTTTACGCTGTATAGTTCTGTGCGTTACTGCAAGTTTAACGCCATATAGTTCTGTGTGTTACTACAAGTTTAACACTGTATAGTCCTGTGCGTTACTGCAAGTGTAACGCTGTATATTTTATTGCGTTACTGCAAGTTTAATGCCATATAGTCCTGTGCGTTACTACAAGTTTAACACCGTATAATTCTGTACGTTACTGCAAGTTTAAAGTTGTATATTTTATTGCGTTACTGCAAGTTTAATGCAAAGGATGCTGCCCTTATGGCATTTGGAGTCACACCCACTGTCGGGGTCACCCAAGTAGCGGGGACAGATTCCCCTCATCAAGAGCAGTGGGATATAGAAACTTTAATTCAGTTGCAGAACCGGGCCCCTGAGAGAAGGATAAGTGAATCAAATGTAATGCTATCCAAAATCAGCAGGGCCTGTGGAGCGCTGACAACAGGTGGTGTCTACTCAGGAGTTTGTACACAGTTTTAGCACAACTGGCACATGGCATCAGTCATCTTGCTAAGGGCGCGATGGTGGCACTTACTGACTGCTATTGTATAGCACCTGGATTAAGTGCATTTGCAGCCAGGTTTTGTGCTTCATGTCTCACTTGTGCTCTGTACAATGCAGTGACCCCTGTCCATGTTCCCCAAAAGCATTCTCCTAAGCCAGATTTACCTTTCCAAACAATTCAAATAGACTACATTCAGATGTCCAGAATAGGCACCTATGAGTACACTCTAGTGTGTTGACATGTTTTCAGGTTGGCCTGAGTGCTGGCCGGTAGCTAAAGCAAATGCAAAAACAACAGCAAAGAAAATTTTGAATTAAAGTTAGTAGATATGGAGTTCCTGAAACTATTGAGAGTGACAGAGGAACCCATTTTACTGGGGAAGTAATGAAAGAGGTAATGGAAGCCCTTCACATACAGCAAGCTTTCCATACACCTTATCATCCACAAAGTAGTGGTAAAGTTGAGAGACTTAATGGAATTTTGAAAAACAGATGTGCAAAAATTAAAGCAGATGCAGGAAAAGGATGGGTGGAAGCTTTGCCGTTAGCCCTATATTCTGTACGTGCTACCCCTAAACAATCACATGGGCTGTCCCCCTATGAGATTTTTTTTGGAGGGCCACCCAAAACAGGGCTATATTTTCCCCAACAGTTTCAGGTTTCTCACTCTAGTTTGTTAGAATATGTTAAGATTTTGCAAAGAACATTGAATAAAATATATGAAGGTGTTTATGAATCGATCCCAGACCCAGATTCTGTTTCAGGTATAAACAGAATCGAACCAGGTAACTGGGTGGTGGTCAAGGGACACGTCAGAAAGCCTCTAGAACCAAAATTTGACAGACAACATGTGGTGCTTTTGACAACCAGTTCCGCTATCAAGTTGGAATGAAAGCCCACCTGGATTCACGCAAGTCACTGCAAGAAAATCCTGAAGTGATGATATCCTTTGAAAAAATGATGGTTTCTATTCTTTTTGTTGTTTGTGAGAACTGAGACATGGAAAAATAACCCTTTCATCCAAATGTTAAAATTGTATGCAACCCATAGCAATGCTAGTAACTGCTAGGTGTGTTCTCACTTACATCCCCAAACAGGAACAATACCCATGATAGCAATGCCTCTCAACTTCACTGGTCTAAACAGGACCAGAATAAATGGCTCATACATAGCTCTCCACAGCTAATGAGCACAGATCAGTAACTTTGATGGTTTCAAAACAGATAGACACTCCACAGATTTGTTTAAACATTACATGCCCGTTTAACACTAAATGTACATGGTTGAACAATTCAGATTGCACTGGAGCAAAGATTACAGTTTATGGAGGAAACTATGGTCAATATTATTATATCCCTGATCCAGAACTAAATAGAACCCTTTATAGTACAAATTGCTCACAGTTCCCAATATGTGAAAATATCGGTTACCGGAGATTACATGTTATTGCTTCTAGTATTTTAGGCGCAGGTATACCATCCATACGTAGAGGGTTATATTATATATGTGGAGATAAAGCTTACGCCTGGCTTCTTACTAATGTTACAGGTACATGTTGTATCGGGAATATTTGGGTTAGCACCTGCTTTGGCTGTTCGCAAAGATACAGTGCGACCAGATCAAAGTCCAGAATATCCTTTAGTGTTCAAAAGAGAGCTGTTCACTGAAGGTGACATGACATGGTCATGGTTCCCTTCCAGGACAGGATGGGGAATCGAGGCAATGAAAAGAATAACTAATTACACTAGAATTGTAGATGAGATTATTAACCTTACTACCACTGATATCGGTTTATTGAATGAAGAAATGGCTCAGCTTAAAAAAGTAGTATTAGAGCATAGATTAACGCTAAATTATCTCACTGCAGCTCAAGGTGGGATGTGTAAGGTATTTCATACTGACTGTTGTATATACAATTCTGATAATGAGGACATTAATAAAGGGCATCTTGCTAAGATAAGAAAACTACAGAATAAGGCCAGAGATATTGCTAAAGATAGATGGAACCCCTTTAAGGGATTAGGAGGTTTTGGTGACTTTTAATATGGCATAGCAACATGGTTACAGAAACTAGGTGCTTACATTGTGATGTTCATATTTCTCATATTTGTTATTTACTTCCTCATCAGGCTATGCCTCTGTGTGACTACCCACTGTACCAATAAATGGTCCACCAGCCCTGAGGAACCCATTATCATGAGAAAACTAGGGGAGAGCTGAACAAGACGCCGTCTCTCTGCGCCAATGTAACAGGAGTTACCAGCAATCGGCTGAATGTAATGCAGAGAAGAATGGTGTCAAATAAACAAAAGGAGGGAAATGACATGGACATTCACTGTACTGTTCATTTAAGCACAAGAGACTCCATTTTGTTCACGCTGTTGAAATGTGTTCTGTAACCTTCACCTAACACACAGACACATCTTCTGCTAGAAGCTCTCTCTGTCTCTACTCCCCCCTCCCCTCTCAAAGTTTTACTTTTGCAATTGTTCTATTCGCTAGCTTTAATTAATATATTTATATTTGTTAGCTTTTAATAACATATTTATATTTGTTAGTTTTTAATAACATCTCACACCACCCCTTTCTTTTAATATGTATAAAATAACATGTAATAATAAACTTTGGCTCTGAACAGACATTTTACAAACAGTGATTGCGTCCTGTGAATCTGTTTTTACAGCTGCAGTATTAACTTATTAACTTCCGTTTTTAGTGTCCCAATCAGAAATAATTCCATAACATTCTGTTACTCCACGTTTGACGTACTATATTATAGTGTATCCGTGGAGTGTGTCTGTATAGTGAATACTCAAATTATAGTGCACCAAACACCCCTTTCCATTGATTAAAGTGCATCCACATGCACATTTCCACATATTTATTACATTTTGTTAGTAAGCACCCCCCCCCCATCATGTCTAGGAAGCCAACATGGAGAGGCAGACATTACCATGCCACTGTAGGGGCCAGCAGCATATGTGTCCACAGGCAAAGGAGGATGTGGTCAGTCCTCAGGCAGGGCATGATTTCCTTTGTTTAGTGATGTTGCCCATGCTATCCAGCCACAGCATGCAGAGGAGGTGGTGGACTGGCTTACTTAAACCACTTAAACCATCCTTATCCTCCTCATCCTCCGGCACCCAAGCAGAGACTAGTGCGCAGTCCACTGCAGGTGCCAGAGTGGCTAAAACTGCCTCCTTGTCCACAGCTATTCCTGCCATAGCGCCAGCATCAGTGAGGGTAAGGCACAACACTAATGAGGCAGCCACCATGGAAGAGTAGAGAACAGCCACCCTATACCATCACCTTGTGAAGCTGTTATCTCCCAGCCCACTTCCCACAGTTGTTTGGGCCTTTTTTAGCACATGTGCAGCTGATCACACTGTTGCAATTTGTAAACTTTGTCTCAAGCACATCAAGCATGGCAAAAACACCAGCCATTTGGGTACCACATGCTTAACAAGGCATTTAACCTCCTATCGCTTAGCCCATTGACAAGAGCACCTGAAAACCACAAAAAAGGGACTCAATTCTGTTCCTCCTCCTTACTCACCTCATTCTAACCCCGCTATACCTCATGACCTCCCAGCAGCCTCGACTGACAGGGATGATGGTATAGCGCAGGGTGTCCCAGGACCTTGCAGCACATCTGCCAGTAGCACACCACCATATATGGGGCAAATTTTTCTGCCCCATCTGCTGCAGCGGGAAAAAAAATACAGTCACTGCCACCCACATGCCCAGCGTCTAAATGCAAGCTTGTCAAAGCTGCTGGCTTTACAACTTCTGACTTTCCGTCTGCCCCTTTCTGTGAATTTGCAGAATGTACTCTACCACAATGGTGGGTTCCCAGTCGCTTTTTCTTTTCAAATAAGGTCATTCAAGCTCTGTACCATCACGTGGAAGGCAATGTTGTGGCATCTTTGGGCAAGGAAGTCAGCCGCAAAGTCCTAGTTACTGCTGACACGTGGTCCAGCAAGCATGGTCAGGGACGATATTTAAGTCACAGCACACTGGGTAACTCTGCTTGAAACTCGGAAGGATGCAGGACAGGGCTCAGTGCTGCAGCTTGTTGTGCCGCCACGTCTCCATACAGCTAGTGGTGATGATGCGAGATTTGTCAGCTCTACCCCCTTCTCCTCCTCCATGCCCTCCTCTGCTGAATCGTCCTATAAACCACAAGTACCCCTAATGCCGCGTACACGCGAGTGAACTTTTCGACCGGACTGGTCCGACGGTCTTTCCTACAGACTTTTGGTGGACTTCCAACGGACTTTTCTAAAGAAAGGACTTGCCTACACACGATCACACCAAAGTCTGACGGATTCGTGCGTGATGACGTACGACCGGACTAAAATAAAGAAGTTGATAGCCAGTAGCCAATAGCTGCCCTAGCGTCGGTTTTAGTCCGTCGGACTAGCATACAGACGAGCGGATTTTTCGACCGGACCTGAGTCCATCGAAAAGATTAGAAACATGTTTTATTTCTAGGTCCATTGGACTTTTGGGAAAAAAAGTCCGCTGGAGCCCACACACGATCGAATTGTCCGACGGAGCCCGGTCCACCGGACCAAGTCTGCCGGAAAGTCCGCTTGTGTGTACGTGGCATTAAACGCTCAAGGGGCTATTCAATGAGTCAGGCTAAAAAGTTCCATGCATTGCTTCAGCTGGTATGTCTAGGGGACAGGAACCATACCGGAGCACAGATTCTTGCAGATCTGCCGGGGGAGGTCCAGAGGTGGTTCACGCCACACCAGCTGGAGCCAGGAATGGTGGTGTGCGATAATGGCACAAACCTCCTGTCCACCCTTAGACAGGGAAAGTTAATGGGCTCCCTCATGCTTCAAAGCTGTGCGAAAGGACCCAAGAATACGTGGCATCCAGGAAAAGGATCACTATTGGTTGGCAATCCTCCTTGACCACGTTACAAGGGGAAAGTCTCAGAACTCATCCTGTCCCCACAGAGCGCAGAAGATGAAATATCTTGAGCACACCTTAAAGAGGAGTTTATCTAATGCTTTTCCCGACTCTGGAAGGTTATAGTGTCATGGAAAACAGTTTAGAGGCTTCTGTTGGTCAAGAGAGGAGCGGTGGAGAAGGGGGCCGCCTAAGTAATGCATTTTACAATTTTTTTAGTCCTCGGCGCCCAGGACTGTCAGCCTCCACATCCCATCGGCAGCATTTGCATCATATTGTGGATGATTATCTAGGGGCAAAAACAGAGATGGAGAGCTTTCCAGTTGACGATCCACTGGGTTACTGGGTCATGAGAATAGACCACTGGTCAGAACTTGCCCAGTATGCAATTGAGCAGCCAGGCTGCCCTGCATCCAGCGTGCTTTCCGAATAGGCATTCAGCGCTGCTGGAGGTTTTGTTATTGATAATAGAGCGTGTCTGTCCACAGACTCCGTGGACCATTTGACATTTATCAAAATGAATCAGTCCTGGATTAGCAGCAGCTATAAGGCCCCTGATGTTAATTTTGCTGATTAAAGTGGAGGTCTGCCCACCGCTGCAAAAATTAAAAACCAGCAGCTACACATACTGCAGCTGCTGGATTTTACTAACAGGAAACTTACCTGTCCTGGAGTCCAGCGATGTCGGCACCACAGCTGATGGTTTCTATTGGCAGGAAGCACAGGAAGCAAGCAGGAGACAGGTCAAGGACAAGCCAGGTCAGTAACAGGAGTCACAGGAACAGGAATATCACAGAGATAAAACACTGGAGGGGCTGAAGATCAACCAGCAATTGCAACCACTGACAAGCTTCCTTATAAAGGCCCATGTGGAGTGCTGGTAGAGATGCTGGGTCCTAGAGTCCTTCTCCTGCTGTTGGTGCCCTGACAAGTGCTGGTAGAGATGCTGGGTCCTAGTGCCCTTCTTCTGCCGTTGGTGCCCTGACAACCTCTATAGGGTTACATTGTGAAGGTTCCACGACACCCAAAGACCAATTTTTCCGCACCTGTTTGACAGGTGCATATCATTTCAATTTTTGACAGCAAGGCCAATTCTTGCTTTCATCAAGTGTACCTCTATAGGGTTACGGTGTGAAGGCACCTCCAACACCCAAAGATCAATTTTTCCCACACCTGCTACTTCTATCCAGTCTGCGGAAGAGACACCAGAATTTATCCAAAAAAATCTATAATCTTCTTCCCAGTGCACTACATTGTGGCCTCATCATTCAGACTGGCTCCCTAAGCCATTGTTTATAAAATAAAGAAAGCTTGCAGGGAAAGTATCATTTTTTTGGCTTTATAAATGCAATTATTGCTGCAGCAGCTTCTATACACAGTACAGATGTGCCACTTTACAGGTACACTTAAGGGACCCCCAAGGGCACTATATTAAAATATATTTTTTATTTTTCTTGTTATGTCTCATTTTTTTTGCTTTCACTTTAAACATCAATAAATCACTTCTCATTTAAAAAATTAATTTTTTTACAATTTTTTTTCCCTTGATACATGTCTCCCGAGCCAGTACCCGGACCCCATAACCATTGTATACCCAATTAGTGCATATAAGCCTTCAAAATTGGCACTTTTGATTTTTACAGTTCAGGTCCCACAGACTTCAATGGGGTTCATTATTCGGTTCTGAACTTTTGCGATGTTCTAAAGTTCTGGTGCAAAATTAACAGGGGGTCGTTCAGCCCATCCCTAGTATTAATGTTTTGGTTTTTTTGCTACTGTACAACATTTTGACCTCCTGGCTCATGATGAAGCAGACTGGTGGGTCCAGGAAGCGCGTCGAGTTATCTCCATCCATTACAACCACCATGGGAGTGTAATAGTTTGTTGTAAAGAGGCTTTGTCCCCTGATGTTTTAACCACTTGCCGACCGCCTCACGCATATATACGTGAGCAGAATGGCACGGGCAGGCAAAATCACGTACCCATAAGTGATTGCCTTCCCGCGGGCGGGGGGTCCGATCGGACCCCCCCCCCCGGTGCCAGCGGCGGTCGGCATTTGGCTAGGAGCGATGAGAGACGAGGGGGAGACCATCTGATCGTGGCCCCCCCTTCGCGATCGCTCCCAGCCAATGAGGAACATCCCCTGCCTGTGTATAGTACACACAGGCAGAGGATGTGATGTCATCTCTCCTCGGCTCGGCAGTTTCCGTTCTAGCGCCGAGGAGAGAAGACATGTAAGTGCACCAACACACACACACACACACAGTAGAACATGCCAGGCACACAAAACACCCCTGATCGCCCCCCGACCCCCCCCCAATCACCCCTCCCCCCTCTCTGTAACACTGACACCAAGCAGTATTTTTTTTTTTTTTTCTGATTACTGCAGGGTGTCAGTTAGTGACAGTTAGTGTGGTAGGACAGTGAGTTTTACCCCCCCTTTAGGTCTAGGGTACCCCCCTAACCCCCCCTAATAAAGTTTTAACCCCTTGACCACCCCCTGTCACCAGTGTCGCTAAGCGATCATTTTTCTGAGTGTCGCTGGTGACGCTAGTTAGGAACGTAAATATTTAGGTTCGCCGTCAGCATTTTATAGCGACAGGGACCCCCATATACTATCTAATAAATGTTTTAACCCCTTGATTGCCCCCTAGTTAACCCTTTCACCACTGATCACCGTATAACCGTTACGGGTGGCGCTGGTTAGTTGGTTTATTTTTCATAGTGTCAGGGCACCCGCCGTTTTTTACCGAATAAAGGTTTAGCCCCCTGATCGCCCGGCGGTGATATGCGTCGCCCCAGGCAGCGTCAGATTAGCGCCAGTACTGCTAACACCCACGCACGCAGCATACGCCTCCCTTACTGGTATAGTATCTGAATGGATCAATATCTGATCCGATCAGATCTATACTAGCGTCCCCAGCAGTTTAGGGTTCCCAAAAACGCAGTGTTAGCGGGATCAGCCCAGATACCCGCTAGCACCTGCGTTTTGCCCCTCCGTCCGGCCCAGCCCAGCCCACCCAAGTGCAGTATCGATCGATCACTGTCACTTACAAAACACTAAACGCATAACTGCAGCGTTCGCAGAGTCAGGCCTGATCCCTGCGATCGCTAACAGTTTTTTTGGTAGCGTTTTGGTGAACTGGCAAGCACCAGCCCCAGGCAGCGTCAGGTTAGCGCCAGTCGCGCTAACACCCACACACGCACCGTACACCTTCCTTAGTGGTATAGTATCTGAACGCATCAATATCTGATCCGATCAGATCTATACTAGCGTCCCCAGCAGTTTAGGGTTCCCAAAAACGCAGTGTTAGCGGGATCAGCCCAGATACCTGCTAGCACCTGCGTTTTGCCCCTCCGCCCAGCCCAGCCCACCCAAGTGCAGTATCGATCGATCACTGTCACTTACAAAACACTAAACACATAACTGCAGCGTTCGTAGAGTCAGGCCTGATCCCTGCGATCGCTAACAGTTTTTTTGGTAGCGTTTTGGTGAACTGGCAAGCACCAGCCCCAGGCAGCGTCAGGTTAGCGCCAGTCGCGCTAACACCCACGCACGCACCGTACACCTCCCTTAGTGGTATAGTATCTGATCAGATCAATACCTGATCCGATCAGATCTATACTAGCATCCCCAGCAGTTTAGGGTTCCCAAAAACGCAGTGTTAGTGGGATCAGCCCAGATACCTGCTAGCACCTGCGTTTTGCCCCTCCGCCCAGCCCGGCCCAGCCCACCCAAGTGCAGTATCGATCGATCACTGTCACTTACAAAACACTAAACGCATAACTGCAGCGTTCGCAGAGTCAGGCCTGATCCCTGCGATCGCTAACAGTTTTTTTGGTAGCGTTTTGGTGAACTGGCAAGCACCAGCGGCCTAGTACACCCCGGTCGTAGTCAAACCAGCACTGCAGTAACACTTGGTGACGTGGCGAGTCCCATAAATGCAGTTCAAGCTGGTGAGGTGGCAAGCACAAGTAGTGTCCCGCTGCCACCAAAAAGACAAACACAGGCCCGTCGTGCCCATAATGCCCTTCCTGCTGCATTCGCCAATCCTAATTGGGAACCCACCACTTCTGCAGCGCCCGTACTTCCCCCATTCACATCCCCAACCAAATGCAGTCGGCTGCATGAGAGGCATTTTCTTTATGTCCTCCCGAGTACCCCTACCCAACGAACCCCCCCAAAAAAGATGTTGTGTCTGCAGCAAGCGAGGATATAGGCGTGACACCCGCTATTATTGTCCCTCCTGTCCTGACAATCCTGGTCTTTGCATTGGTGAATGTTTTGAACGCTACCATACACTAGTTGAGTATTAGCATAGGGTACAGCATTGCACAGGCTAGGCACACTTTCACAGGGTCTCCCAAGATGCCATCACATTTTGAGAGACCCGAACCTGGAACCGGTTACAGTTATAAAAGTTAGTTACAAAAAAAAGTGTAAAAAAAAAAAACAAAAAAAAAAACATACAAAAATATAAAATAAAAAAAAAAGTTGTCGTTTTATTGTTCTCTCTCTCTCTATTCTCTCTCTATTGTTCTGCTCTTTTTTACTGTATTCTATTCTGCAATGTTTTATTGTTATTATGTTTTATCATGTTTGTTTTTCAGGTCTGCAATTTTTTATACTTTACCGTTTACTGTGCTTTATTGTTAACCATTTTTTTGTCTTCAGGTACGCCATTCACGACTTTGAGTTGTTATACCAGAATGATGCCTGCAGGTTTAGGTATCATCTTGGTATCATTCTTTTCAGCCAGAGGTTGGCTTTCATGTAAAAGCAATCCTAGCGGCTAATTAGCCTCTAGACTGCTTTTACAAGCAGTGGGAGGGAATGCCCCCCCCCCCACCGTCTTCCGTGTTTTTCTCTGGCTCTCCTGTCTCAACAGGGAACCTGAGAATGCAGCCGGTGATTCAGCCAGCTGACCATAGAGCTGATCAGAGACCAGAGTGGCTCCAAACATCTCTATGGCCTAAGAAACCGGAAGCTACGAGCATTTTATGACTTAGATTTTGCCGGATGTAAACAGCGCCATTGGGAAATTGGGAAAGCATTTTATCAAACCGATCTTGGTGTGGTCAGATGCTTTGAGGGCAGAGGAGAAATCTAGGGTCTAATAGACCCCAATTTTTTCAAAAAAGAGTACCTGTCACTACCTATTGCTATGATAGGGGATATTTACATTCCCTGAGATAACAATAAAAATGATTTTTAAAAAAAAATATGAAAGGAACAGTTTAAATATAAGATAAAAAAGCAAAAAAAAATAAAGAAAAAAAAAAAAAAAAAAAAAAAAAAGCACCCCTGTCCCCCCTGCTCTCGCGCTAAGGCGAACGCAAGCGTCGGTCTGGCGTCAAATGTAAACAGCAATTGCACCATGCATGTGAGGTATCACCACGAAGGTCAGATCGAGGGCAATAATTTTAGCAGTAGACCTCCTCTGTAAATCTAAAGTGGTAACCTGTAAAGGCTTTTAAAGGCTTTTAAAAATGTATTTAGTTTGTCGCCACTGCACCTTTGTGCGCAATTTTAAAGCATGTCATGTTTGGTATCCATGTACTCGGCCTAAGATCATCTTTTTTATTTCATCAAACATTTGGGCAATATAGTGTGTTTTAGTGCATTAAAATTTTAAAAAGTGTGTTTTTTCCCCAAAAAATGCGTTTGAAAAATCGCTGCGCAAATACTGTGTGAAAAAAAAAATGAAACACCCACCATTTTAATCTGTAGGGCATTTGCTTTAAAAAAATATATAATGTGTGGGGGTTCAAAGTAATTTTCTTGCAAAAAAAAATAATTTTTTAATGTAATCAAAAAGTGTCAGAAAGGGCTTTGTCTTCAAGTGGTTAGAAGAGTGGGTGATGTGTGACATAAGCTTCTAAATGTTGTGCATAAAATGCCAGGACAGTTCAAAACCCCCCCAAATGACCCCATTTTGGAAAGTAGACACCCTAAGCTATTTGCTGAGAGGCATGTCGAGTCCATGGAATATTTTATATTGTGACACAAGTTGCGGGAAAGAGACAATTTTTTTTTTTTTTTTGCACAAAGTTGTCACTAAATGATATATTGCTCAAACATGCCATGGGAATATGTAAAATTACACCCCAAAATACATTCTGTTGCTTCTCCTGAGTACGGGGATACCACATGTGTGGGACTTTTTGGGAGCCTAGCCGCGCACGGGACCCCGAAAACCAAGCACCACCTTCAGGCTTTCTAAGGGCGTAAATTTTTGATTTCACTCTTCACTGCCTATCACAGTTTCGGAGGCCATGGAATGCCCAGGTGGCAAAAAAAACCCCCAAATGACCCTATTTTGGAAAGTAGACATCCCAAGCTATTTGCTGAGCGGTATAGTGAGTATTTTGCAAACCTCACATTTTGTCACAAAGTTTTGAAAATTGAAAAAAGAAAAAAAAAAAAAGTCTTTCTTTATTTTCAAAAACAAATGAGAGCTGCAAAATACTCACCATGCCTCTCAGCAAATAGCTTGGGGTGTCTACTTTCCAAAATGGGGTCATTTGGGGGGGGTTTGTGCCACCTGGGCATTCCATGGCCTCCGAAACTGTGATAGGCAGTGAAGAGTGAAATCAAAAATTCACGCCCTTAGAAATCCTGAAGGCGGTGATTGGTTTTCGGGGGCCCCGTACACGGCTAGGCTCCTAAAAAGTCCCACACATGTGGTATCCCCATACTTAGGAGAAGCAGCTAAATGTATTTTGGGGTGCAATTCTACATATGCCCATGGCCTGTCTGAGCAATATATCATTAAGTGACAACTTTGTGCAAAAAAAAAATTTGTCAGTTTCCCGCAACTTGTGTCAAAATATAAAACATTCCATGGACTCAACATGCCTCAAAGCAAATAGCTTGGGGTGTCTACTTTCCAAAATGGGGTCATTTGGGGGGGGGTTTATGCCATCTGGGCATTTTATGGCATTCAAAACTGTGATAGGTAGTGAGGAGTAAAATCAAAAATGTACGCCCTTAGAAATCCTGAAGGCAGTGATTGGTTTTTGGGGCCCCATACGCGGCTAGGCTCCCAAAAAGTCCCACACATGTGGTATCCCCATACTCAGGAGAAGCAGCTAAATGTATTTTGGGGTGCAATTCCACATATGCCCATGGCTTGTGTGAGCAATATATCATTTAGTGACAACTTTTTGTAATTTTTTTTTTTGTCATTATTCAATCACTTGGGACAAAAAAAATTAATATTCAATGGGCTCGACATGCCTCTCAGCAATTTCCTTGGGGTGTCTACTTTTCAAAATGGGGTCATTTGTGGGGGTTTTGTACTGCCCTGCCATTTTAGCACCTCAAGAAACGACATAGGCAGTCATAAATTAAAGGCTGTGTAAATTCCAGAAAATGTACCCTAGTTTGTAGGCGCTATAACTTTTGCGCAAACCAATAAATATACACTTATTGACATTTTTTTTACCAAAGACATGTGGCCGAATACATTTTGGCCTAAATGTATGACTAAAATTGAGTTTATTGGATTTTTTTAGAACAAAAAGTAGAAAATATCAATTTTTTTCAAAATTTTCGGTTTTTTTCCGTGTATAGCGCAAAAAATAAAAACGGCAGAGGTGATCAAATACCATAAAAAGAAAGCTCTATTTCTGGGATGAAAAGGACGCAAATTTCGTTTGGGTACAGCATTGCATGACCGCGCAATTAGCAGTTAAAGTGACGCAGTGCCAAATTGTAAAAAGTGCTCTGGTCAGGAAGGGGGTAAATCCTTCCGGGGCTGAAGTGGTTAATGTACTCCAATTAAGTGGGTGATTTGGATATACTGTATGCAATTTTGGAGGTCTTCATTGCACAAATCTGTCCTGTTTTCTAGAGGCATTTTATACAAATATTTTAAATTTTGTATGAATAAAGATATCTTGTTTTTTTGTAAATATAATGTGTTTATTGTGGTGCCTCAAAAGTCCTGCCTTTCAAAAATATTTTTTTCTACAGTCAATGCTTTAGGTTGTGGCCCCTGTAGTGAGAGCCCTTTTCATTACCTTCTGTATGTACAATATGTTTTTACATTCTTTTATGAATGGCATTTTTTTTCTTTAATAGAGGGAGCATGAATATTATTGTATCTGCATAAGATTATCAGTACATTAATACCCCTTCCCACCATTCTCTATTATGTGTGAAGAAGCATAGTATAGTATAAGTCCACCTTATTATCACTTTGTATTATAGTTATATTATAATAGTACAAATGTATGTATACATTTAATTTCTGTAGCATGAACCAGTTTGCGTTCTGCTTCTCTTTTTCTTTTCTTTTTTAAACAGGAGGAGTTTTTCTAGAGAGTATGTCTAGTGAAGGTAACATTTCCGGGGTGGAAAAAGTAGTGATTAGAATTTACTGTAAATGTTTATAACACCTTCCCTGCTGATGAGACATGCATCTCTTTTACTTGTTCCTCATTATCGAAGGTAAGAGCTACAAGGCTGTCAAACATACTTACTTTTAATGTACACCCAGCAATGTTCTGTGGTCACGTGGTTTAGTTGAGCACTCTAAACAAATTTTTAAAATATATTTTGTAGATGAACTCAATATATCAGTATAAATGAAATATTTGGGTTCCTATTGATGACTCTGCTTCTGGCAATGCCATCCACCCCACAGTCATTGGTATCCAATATATAATTAGTTTCAAGGTTATATATTGTAAAAGATCACTAAATGCGTTCATTATAACTAGAATAATCAAATAAAGCATCTTTGAATATAAACCTATTATCTATCCTTAACAGGTGTAAGGCTTACCACTCACGTCACAATCCAACCCTATGAATTCTGTACAATCAGTTTTAGATCTACCAAAATGTTTCAATTTGAGGAACTACCTAAATTATCCAATCAATATGTATCTAGTCAGGCAGGTTATACAAAGTTGGTAGATCCAAAGGAGATTGTACAATTAGATTGTAACTTGTGTTAAGGAATTTGACCAACCAGATTGAAGCACAGTATTCACTTTTTTTTTTCCATGTTATACTTATCAAACAACTCTAATATATTCCAAGCCACCAACCTGAAACAATTATGAAGATCAACGTGTCTCTCAGTACAGAATAGATTAAGCATTAAGGAAAATGTTTTTTTTATTTTTAAATTTGCGGGTTAGCAGTAGACAACTGATGATTTTGAAATGTTTTTGAAAATGTTTAGAGTAAAAAGATGCGCTGTACTAGTGTACTGGTCTTTGGATTCTTCAGAAATAGGTTGTCTCAAATAATTTTATAGCTTATTCCCTCTCCTGAATTTTCTCCTGTACAGGCAATGACACTTGGAACAAAGTTTCCTTATTTTTAACACTTACTGAATAATAATAATACCATTTGTTTTTTATTAAATAATTTATTTATTCCTATATAAGTACCTGTAAATAAATATTACAAAACTATAGCTGGAGTTTTTTTTTTAATTAAAAATGTATTTAAAATTAATTAAAAATATTATACAGTATTATTATTTTGAAGCAGAAATTATTTATGTATTCATAACATGACACTGTATTGTCACAGCCAACCCCACAACGCTCACAGGAGAAAACATCCTAAAAGATGATGATATTGATGATGATGATTGATGAATGATGATGATGATATTGATGAATGATGATGATGATTTTGATGATTATGATTGATGATATTGATGATGATTTATAAACAATTGCTTGTAAGACATCTACTATACATAAAGTTAAGGGGTACTAGAAAATAAAAATGGTACTAATATTAAATGTTAAATACTATGTGTAATCTGATTACATATAATTTGTATTTTTACCTTGGAACTATATAGATATATATAAATAGATCTATAATAGATCTATATATATATAGATCTATATAAATATATATATATAAATATATATATATATTTATATAGATCTATATATATATATATATATATATAGGCACACAAAAAAAAAAAAAAAAATATATATATATATATATATATATATATATATATATATATATATATATATATATATTGGAAATATATACTGCTCAAAAAAAATTAAAGGAACACTTTTTAATCAGAGTAAAGCTTGAGCTGGTAGTTAAGTAGGGGGGTTGTTTATCAGTTTTAGCTGCTTTGGTGTTAATGAAATTAACAAGAGGTGCACTAGATGGACAGCAATGACATAACCTCCAAAACAGGAATGGTTTTACAGGTGGAGGCTACTGAGATTTTTTTCCCTACTCATCTTTTCTGACTGTTTTTCACTAGTTTTGCATTTGGTTAGGGTCAGCGTCACTACTGGTAGCATGAGGTGATACCTGGACCCTATAGAGGTTGCACAGGCAGTCCAACTCCTCCAGGATGGCACATCAATTTGTGCCATTGCCAGAAGGTTTGCTGTGTCTCCCAAGAGCATGGACGAGATTCCAGGAGACAGGCAGTTACTCTAGGAGAGCTGGACAGGGCAGTGGAAGGTCCTTAACCCATCAGCAGGACCGGTATCTGCTCCTTAGTGCAAGGAGAAACAGGATGAGCACTGCCAGAGCCCTACAAAGTGACCTTCAGCAAGCCACTGGTGTGAATGTGTCTGACCAAACAATCAGAAACAGACTTCATGAGGGTGGCCTGAGGGCCAGACGTCCTCTGGTGGGCCCTGTGCTTACTGTCCAGCATCGTGGAGCTCGATTGGCATTTGCCATTGAACACCAGAATTGGCAGGTGTGCCACTGGCACCCTGTGCTTTTCACAGATGAGAGCACATTCACCCTGAGCACATGACAGACCTTTATAGGCTAGACAATGGCACCCTGACTACCATTAGTAAGCAGGCTGAAATCCTTGGACCCAGTGCAACCCAGCGACAACGCAACCACTTAAATGGGAGGCTTTGAAGTGTGTCTTAAGGGGGTCCTCATTTCTGAAGGTGCATATTTAAAAAAAACACATTCTGCAGAGATTACACAGCTCCTACAGGAAATTCATAAGCTTAAGCTTGCCCATAAATGTTCACTTGAGGCTCATGTATTTCAGCTATTAGAAAAGAAACGTAAAGATCTTTTACATATACTTGACATGGCATATTTTAAACATAAAGACCGAATGCATAGAACTATGTATGAATTTGGTAATAAGGCGGGTAGACCACTGGCCAGGTCAATTCGCACTAAACCAAATTGTACTTATATTCCCAAACTTTGATGCCCTAAAAAGGAATTGGTACATACTTCTGAAGACATTGCTTAGACCTTTCAAGAATATTATAGGACACTTTATAATATTACTAATCCCCTCACGGTACCTACCAACACAAAGGGGCGCAAAATAATGGCCCAATACATTTTGAATATGGCCCTTCCAAGATTAGATTTAGGATACTGCTAACTTATTGAATATGCCTTTAGCTGCACTGGAAATTCAACAAACAGTTAAGGTCCTGAGGGTTTTTCAACTGTGTTTTAAAAAAAAAAATTCAGGACGTTTTATCACCAATTTTGGACGCTACATTCAACTCAATTTCAGATTCATGTACTTTCTCTCATCAAGCACAGGAAGCTCATACTACTCTCATTCATAAAGACCAGAAAGATCCTGCCGAATGTTTAAGTTATTGACTTTAATAAATGTTGACCTTCAAATATATGCTAAAATAATAGCAGATCATTTACAAGCAGTTATTCCTTCTATTATTGGTTTAGATCAGGTGGGCTTTGTCCAAACTCAAGAAGCAAGGGATAACACTATTAAAATATTATCTCTTATCTCACACTGCCAGCTACAAGAAGTCCCGTTGTGTCTTCTTTCGCTAGATGCGAAAAAGGCATTTGATTGGGAGTTTTTGAAAGCAACATTAGAATAACTAGGTTTATCTTCAGGCTTAATTAAAAAAATCATGGCTTTGTATTCTGCTCCATCAGCTCGTATTAAAGTGAATGGCCTTTTTTCAGATCCGATTCATTTATCGAGTGGAACCCGCCAGGGGTGTCCCCTCTCGCCACCTCTGTATATACTAGCAATGGAGCATTTGGCGATGGCCTTACATGCTAACAACTCAATACAGGGTGTTGAAATTGTTGGTAAGCAATACAAGCTTTGTTTGTTTGCAGACAATCTCTTGCTCCACATAACTAATCCAATAATTGCATTTCTAGCGCTTTTAACCACTTGCCGACCGCCGCACGACTATATACGTCGGCAGAATGGCACGGGCAGGCAAAAGGACGTACAGGTACGTCCTTGCCTGCCCGCGGGTGGGGGGTCCGATCGGACCCCCCCCGGTGCCTGCGGCGGTCGGCAAATCTCCCACGGCGATCGGTGGTGAGGGGGAGGCCATCCATTCGTGGCCCCCCCCTCGCGATTGCTCCCAGCCAATGGGATCATTTCCCTGCCTCTGTATTGTACACAGAGGCAGAGGAAATGATGTCATCTCTCCTCGGCTCGGCATTTTCCGTTCCGGGCCGAGGAGAGAAGACTGCAATGTGAGTGCACCAACAAACACACACACACACACAGTAGAACATGCCAGGCACACAAAACACCCCGATCCCCCCCCGATCGCCCCCCGATCCCCCCCCAATCACCCCCCCCCCGTCACAAACTGACACCAAGCTGTTTTTTTTTTTTTTTTTTTTTTTTTTCTGATTACTGTATTGGTGTCAGTTTGTGACAGTTACAGTGTTAGGGCAGTGAGTGTTAGGCCCCCTTTAGGTCTAGGATACCCCCCTAACCCCCCCTAATAAAGTTTTAACCCCTTGATCACCCCCTGTCACCAGTGTCGCTAAGCGATCATTTTTCTGATCGCTGTATTAGTGTCGCTGGTGACGCTAGTTAGTGAGGTAAATATTTAGGTTCGCCGTCAGCGTTTTATAGCGGCAGGGACCCCCATATACTACCGAATAAATGTTTTAACCCCTTGATTGCCCCCTAGTTAACCCTTTCACCACTGATCACTGTATAACCGTTACGGGTGACGCTGGTTAGTTTGTTAATTTTTTATAGTGTCAGGGCACCCGCCGTTTATTACCGAATAAAGATTTAGCCCCCTGATCGCCCGGCGGTGATATGCGTCGCCCCAGGCAGCGTCAGATTAGCGCCAGTACCGCTAACACCCACGCACGCAGCATACGCCTCCCTTAGTGGTATAGTATCTGTACAGATCAATATCTGATCCGATCAGGTCTATACTAGCGTCCCCAGCAGTTTAGGGTTCCCAAAAACGCAGTGTTAGCGGGATCAGCCCAGATACCTGCTAGCACCTGCATTTTGCCCCTCCGCCCGGCTCGGCCCAGCCCACCCAAGTGCAGTATCGATCGATCACTGTCACTTACAAAACACTAAACGCATAACTGCAGCGTTCGCAGAGTCAGGCCTGATCCCTGCGATCGCTAACAGTTTTTTTGGTAGCGTTTTGGTGAAATGGCAAGCACCAGCCCCAGGCAGCGTCAGGTTAGTGCCAGTAGTGCTAACACCCACGCACCGTACACCTCCCTTAGTGGTATAGTATCTGAACGCATCAATATCTGATCCGATCAGATCTATAATAGCGTCCCCAGCAGTTTAGGATTCCCAAAAACGCAGTGTTAGCGGGATCAGCCCAGATACCTGCTAGCACCTGCGTTTTGCCCCTCCGCCCGGCCCAGCCCAGCCCACCCAAGTGCAGTATCGATCGATCACTGTCACTTACAAAACACTAAACGCATAACTGCAGCGTTCGCAGAGTCAGGCCTGATCCCTGCAATCGCTAACAGTTTTTTTGGTAGCGTTTTGGTGAACTGGCAAGCACCAGCCCCAGGCAGCGTCAGGTTAGTGCCAGTAGCGCTAACACCCACGCACGCACCGTACACCTCCCTTAGTGGTATACTATCTGAACTGATCAATATCTGATCTGATCCGATCAGATCTATACTGGCGTCCCCAGCAGTTTAGGGTTCCCAAAAACGCAGTGTTAGTGGGATCAGCCCAGATACCTGCTAGCACCTGCGTTTTGCCCCTCCGCCCGGCCCAGCCCAGCCCACCCAAGTGCAGTATCGATCGATCACTGTCACTTACAAAACACTAAACGCATAACTGCAGCGTTCGCAGAGTCAGGCCTGATCCCTGCGATCGCTAACAGTTTTTTTGGTAGCGTTTTGGTGAACTGGCAAGCGCCAGCGGCCTAGTACACCCCGGTCGTAGTCAAACCAGCACTGCAGTAACACTTGGTGACGTGGCGAGTCCCATAAGTGCAGTTCAAGCTGGTGAGGTGGCAAGCACAAATAGTGTCCCGCTGCCACCAAGAAGACAAACACAGGCCCGTCGTGCCCATAATGCCCTTCCTGCTGCATTCGCCAATCCTAATTGGGAACCCACCACTTCTGCAGCGCCCGTACTTCCCCCATTCACATCCCCAACCAAATGCAGTCGGCTGCACGAGAGGCATTTTTATGTCCTCCCGAGTACCCCTACCCAACGAACCCCCCCAAAAAAGATGTTGTGTCTGCAGCAAACGCGGATATAGGCGTGACACCCGCTATTATTGTCCCCCCTGTCCTGACAATCCTGGTCTTTGCATTGGTGAATGTTTTGAACGCTACCATTCACTAGTTGAGTATTAGCGTAGGGTACAGCATTGCACAGACTAGGCACACTTTCACAGGGTCTCCCAAGATGCCATCGCATTTTGAGAGACCCGAACCTGGAACCGGTTACAGTTATAAAAGTTACAGTTACAAAAAAAGTGTAAAAAAAAAAAAAACACAAACAAAAATATAAAATAAAAAATAATAGTTGTCGTTTTATTGTTCTCTCTCTATTCTCTCTCTCTCTCTATTCTTCTGCTCTTTTTTACTGTATTCTATTCTGCAATGTTTTATTGTTATTATGTTTTATCATGTTTGCTTTTCAGGTATGCAATTTTTTATACTTTACCGTTTACTGTGCTTTATTGTTAACCATTTTTTTGTCTTCAGGTACAGCATTCACGACTTTGAGTGGTTATACCAGAATGATGCTTGCAGGTTTAGGTATCATCTTGGTATCATTCTTTTCAGCCAGCGGTCGGCTTTCATGTAAAAGCAATCCTAGCGGCTAATTAGCCTCTAGACTGCTTTTACAAGCAGTGGGAGAGAATGCCCCCCCCCCACCGTCTTCCGTGTTTTTCTCTGGCTCTCCTGTCTCAACAGGGAACCTGAGAATGCAGCCGGTGATTCAGCCAGCTGACCATAGAGCTGGTCAGAGACCAGAGTGGCTCCAAACATCTCTATGGCCTAAGAAACCGGAAGCTACGAGCATTTTATGACTTAGATTTCGCCGGATGTAAACAGCGCCATTGGGAAATTGGGGAAGCATTTTATCACACCGATCTTGGTGTGGTCAGATGCTTTGAGGGCAGAGGAGAAATCTAGGGTCTAATAGACCCCAATTTTTTCAAAAAAGAGTACCTGTCACTACCTATTGCTATCATAGGGGATATTTACATTCCCTGAGATAACAATAAAAATGATTAAAAAAAAAAAAATGAAAGGAACAGTTTTAAAATAAGATAAAAAAGCAAAAAAATAATAAAGAAAAAAAAAAAAAAAAAAAGCACCCCTGTCCCCCCTGCTCTCGCGCTAAGGCGAACGCAAGCGTCGGTCTGGCGTCAAATGTAAACAGCAATTGCACCATGCATGTGAGGTATCACCGCGACGGTCAGATCGAGGGCAGTAATTTTAGCAGTAGACCTCCTCTGTAAATCTAAAGTGGTAACCTGTAAAGGCTTTTAAAGGCTTTTAAAAATGTATTTATTTTGGTGCCACTGCACGTTTGTGCACAATTGTAAAGCATGTCATGTTTGGTATCCATGTACTCGGCCTAAGATCATCTTTTTTATTTCATCAAACATTTGGGCAATATAGTGTGTTTTAGTGCATTAAAATGTAAAAAAGTGTGTTTTTTCCCCAAAAAATGCGTTTGAAAAATCTCTGCGCAAATACTGTGTGAAAAAAAAAAATTAAACACCCACCATTTTAATCTGTAGGGCATTTGCTTTAAAAATATATATAACGTGTGGGGGTTCAAAGTAATTTTCTTGCAAAAAAAAATAATTTTTTCATGTAATCAAAAAGTGTCAGAAAGGGCTTTGTCTTCAAGTGGTTAGAAGAGTGGGTGATGTGTGACATAAGCTTCTAAATGTTGTGCATAAAATGCCAGGACAGTTCAAACCCCCCCCAAATGACCTCATTTTGGAAAGTAGACACCCCAAGCTATTTGCTGAGAGGCATGTCGAGTCCATGGAATATTTTATATTGTGACACAAGTTGCGGGAAAGAGACAAATTTTTTTTTTTTTTTTTTTTTTTTGCACAAAGTTGTCACTAAATGATATATTGCTCAAACATGCCATGGGAATATGTGAAATTACACCCCAAAATACATTCTGTTGCTTCTCCTGAGTACGGGGATACCACATGTGTGAGACTTTTTGGGAGCCTAGCCGCGTATGGGACCCCGAAAACCAAGCACCGCCTTCAGGCTTTCTAAGGGCGTAAATTTTTGATTTCACTCTTCACTGCCTATCACAGTCTCGGAGGCCATGGAATGCCCAGGTGGCACAAAACCCCCCCAAATGACCCCATTTTGGAAAGTAGACACCCAAAGCTATTTGCTGAGCGGTATAGTGAGTATTTTGCAGACCTCACTTTTTGTCACAAAGTTTTGAAAATTAAAAAAAGAAAAAAAAAATTTTTTTTTTGTCTTTCTTCATTTTCAAAAACAAATGAGAGCTGCAAAATACTCACCATGCCTCTCAGCAAATAGCTTGGGGTGTCTACTTTCCAAAATGGGGTCATTTGGGGGGGGTTTGTGCCACCTGGGCATTCCATGACCTCCGAAACTGTGATAGGCAGTGAAGAGTGAAATCAAAAATGTACACCCTTAGAAATCCTGAAGGCGGTGATTGGTTTTCGGGGTCCCGTACGTGGCTAGGCTCCTAAAAAGTCCCACACATGTGGTATCCCCGTACTCAAGAGAAGCAGCAGAATGTATTTTGGGGTGCAATTCCACATATGCCCATGACCTGTGTGAGCAATATATCATTTAGTGACAACTTTGTGCAAAAAAAAAAAAAAAAAAAAAAATAAATTGTCACTTTCCCGCAACTTGTGTCAAAATATAAAATATTCCATGGACTCAACATGCCTCTCAGCAAATAGCTTGGGGTGTCTACTTTCCAAAATGGGGTCATTTGGGGGGGGTTTGTGCCATCTGGGCATTTTATGGCCTTCAAAACTGTGATAGGTAGTGAGGAGTAAAATCAAAAATGTACGCCCTTAGAAATCCTGAAGGCAGTGATTGGTTTTCGGGGCCCCGTATGCGGCTAGGCTCCCAAAAAGTCCCACACATGTGGTATCCCCATACTCAGGAGAAGCAGCTAAATGTATTTTGGGGTGCAATTCCACATATGCCCATGGCCTGTGTGAGCAATATATCATTTAGTGACAACTTTTTGTAATTTTTTTTTTTTTTTTTGTCATTATTCAATCACTTGGGACAAAAAAAATGAATATTCAATGGGCTCAAAATGCCTCTCAGCAATTTCCTTGGGTGTCTACTTTCCAAAATGGGGTCATTTGTGGGGGTTTTGTACTGCCCTGCCATTTTAGCACCTCAAGAAACGACATAGGCAGTCATAAATTAAAGGCTGTGTAAATTCCAGAAAATGTACCCTAGTTTGTAGGCGCTATAACTTTTGCGCAAACCAATAAATATACACTTATTGACATTTTTTTTACCAAAGACATGTGGCCAAATACATTTTGGCCTAAATGTATGACTAAAATTGAGTTTATTGGATTTTTTTTAGAACAAAAAGTAGAAAATATCATTTTTTTTCAAAATTTTCGGTCTTTTTCCGTGTATAGCGCAAAAAATAAAAACGGCAGAGGTGATCAAATACCATCAAAAGAAAGCTCTATTTGTGGGAAGAAAAGGACGCAAATTTCGTTTGGTTACAGCATTGCATGACCGCGCAATTAGCAGTTAAAGCGTCGCAGTGCCAAATTGTAAAAAGTGCTCTGGTCAGGAAGGGGGTAAATCCTTCCGGGGCTGAAGTGGTTAAAGGAATTGGAACCTGCTGATAATTTTTCGTTCCAATGGGCCCAGTATTCAATCATTTGGGGATTTAGATACCTAGACAACTCTATAAATTGTATGAGCTCAATTACCTGCTACTTGTGAACGTTGCGGATCGACTTATACTCGAGTATATACGGTAACTCAAAGATTATGATGAAATAGTATTGCTGTCCAGTGTTACTAAATAAAATGAATCCAGCTATCTGACCTATGCTGGAGATGCGGTAAATCGAGAGGCACATTATTACATCTATGGTGGTCTTGTTCGAAAATAAAACCATTTTAGTCAGCTATATTTAAACTCAGTCATGTGGTCACTGGTAAAAATTGGCAGGAGACTCCTGCGGTAGTGCTTCTCTGTTTAATTCCTGGGTCAATTAAATCAATTAAAAAGGGAATATTTTGATTTTTTTTGATGGCAGGAAGAGCCTTAATTCCAAGACATTGGAAATCCCAAATAACAGCAACAATAGAGGATCGGGTAGTTGGGATGAACGATATAATGTGGATGGAAGAGCAAATAACGGTGAATTTTTCTGGGAAGTCTGGGCCCCATCTGGGCATCCTCAGATGTTATCTTTTTTGTAACTGTTGGGATCCTGTCTGTTCGATGCTATATTTTATTATTTATTTTCTCTCCCCCCCCTTTTTTTTGTGGGTTGTTTGTTGTTGTTGTTTGTTTTTGTTTGGGGTTGTTATTTGTTTATTTGGCATTTATAGCGAATATGTCGGCACATTATATTTATGCAATTTTCAGGCAGTTTTCTATTTTGTGAAAATACAAGTAGGAATGGGAAATATAAAATCTGGTTAACTTAAGGATACTTAGGCCATGGTCATTAAGCATAATTATTCCCATTTCTTTACTTTTTCCCCCCTTTGTATTGTTGTTGTACAATGCCATTCTTTTCAATAAAAATATATTAAACAGAAATTCTTGGACCCATTGGCAGACCCTCCGCTGGTGCAGTGGGCCCTGTGTTCCTTCTGGTGCACGACAATGGCCGGCCTCATATGGCGAGAGTATGCAGCCAGTTCCTGGAGGATGAAGGAATTGATACCATTGAATGGCTCTCACGCTCGCTTGACCTAAATCCAATAGAACACCTCTGGGACATTATGTTTCGGTCCATCTGATGCCACCAGGTTGCACCTGAGTCTGTTCAGAAGCTCAGTGATGCCCTGGTCCAGTTCTGGGAGGAAATACCCCAGGATACCGCTGTCTCATTACGAGCATGCCCCGATGTTGTCAGGCATGCATACATGCACGTGGGGGCCATACAAAATACTGAGTATCATTTTGAGTTGCTGAAATGAAATTTCAGTAAAATGGACTAGCCTGCTGCATCATTTTTTTACTTTGATTTTTGGGGGGTCTTGGAATTCAGCCCTCTGTAGGCTGATAATTTTCATTTCCATAAAACGATGTGGCATCCTTTTATTCCTAAGGGTCCTGTCACACATATGGACTGTACATTTCATCAGTTTAGTTCATCCGTTTTTCATCAGTTTTTTTTTACATCCACTATCAATGCAAAAACAGATGAAAAACTGACCATTTGTCAGTTAAAATCCATTTTTCATCCGATCCGCTTTTGTTAAGATCTCTACTTGATATTCCCAATATTAAGGAGGCAGCCCCAGTTTTACTAACTTTTCGCTGCAAATAAAGAAAAGATGTTTATTTATTTTTCTTCATATTAGTTTGAATTGTTTTCTTGTTTAAACAATTTATTTCGAGAAAAAGATAAGGTACAGTAAAACATGTTGCTGGAAGACAACGTAACATATTGTGAAAGGTATAGTCAATCATTTAGGGATAAAATCTCAGTATATCATATTGAGATGGGTCCAACAAAAGTTATATTATTAGAGAACAGTAGACACTTAGAGTCCAGAACATAAAGTTAACATAATGCCTTGTCATAACAGAAGTGTAAATATTGAACATGAGGACATACCGAAGTATGCAAGTGAGGCGGAAAAAAGGGGGACAGTGGGTGCCCCAAAAAGAAGTAGGCTGGAAGGGCCGACAGTTACATTGTGAGTGTCAAACTTGGAGAAGAAAAGATGTGGAAAGTATTAAGGCTTCGAGGAAGCATAATGGGGGGGCAATATGTGAGAGACAGAGTTAGAAGCATTTAACCCACTTGTTGTACACATATTAAAACATATGTCCACAATGCTAGCATACAAAAAATCTTTTCTATAAAGCAGGGTGAGTTTTTTCATTTTGGAGTTGTCTTGTTCTTCCGTTCAAGGTTCTGGAGAGGCAGCCCCATTTGTTTAGGAACAAGGGGACTAACTATGCCTCCTTTCTACACTAATTAAAAGAGTGTATATTTCTGAGCATGATAGGATATAAAGCCAAACATTTGTTGCTGTGAACCCTTTATTTGGTACTGTGGTCAAGTTTTTCAGACAAACATGGACCTCAGGGAACAATTTCATAGGCTTACTTTTTAAAAGGCAGCTTTTATAAAAGACACAACTGTCCAAGCACAAAAAATATAACAGCATTGTGACAAATGACACAAAAAAACAACTGTAAAGTAAATGGTTGATATTGTGCCTTATTATTATAAAGGGCAACATTTTAGCCCAAATGTTTTTAAACTACTTATTTGAAAAACATATGAAATAAAGTCTAGAAAAAGTTTTCTGGATTCTAATTTTATTAAAAAGCTTATATTAATTTCAGAGCTATATGCTTCATTTAATAATTGTAATTAGCCTAGATAGGCAAACATTGTTACCCTTAGGCCTGCCGTGGAGTCTTTTACCCACCCTGTGGAGCATTGGGTTCAGGTCCCATTAATTCCTATTCCTACAATCCAGTTGGCTCCCACAATTCCAGGACTCCTGGACACACACAGGGGATATAAATTCCACTGTTTCTCACTTAGGTACTCAGAGAGACCATATCTGATGAGAGAACAGTTAATGGGGAAGTTAGCTGTCACCAATTGGGGGAGTTCTCTTTAATTGTTCCCGGAGTGCTGGCTGCTGGAGGAGAACACAGGAGCATGCAGCTTCATCCTAAGCCTCAGACACAGGTAGCTGGCTCTGGAATACTGTCTTTCCAGTGCAGAGGTCAAGTATCTTCAGCTACCTCCCATTCCTAGGATTTCTGCAGCTATCTGGATATCCAGACCAGAAATCCCCTCCACCTTCCCTCTGTGGAGCCAGTCTGGAAATCCCTGTGGTCAACCATCTGGACTATCAGCTACACCTAGCATCCTTGTGAGAAAGGGGACCACAAATAACTTTTTGCACTAGACTGAACAGTACTATGCTGCTTATTACTAATTATTTATTTTCATGCTCTGTTCTCTTAGACACGGTTATTCTGTATTGTGCTGAAAACTAGTGACCTTTGAAGGAACTACCCCCAGTCAGCCCTGTACTTTTTTATATGCATTTCAGTAAATGTTTTGGGTCATGTCAGTAAATTGTGCTTCAGCAGGTTGGCATATCAGGAATATGAAATGTTGGGTTGTCCACAAAGTGATATGGGCTTGTGTAATAGGCACTCCTCAATACATACATATATGTTGAATGCTCCTTGTGTTGCACTCAGAGAGGTAGAATCCTAGGACCAGAACAAGGTCCACATACACTATACCTTCATCACGGATCAGCTCCTTTGATGGAAATGTACTTTATCGTATATTTATCAAAAGGAATTCTCTCAAAGCGAGGGCAAATTTCCATGATAGTTGTCACAATAACTTCTGATCCCATTGGGTGATTTCCCCTCACCTTTTGCCCTATTGATAACTGTAAAATGATGGATTTCTCTTATTTTCTGTTCTAGTGACCAGGACATAGAGAGGGTAAAGGGTTTACTATCACCATAAAATTCTTCTGTGATTTTAGAGTGCTTAGGGCAAAGCTCAGAGAAAGTCCTTGCATATTTTTCATTGTATTCCAAATCCTCTCATTCTGATCACTATACATGACACAAAGAGCTTCAGTATCTCACTTATTCTTTAGCATTTGATGCACTAATTCAGAATCTCCCAAAGTGACCCTGCCTGGGGGTTTAAATATGCTAAAAGCACTAGCCTAGGAGGAAAGCAGCATTAAAATTACCTGTGTGGCATCTGTTTGCAGAAGCGTCACTATGTAGCAGAGTTCCTGGCTTGCTGTTGTGTTTCGGATCATTGTCCTGCTGCATAACCCAAGTGCACTTGAGCTTGAGTTCACAAACTGATAGCCGGAAATTCTCCTTTAGGATTTTCTGGTAGAGCTCAGAATTCATGGTTCCATCAATTATGGTAAGTCGTCCAGGTCTTGAAGCTGCAAAGAAGCCCCAGACCATCACGCTACCACCACCATGTCTGACTGTTGGTGTGATGTTCTTGTTATGAAATGCTGTATTCGTTTTATGCCAGATGTAACGGGACGCACACCTTCCAAAAAGTTAATTCTTTGTCTCATCAGTCCACAAAATATTTGCCTAAAAGCCTTGGGGATAATCATGATGTTTTTTGGTAAATGTGAGATGAGCCTTTGTGTTCTTTTTGGTCAGCAGTGGCTTTGGCCTTGGAACTCTCCCATTGAGGCCATTTTTGCCCAGTCTCTTTCTTATTGTTGAATCATGAACACTGATCTTACCTGAGGCAAGAGAGGCCTGCAGTTCTTTAGATGTTGTTCTGTGTTCTTTTATGACCTCCTGGATGAGTCGTCGTTGTGCCCTTGGATTGAATTTGGTAGGCCAGCCACTCCTGGGAAGGCTCACTGCTCCAAGTTTTTTCCATTTGTGGATAACTGCTCTCACCATGGTTCACTGGAGTCCCAAATCCTTAGAAATGGCTTTGTCCCCCTTTCCAGACTGATACGTCAGTTACTTTGTTTCTCATCTGTTCTTACATTTTTCTAGATGGCAGCATGATTTGTTGTTTTTTGAGATCTTTTAGCGTGATTCACTTTGTCAAACAGCTTCTATGTAAGTGATTTCTTGATTCAACAGGTCTGGCAGTAATCAGGCCTGGGTGTGGCAAGTGAAATCTTACTCTGCTTTCCAAAAAAATGTAGTTTTTACTTTTTCACACAGGGACAGGCAGGTTTGGACAGCTTTTTGCCAATAATAAATGAAATCCTCATTTAAAAACTGCATTTTGTATTTCCTCGGGTTATCTTTGTGTAATATTAAAATTAGTTTGATGATCCGAATTAAAAAATTAATAAAAAATCAGGAAGGGGCAGATATTTTTCACAGAACTGTAATTCCCTTTTAAAGTGAAAGTGACAGTGACAGTCCTAAATCCACATATAAATTCTCAAAAATGTGGAATGGGGTTCCAGCAGGATAAGATGTTCCAGATTTTTTCTACCACCACCAAAGGGATAGGAATTCATTTGTAATATCACTCTATAAATGGGAACGCTTACCAGAAGCTGTGGATCTCCTTGATTAGTGAGGTCAAAGGAGCTTGCAGATATAGACCTCTGCAGGGTCAGATGGTTTGCCCCGTCCCAGGAGTTCCCTGGCAATCAAGGACAGTCCTCCACGATATCCAGCTTGTGTCAGATCCTCGTCTGGGAATCCCAGCTACCTGGATGTCACGGATTGTTTTTTAAAAAACACATGAGGCTCCAATAGTGTGTTATCGTTAAAAAAGAAGAATTCTTTACTGCTAAAGCCATACACCATAAAGTCCAAGTGAATCCAAGTAAAAATAGAACGTTTGCCAACTCACTTCTGAGGTCATGTGGGGCGTGATGACAGCAGAGCGTAGCTCCGCCCGACATGTTTTGTCATACATGACGTCTTCCTGGGGCCTGGGACCAATCCTATCCTACTCCACACTTCCAGGTGTTCAGAAGAAGGTGTCCCCTACTGGCCTCTGTGGTTCCTACCACTAACCTCTAAGTCACCAATATGTCCTGCAGTGACTAGGAGTATCCATCCCATGTAGTTATGCTAAAATAGGGCTTTACTATATCACAAAGGATTGCCAGAGCACTATAACTAAAGAAAAGTACAATAGAATCTCCCTGTCTTGAGTTCTTTTTAATGTGCCTGAAATCTCTGAAAGAGCTGCCCAATAAAGGATGGGTCTCTGCTCTGACTCATTTACTAGTGTGTATAAATTTCAGCATGAATTATTGAGCTCTGTAAAGAACAGACTTTTTTTTTTACAGCAAGTAGATAGGAAATGAAGGCAACATGAAAATAGGCTTTTGTAACTACCTGCTGGCTGAAAATAAGGATACAAAATGTTTTTATGTAATATTTCATATTAACCTGAATCCAAACAAAAATATTTTCTAAAGGTTTATTCCTTTTTTTGTCATGGACCTTCATATAGAGTATATATACAAACCTTTTATCTTTAACTAAAGATAAAGCAATAATGACTGATACGCTGTTCATTCATTTTTTTTTTTTTTTTTTTGCAGGAATAGCTGTCAAACTATGTCAGCCTCACAAATTGACTTATGCTCCTTCTGGAGGCTTGTTGAATATTTCTTGTTTGATCAGTAGTGACTCACTGAATGGAACTAGAATGTTCTACTGGTTTCGGAGAACTTGGAGGGACCCTGAAAAGCTGAAACATGTTACAATCTGTAGACAAGGCGATTTTTCTGAGAAGTACAATTGTAAGCAGGAGGACACCGGCCCTGTTCTAGAAATACACAATATAAGCATACAGGACTCTGGAGTATATTACTGTGCCTTCTTTCAGAAAAATGATGTTATGTTTGGCAATGCAACAGCTCTAATTACTGGAGGTAAGATATTTTCATATTCTCTGGGTCACTCAGTTTGCAACTCTCTACCTTGTAAAAAGTATACATACAGCTGAACATATCTATTGGTTTTTGGCTGTAATAAGCATCTGAGCAGATTGCAAATTTTTTAAATCAGATTTTATAATTTGGTATTTTGCAATAATAATTTGAATAAACACACATACAGGGGGAGTTGCAGAGAACGGGTAAGGTTAATCCCCATGACTAAGCTCAGCGGACAGGTTGAAATGCGTTGGGAGTGTGGTCTTGTTGGAGCCTGGGCTGAGGCTGTCATACACCTTCTTGCAAGGTTTTGTAGAGATGTGTGACTTCCAGTACTTTTCCCTTTCCCATTAAAGGTAAAACCTGTGTTAGAGAAGTAGGATACACAATTGTGGAACCGCAAACCGCAAATGGCTGAGACACAGCAGCAGGAGCCATTGGCTGTCAATCACAGCCAGTGAGGTGGGAGCAGGGGTGAGGCCAATCACCATTCTGTGTGTCTTTTCGACACAGAGAGCGAGGCTTGGGAGGGAGCATGCGTGATTTCCCTCATAACAAGTGGCTTGCTATATGGGCACTTAGCAAGGGGGAGGAGCCCAAAGTGCCGGCGGGGGACCCGAGAAGTGGAGGATTGAGGCTGCGCTGTGCAAAACTCTTGTACAGAGCAGGTAAGTATAACATGTTTGTTATTCCTTCTAAAAAAAAAAAAAAAAAAAGCCTTTAACCCCCTCCCGCCGAGCGTACGCAGATATGCGGCCTCGGCTTTCGGGGGTTATACTGGGATGATACCCGCAGCTGCAGGCATCATCCCGGTACCGTTTTTTAGAGCGGACGATCGGCTTTCCAGGGATAACAACTGATGCGGCTAAAAGCTGCTTGATTGTATCCCAGAGGAGCGGGAGGGGACATCCCCCCTCCCGCTGCCTCCCACTGCTCTGACCGGGCCTCCCGTCCCACCGGGAGACCTGATTCTCAATCCGCAATCTTCCGGCGGCTAGAGACAGACTGGCACGAAGCTGGAAACGGCTTTGTTCCAGTCTCCTGAATGTAAACATGGAAGCGACGTCAAAACGTCACTTCCTGTTTACTCGGCTGCCAATGGCGCCAGATTTTTAAAAGATATACAGTATTCAGAATCTCCGTTTTCGGCGATCTGAATACTTTGAAGTGCAAAGGAGGGATTGGAGGTCACAAGGGATGTTTACATTCCTTGTGACAGCAATAAAAGTGATTTTTTTTTTTTTTAACACAATTTAATAATATAAAAATAAATAAAATAAATAAGAAAAAAAATGTAAAGCGCCCCCATCCCCGCAAGCTTGCGCAGCAAAAAAAAAGCATATGGAAGTCGCGCCCGCATATGTAAATGGTGTTCAAATCACACATGTGAGGTATTGCCGCGATCGTCAGAGCAAGAGAAATAATTCTAGCATTAGACCTCCTCTGTAACTGTAACCTGGTAACCGTAAGAAAAATATTTAAGTGTCGCCTATGGAGATTTTTAGGTACCATAGTTTGTCGCCATTCCACGAGTGCGCGCAATTATAAAGCGTGACATGTTTGGTATGTATTTACTTGGCGTAACATCATCTTTCACATTATACAAAAAAATTGGGATAACTGTACTGTTTTGTTTTTTTTTAATTCATGAAAGTGTCCCTTTTCCCAAAAAGTCGCGTTTAAAACACCGCTGCACAAATACCGTGTGACATAAAATATTGCAACAATCGCCATTTTATTCTCTAGATTCTCTGCTAAAAAATATATATATATAATGTTTGGGGGCTGTAAATAATTTTCTAGCAAAAAATAGGGATTTGAACTTGTAAACACCAAATGTCAGAAATAGGCTGAGTCATGAAAGGGTTAATATCCCTTTAATTTCGCAAATAATAGCACAGTTGACCTCTCTATCTGCCCCTCTTCCACGGTGGTTGACAGGTGTAAGATACATATCAATGCTAATAAATTTCATGCAGTAAAAAGGCCTAGGATACTGCTATTAGAACAGAACAAGAAAGTTTGAGGTATCTTAAAATAAATTTAAGTGAGTCATTGGGTACGTTTGCATTGAAAAACATATTCACATATCCTATCACCTTGTTGAGGTATGTCACAAGACTTGGGCAACTCCATATTAGGCCTCATACACACAGGCATATACATTTATGCTCTAAAACTGCTGGATTTTTTTTTCTGCCAGAACTTGACATGAAAAATACCTTTAATATTGCACATTTATGAGCATTTATGTGTAATGCATTTCATAGGCCGGAATATTATTATTTTTTCTGGCCACTGGACTACATTTACACTCATATGCACGTGTTTATACACATTTACATCTGTTTACAGACATATACGCGTAAATTACGCTCATAAGCTCCTTTCTGAATGCAGTTTTTTATATGCCCCTAAATACTTTAAATACTGATCTAAACGCATGATTTGCATGGCCACATAGGCTAACATAGAACTGCGCTCCAAAGGACATGGTGGAGTTGCAGGTATTTGTAGCCAGTGTGGCATGGGGGACTGTTCAGCTCAGTGGTAGATGCGTTTTCATGTAGTGAGTCCACATCAGACAGGCATTTATAGTTAAGGGCCTGGTAGCCCACATTTATTAAATGATCAAAACAAAACAAAAGTCCACTCAGGAATCCCACGCAGGGGTTTAAACTTCATTCAGACACAACTGAAAATACAAGCCCACCTGGCTACTCTTCAACAGCACTTCTGCTACAGGTACTGGTCCCTTAAACCACCAGCTCTTCCAGGCCCACTGTCTTGGATGCACACAGCTTCGGGCTTCTTAACCAGTTGCCGACCGCCGCACGCCGATGTACGTCAGCAGAATGGCACGGGCAGGCATAAGGGCTTACCTGTACTTCCCTGCCTCCCAGTGGGCGGGGGGCCCGATGGGGCCCCCCGTGCCTGCGGCGGTCGGCATCGCTTCAGGAGCGATCCGTGCTAAGGGGGAGGCCACTGATTCATGGCCACCCCCTCACGATCACTCCTGGTGAATGGAATGCTTCCTCTGCTTCTGTAATGTAAACAGAAGCAGAGGAAGTGATGTCATCGCTCCTCATGAAGCCTTCTCGTTCTGGCTTCCGAGGAGAGAAGACATCCAAGTAAGTGCACCAACACTACACTTACGGTAGAACACTAGGGTGCCCACGTGTCCCGGATTGCCCGGGATTATCCCGTAATTTACATCTTTGTCCCTGGTCCCGAGCACCTTCATTCTGGGACAATACAGTGTCCCGGAATGAAACTGACAATCTGGGAACAGGGGCGGACCGAGCCGCCATAGTGCTGGCTCTGGCTCCGCTTCCACCTCCTCCACCTACTCCTGATCACTGGTTGCTATAGCCGCCTGGCATCAGGCAACCAGTGACGTCACTGCCCAGCGTTGAAAGCAGAGGAGGATTTCACTTCCTCCTCCGCGCTAGTGCTGCTGGGAGTCACTGCTGGTTCTTTCCCCTCTGCACTTGGCTCCAGTGACTGGCCTGCAGCTTGTGTGGGGTGTTTCTGTTCCCACACGCTGCCTGCGATTACAGTGTGTACGGCATCTCTCCCTTCCTCCCCCCTCCTGCCCACCTCACACTAACACACGGACTGAAGTCCCCTCCCCCTTTTCCTCGGCTCGGATGTCACAGACAGGAGAAGGAGGGGGAGGAGAATGGACACAGGACTCAACAGAACGGGACATGCTGATCTGAGGTTTGTACAGAATATTAATGCTTGGCACTTGCAGGAGAAGGAGACACAGAGACAGGGGGCAAGTTGTCAAAAAAGAATACTTGCAGTGATTTTGGGGGATAAGAGCATGCTGCATGTGCTAGGGGGCACTTTAGGAGGGGAGATATATTGTGCTGGGGGGGTCAGATTTGTTATTTAAACCCCCCTCCCGGAACAATTTCTCTCCCCTCCCAAAGTGTGCCCCCTAGCACATACAGCATGCTCTTATCCCCCAAAATCACTGCAAGTATTCTTTTTTGACAACTTGCCCCCTTCCCCATCTTCAAAGACAAACTGGCTGCTGTTGAGGGGACAATTGTACTGTCTGGAATCCTGGGAACTTTGCTAGAGATTCAGGGCAATTCTTAAGGAGGATGTACGGAGGCACTAAGGGGGCACCCCGGAGGACGTAAGGGGGCTCTGACTAAGTTAGTACTGCCAGAGTGCCCCATTACATCCTCCCTTACAACCTCCAGAGTGCCCCCTTACATCCTTCGGAGTGCCCCACCACCAAAGTGGTATAGCAGTGGCTGACAGACTATCAGGAGGTGATATTGCACTCCTCTTCCTCCTCTCTCCACTAACTACCCCCCGCCATACACTCCACACTCCTCACCTGTACATATTACCCACCATTATACATTCCGCACTCCTCTCCTGTACATATTACCCCCCGCCATACACTCTGCATTCCCTATTTAACATTACCACATTCTGCACTATACAAGTCATCTCAGACTCTCTTTAAGAACACCCCCTTTAAGCCAATATTTAGTGCAATTTAAGACATGTCCACAGTTCATTACGACATGCTTTGCGCACCATATTGTTGTTATTCTTGATGCCTAGGGCCCACTTTTGATCTTGCACACGGGCCCGCTGATTTTGTACGCCCCTGCCCCAAAAATCGGCAAAAAAATTTGTCAGAAATCTTTTTTTTTTTGGGGGGGGGGGGGTGTCCCTGAATGTCAGTTTGGAAATGTGGTCACCCTAGCAGGCACACTTTTCACCCCCCAATCAGCCCCCGATCACCCCCCTGCACCCCCTGTCACAGTGAAGGTTTAACCCCTTGATCACCCCCCCAGTTAACCCCTGTCGACAGTGTCACTAAGCGATCTTTTTTCTGATCGCCGTATTAGTGTCACTGGTGACAGGGCACCCGCCGTTCATTACCTAATAAAGGCTTAAGCCCCTGATCGCCCAGCGGGTGATATAAGTTAGGTTTTAGGGTCAGATAGGGTCTGCGTTGCCCCAGGCAGTGTCAGGTTAGTGCCAGTAGCGCTAACACCCACGCACGCAGCATACACCTCCCTTAGTGGCATAGAATCTGAACGGATCGATATCTGATCTGATCAGATCTAAAATAGCGTCCCCAGCAGTTTAGGATTCCCAAAAATGCAGTGTTAGCGGGATCAGCCCAGATACCTGCTAGCACCTTTTTTTGCCCCTCCGCCCAGCCCAGCCCATCCAAGTGCAGTATCGATCGATCACTGTCACTAACAAAACACTAAACACATAACTGCACCGTTCACAGAGTCAGGCCTGATCCCTGCGATCGCTAACAGTTTTTTTGGTAGCGTTTTGATACAGTCGCTGACAGTCAGGAGCTTTTTTACCTGTGAGTCTCACTAGTGTACCACTTAATTTAGAGCCTAAAATGGCAAATCGAAGGTACACTAGTGAAGAGGCCTACACGTTTCTGAGCATGACAGATAGTGAAGAGGAAGTCACTCATCTGTCAGATTCAGGCTCAGAATACGAACTGTAGACAGTAGCGGCTCCATGACAGATAGCTCTGACGACGGAGTTGTGGTCCCTGTCAAGGTCAGGCGTACCAGACCCCAATCTTCTTCTGCTGTTGAGGTGCAAGAACCACAGGGCTCTTGTATGGAGCAGAGAAGTACTAGCGCCGCTATTCCTTCTGGTGAACTGGCAAGCACCAGTGGCCTAGTACACCCTGGTCGTACATCCAGCACTGCAGTAACACTTGGTGACGTGGCGAGTCCCATAAGTGCTGTTGAAGCTGGCGAGCTGGCAAGCACAAGTAGTGTCCCGCTGCCACCAAGAAGACAAAGACAGGCACGTCGAGCCCATAGTGCCCTTCCTGCTGCATTTGCCAATTCTAATAGGGAACCCACCACTTCTGCAGCACCCGTACTTCCCCCATTCACTGGCCAACCCGGCATTCAGGTGGAAACAGTTGATTTTACATCACTTGATTTTTATTCTCTGTTTTTAACTGAAGATCTCTATAGATCTATTGTGGATCAAAGCAATTTGTATGCTGGTCAATACATCGCCACTAATCCCCAGTCCTCCCTTGCCAGAGATTAGAAACCAATTACGGTTTCCGAATTTAAGATCTTTCTGGGCCTATCCCTCCTCATGGGCATAACCAAAAAGAGTGAGTTGTGGTCATATTGGTCCACTGGCCCAATTCACCATATGCCCGTGTTCTCTGCTTCCATGGCCAGGGCATGATACGAGCAGATCTTGCGGTTCATGCACTTCAACAAAGATGAACTCTGTTGTCCTCATGGTGACCCTGGATACGGTCGACTCTACAAAATTCGTCCCCTCATAAACCACTTCAACCAATGTTTTGCAGACTTGTTTACCCCCCATCAAGTTGTCTGCTTTGATGAGTCCCTGATTAAGTTTTCTGGCCGCTTGTCATTCAAACAGTATCTTCCCAGCAAGCGTGCCAGATACGGGGTCAGGATGTGTAAGCTCTGTGTCAGGGCCACAGGCTATACATGTAGTTTTATGGTTTAAGAGGGAAGAGATAGTCACGTAGAGCCGACAAACTGCCCTGACTACATACAAAGCGCTGGCAAGATTGTGTGGGACTTGGTGTTACCCTTATTCGGAAAGGGGTACTACTTGTACGTGGACAATTATTACACAAGTGTGCCACTTTTTAGTCACTTGTTTGATCATCAGATTGGAGCATGTGGCACCGTGCAATCTAATTGCCGGGGCTTTCCCCAGCGGCTTGTAGATTCCCAACTTTGGCTGGGGGAGAGAGCTTGCTAGAAATGTAATAACTTGCTCGCTATGAAGTGGAGGGATATTAAGAATGCTTTAGTTCTTACCTCCCTTCATGCTGACACAACAGCCCAAATTACTACGGCGACTGGTGTTGTGGAGAAACCCCTCTGTATCCACGAATATAACCAAAATATGGGAGCGGTGGACCTCAATGACCAGTTGATGGCGCCGTACCTAGTTGCCCGTAAGGCCAGACGCTGGTATAAAAAAGTGTCTGTATACTTATTTCAATTGGCTTTGCTGAACGCTCATGTGATATACAGAGCTTCAGGACGGACTGGATCCATCCTTAAATTCCAGGAAGAGATCGTCAGAGCCCTTCTGTTTCCAGACGGTGCTCCACCTCACCTTCCCCAACCAAATGCAGTAGGCTGGCTGCATGAGAGGCATTTTCTTTATGTCCTCTCGAGTACCCCTACCCAACGAGCCTCCCCAAAAAAAATGTTGTGTCTGTAGAAAGCGCGGATATAGGCGTGACACCCGCTATTATTGTCCCTCCTGTCCTGACAATCCTGGCCTTTGCATTGGTGAATGTTTTGAGCGCTACCATACACTAGTTGAGTATTAGCGTAGGGTACAGCACTGCACAGACTAGGCACACTTTCACAGGGTCTCCCAAGAAGCCATCACATTTTGAGAGACCCAAACCTGGAACCGAACTGTTACAGTAACAGTTACAAATAAAAGTGTAAAAAAAAAAAAAAAAAAAGTAAAAATAAAATACACAAAACAAAATTTAAAATAAAAAAAACAAAAATAGTTGTCGTTTTATTGTTCTCTCTCTCTATATTCTTTCTCTATTGTTCTGCTCTTTTTTACTGTATTCTATTCTGCAATGTTTTATTGTTATTATGTTTTTATCATGTTTGCTTTTCAAGTATGTAATGTCCCCCCCCTCCCACCGTCTTCCATGGTTTTCTCTGGCTCTCCTGTCCCAACAGGGAACCCGAGAATGCAACTGGTGGTTCCGCCAGCAGACCATAGAGCTGATCAGAGACCAGAATGGCTCCAATCATTTCTATGGCCTAAGAAACCGGAAGCTATGAGCATTTCATGACTTAGATTTCGCCGGATATAAACAGCGCCATTGGGAAATTGGGAAAGCATTTTATCACACCGATCTTGGTGTGGTCAGATGCTTTGAGGACAGAGGATAGATCTAGGGTCTAATAGACCCCAATTTTTTCAAAAAAGAGTACCTGTCACTACCTATTGCTATCATAGGGGATATTTACATTCCCTGAGATAACAATAAAAATGATAAAAAAATATATAAATGAAAAAAGGAACAGTTTAAAAATAAAAAAAAGCAAAAAAATTTATTAAAACAAAAAAAAGCACCCCTGTCTCCCCCCGCTATCGCGCAAAGGCGAACGCAAGCGTCGGTCTGGCATCAAATGTAAACAGCAATTGCACAATGCATGGGAGTTATCACCGTGAAGGTCAGATCGAGTGCAGTAATTTTAGCAGTAGACCTCCTCCATAAATCTAAAGTGGTAACCTGTAAAGGCGTTTAAAGGCTTTTAAAAACGTATGTAGTTTGTCGCCACTGCACGTTTGTGCGCAATTTTAAAGCATGTCTTGTTTGGTATCCATGTACTCAGCCTAAGATCATCTTTTTTATTTCATCAAACATTTGGGCAATATAGTGTGCTTTAGTGCATTAAAATTAAAAAAAATAGGAGGCGCATGCGCGGCAGCCCCATGAACGGTCGCTCGTTCTGAGAGCTCCGCTCCACTCCGGCCTACAATCACCGCCACAGCCACAAATAGCGGCGGAACCGGACCATCGGACCCTCTCCTCACCTTCAGGAGTCCTGAGGGACCCCCTCGCAAGAACGGGGGCTCAGCCAGACGGGATCTATCCCGATTTCTCTACTCCGGCCCGCGGAGCGCGGCCTCCACGAAAATGGCGGCGGCCGGCGCCACACGAGACTCCTCAGGGAATCCGGAGCATCCTTGGAAGATTTTCCACCTCTGCCCTCTCACAATGACAGGATGAATCCGCTAACTGTGAGTAATTCCCAGGATGGGTTATTACCAGGATCCCCCACAAACTCCTTAGGCTGTAGCCCCATGGAAGTACCCCCTCTATCCCAGATGGAGGAGAGCTGCCCTACATCCACCCCTCAGAATGATCCCTCTGCTCCCATCCCCGCTGACTTTGCTGCCCTAATGAACACTTTCTCTAATATGCTTACAAGAGGGTTAGCACACAATGCCTCACAAATCACCACAACTATACAGGCTGACCTGCAGCAGCTGGGTGCACGAATTGAAGCAATCGAATCAAAGACTGATCAAATTGCTGCAGTTGCCAACCAGAACACTGACAGGATCCAAGAATTACATGACCAACTGGATATGGCATACTCAAAACTCGATGACCTCGAGAACAGGTCTCGCAGATATAATTTTAGGTTGAGAGGCCTTCCAGAATCGTTTAAGGACACAGATAAAATCGTTCGCTCTTTCATCAAACATTTAATTCCGGATATACCAGACTACAGGCTGGAATTAGACCGGGCACATAGGGCCTTGCAACCTCCACGCCAGGACGGCCTTCCCAGAGATATTGTGGTTAAACCCCACTTCTTCAGAGTTAAAGAAGAAGTCATGCACAGAGCTAGAGAATCAGAAAATCTCTCCTTCCAAGGACACTCGATTCAAATTTTTGAGGACCTTTTCCCCTTCACGATTCAGAGACGGAGATCATTAAAGCCTCTTTTGATCATCCTTTCGCAAAAATCGATCGCCTACAGATGGTCGTTCCCCTTTCGCCTCAACTTTGCCTACTTAAACAAGTCCTACAGCTGCACAAATTTTGGAGAGGGGGAACGGTTGCTGCTACAATTGGGCCTTATATCTCACTCGCCAACATCATCTGCTGCCATGGATTCCAGAACACCTCAGTCCGCGAAGAGACCACCACCCTCGAGCCCCATCCAACCCTTATGGCATAAACAACAAGCCAAGAGATCCAAAGATGGACGCCCTCCTTAACGGAAAGTCTGCTATCAACAGTGCCTTCTCCTCCCCAGGATTTCCTGAGGCAACCTTCCGGCAATGGGACGCGGACTTCCCAAGCCCCCCCGTTTTCCTCTGGCTGGATTTTAGCCAGGCTTTTTTTGGATGCTGAGACGTTTTCTTTTTGTTACCTGTTGCTCCATTTCTCTCAGGACTCCCACAAGATTGCTTTTATGGTTCTATTTTTTGTTTTTCTCTATGGCGGTTTGGCCGGAGTGGCTGCACTTCGCCTCCACGAGTTTCTGAGTGGTATTTTCCCCCACTCAGAAACACCTTCATAACCCTTTTTTCGGGGTTCCCGTTTTTGGGAAAACCTTTCAGGGGGCGGCTAACTGCCCTCCCTCCTGTGAGGGTTCTTAGATTGTTATCTAGCTACACTAAGTATGTTTGATCGCTTATGCTATTTGTTTTACATTGCTTTTGACATGTCCTGTTTCTGTTCCTCTTTCTCAGGGTCGATCCTCCCCCATTTTCTCTCCTTCTCCTCTCTCCTATTCCCAGAGTCACTCAGAAGCCCAACTATGCAATTACATCCCGGAATCCAAAACCTTCAGGCAGCGGAGGCTTGGATACGAGCACAAATCTTGACGTCTCAGGTAGGCACTTATTGTGTGATGCGCACATCCCCCCCTCTGATCCATGCATCCACCTTCCCAACTCTGTATAGCCACGCATAATGTACAAGGTATGAACTCTCCTGTCAAAAGACCTAAATTATTTAATCATTACAAGTCACAAAAAATCGCAGTTCTCCTATTGCAAGAAACTCACTTCCCATCCTCGTACAACCCCTCCTTCTTACACGGTCACTACACTCAGTTTTTTCTTTCTAATGCTGAAAACAAGTCTAAAGGGGTAGCCATCTGTTTTGCAAAACACCTTAAATTTTCCCCCTCTGAAGTTATTAAAGACCAAGCGGGCAGGTTTCTACTGGTAAAAGGGACGATTGAGGGTTCATTGTACTCCTTTATTTCTTATTACGCCCCAAACAAAGGTCAGGCTTTCTTTTTCTCCATAATGTTGTCCACACTAGGCCCAAAACTTGAGGGGAAAATAATAATGGGAGGAGACACAAATCTCCCTTTCGATACTTCCCTAGACAAATTGGGGGCTGGACCTCCTCGCTCCAGAAAACCTCCAAAACAAAGTACTAAAATAGCTTCCACTCTGTATTCTCTAGGCCTGGTGGACATATGGAGAGAAATGAATCCTAGGTCCAAAGACTTTACCCATTACTCCGCCCCACACCACCTCTACACCAGAATAGACCACATTTTTATCCAATCACATAACATCCCCAGGGCTATCAAAGCAGTTATTAGAGACTCCTCCATTTCAGACCACTCCTTGGTTCTCTTATATTTGCAACAATCTCCTAACCCGGGTAACAAATTCATATGGCGCCTTAATGAAGGACTCCTTAGTGACCCAATACAATGCTCAATTCTAGCAAAAGAAATTCAGGAATATTTTCGTTTAAATGACACGGAAGAAGTTTCTCCGGAAACGCTGTGGGCAGCCCATAAGGCAGTACTCAGAGGGAAGATTATTCAAATCTCCACCAACCTTAAAAAAGAACGCGCGGCTGAAACTAATAATCTTCGGTTAAGATTTCAATCCCTGTCTAGAGCCCATAAAAGGAAACCCACCAAGGATTCTCTAGAGGCGCTGGAAAAGGTGCGGACTTCTTTAAACCTGGCCCTCACCTCCGAAGCTGAGAAACAGCTCCGGTGGTCAGGCGCTCGCTTTTACCACCAGACTGACAAAATAGGAACTAAATTAGCTGCCAAATTGTCTCTGAGACCTCGATCAGCTGCCTTCCCCAAAATTCGCACTCTTTCGGGCGCACTTTCTCAAAACCCAAAAAGCATAATGGAAACATTCCACGATTTTTATACTTCATTATATAAAAAGGAACAAACAACACCTGAGCATTCTACATCGGATTTCCTAAATAACTTATCCCTCCCCAAATTATCGTCTGAACATTCAGACCTACTAGATGATCCTATATCAGAAGCAGAAGTACTCAGGGTGATTAAACACCTGAAACAAAACTCGGCCCCGGGCCCCAACGGCTTTTCCGTTGGTTATTACAAAAAATTCGGACCTATCTTAACACCGTATTTAGTCAAATTCTTTAACTCTCTCAGGTCTGGCGCTCCCCTGGATAAAGCCCTCAATCTTGCCTTCATATCGGTCATACCAAAACCTGGCAAAGACACGACTATGGTCTCCAATTATCGTCCTATCTCCTTAATTAACAATGATCTAAAAATATTAACTAAAGTTCTTTCCAACCGGTTAGCATCCTGCATAGCCGTTTATATCAACAAGGACCAGGTGGGCTTTATCCCGGGGAGACAAGGACCTGACCAGATCAGGAGAGCAATTAACATTATTTCTCTTCTCAAATCTCAATGGGATGGAGGCTCCCCACAACACAGCTATTTGTTATCCATCGACTTGCAAAAAGCTTTTGACACAGTCGCCTGGCCCTACCTATTCCATATACTAGAACGCTGGGGTTTTGGTCAACATTTCATGAACATCCTTAGAGCCCTATACTCCGACCCCAGTGCACAGGTCAGACTGCAGGGCTACTATTCCGAGCCTTTTACTATAGAAAGGGGAACTAGACAGGGATGCCCTCTCTCCCCCCTTCTGTTTGCCATAGCCATGGAATCCTTGGCTATTGCAGTTAGAACTCATCCTGACATCAAAGGGGTGTTGTGTGGTAAATGCGAGCACAAATGCGCCCTTTTTGCCGATGACTTGTTGCTCTTCGTGACTTCCCCTCTAGTTTCTACTCCTAATATATTCGCCTTGCTTGATAAGTTTGGGGAGATATTGGGTCTGCGAGTCAACGTAGCCAAATCTTCTGCCCTGAACATCTCGGTCCCACCTACTGTTCTATGTAGCCTACAAAACCACTTCCCGTTTTCCTGGAACGAGGTCTCACTTCCATACCTAGGGGTCAATCTCACAGCAAATATAGCCTCACTTTACTCATCCAATTACCCGGCCACCTTTCGTAAATTGATTCTGGACCTATCCCTGTGGGATAATCATAACTTATCTTGGCTAGGTCATATTAACGCAGTCAAAATGACCCTCCTACCCCGTATACTTTATTTATTCAGATCCCTGCCCATCCCTATACATAAATCGCAAGTTCACCTACTCCAATCCAAAATCATAAAATTCATTTGGGGCTCGAGGGGACGTCGTTGTGCACAACACATCTTATACAGGCCTAAATCACAAGGTGGTCTAGCTCTACCCAACATTTGGTGGTATTATCAGGCAGCCCAGTTGGCCCAGATCTCCATTGTATATTCAAAGGGTCAGAAACCTGATTGGGTATCAATGGAACGTCATGCAGTCCCTTGCCACACAATTGATTTTTTGCTTTGGTCTCCCTCTAAATTGAGACCTCCCATTCTAGCCCCCACGTTATCACACTCACTGGCATTATGTGACCGACTCTATAAAAATCCCTCCCTGATTTCCCCCCTTAAACCCCTGACACATATTTTTCATAATCCCGACTTTCCGCCTGGAATGAACATTTTAGCGTTTAGTTGGTGGTTAAATAAAGATTACTCAGAATAGGGAACTTATTCTCCTCCACAGGCCCGCTCTCTTTGGCATTCTGTACAAGTAAGCTTGAAATGCCTCCTGCTGAACGTTTTCGCTTTATGCAGATCCAACATTTCCTTCATTCTATTTGGCCAAATAAACCAGAGCCCCCTTCAGTAACTAACTATGAATCATGGTGTGCGGGTGCAATGGATCAGAGAGGGGGGATCTCCATCATATATGCTTCGCTTGCCTCAGCGGTGTCCAAGCCTCCATACGCCTTATCCTGGGAAAAAGACCTTGATATCTCCTGGGATAGTGATCAATGGTTCTCCTGCTTTCATCGCTCGTTTAAGGGAATCCTTAATGTTTCCCTCATGGAGGGCAGCATTAAGGTGCTCATGAGATGGTACAGGGTACCCTCTCTTCTGGCTCGGATATATCCTGATGCTTCCCCGCTGTGCTTCCGTGGTTGCAACCACATAGGGACTCTGTTCCACGTATGGTGGACCTGCCCACGAATAAGGAGCTTATGGAACAAAGTATTCTCAGTGATCCGCAAAGTATCCTCCGCTCAGATTTCTCAAAATCCAGAGACAGCCCTATTGAATCTGAAAGTAGATAAGGTGGATAAATATACCCAACAACTGATCTTTTTCATCTTACTGGGCACCAAAATAACAATAGCCTCTTGTTGGAAAAAACAGAGTCCCATTCACAGCGGTAAAGCATAAAATTTCCTGGATTATGGCCCAAGAAAAGATAGTTAGCATTATACAAGACAAAGTCAGTAAGTTTGAGTTAACATGGGAACCTTGGGCCAATTTTTGTCATATTTCCTTATGCCCTGGCATTAACCCACCAGGGCAACAGGCTCACTGAGTGACTCCGCTGATAATCCTCATCAAGTGCGATTGTCTTTTTTCCCCTCCTTCTTCCCCTCCCACCAGTCTTCCTTCCTCCCCTTTCCTTTTATTACTTCAGACTCTCTGATTGTTTTTTCTGTATACTGTTCAACCCTGATATTTATTTAATTACTTGTGTATTTTTCTTTTGCTTTTCTTTGGAGGGACACGGTATTACCTTAACAACCCCTGGCGCCCTGGTCCTAGGGCTTCTCTGATTAAATACCTCCCCTTAGGCTAGAAACTATATACCTATGTTGGTTTGACCACTTGATTATAGTCATTAGAGGGGTAGGACCTTTCGCACTGCTAAATTGGGATAATGATTTTGGGCTATCCTGTCTGGGAAAGACTCGACCGAGGTTGGGGATCCGGGAGGGGGGAGTGGCCTCAAGCCCGCAGTGTGTTCCCATATGGGGCGGGTGGAGGGCGTCTCTCCTGCTCCCTGAGCCCTTGCTAACAAATGAGTTAAGTCTTCCTTGTTCTTTACATCCACTCCACCCTTATCCCGGTAAAAGTGTTATATCTGCCACCTCTAGGGTTTTTGATCCGGCAGAATACACATCATTTATTATCCTAGCTTCTGAGACATGTCTATTTTAGTTTATAATTTTGATATACTTTCAACTGTAAAACAGAATTTTGCCTATTTGGTCTTGCCCTTTTACATTCTGCTTTGAGAGGTCTTACCTCGAAATCATTTGCTCCTTATGTTTCTTCATATCTTACTACTTTGTAATGCCTTCTTCAGAGGTTCTGTAAAATTTTTGTTATTACTAATAAAAATCTATTGAAAGAAAAAAAAAATTTAAAAAATGTGTTTTTTCCAAAAAAAATGTGTTTGAAAAATTGCTGCGCAAATACTGTGTGAAAAAAAAATGAAACACCCACCATTTTAATCTGTAGGGCCTTTGTTTAAAAAAATATATAATGTTTGGGGGTTCAAAGTAATTTTCTTGCAAAAAAATTATTTTTTTATGTAACAAAAGGGGCTTTGTCTTCAAGTGGTTATTGCTTCTAAATGTTGTGCATAAAATGCCAGAACAGTTCAAAACCCCCCAAATGACCCCATTTTGGAAAGTAGACACCCCAAGCTTTATGATGAGAGGCATGTCGAGTACATGGAATATTTTATATTTTGACACAAGTTGCGAGAAAAAGACATTTTTTTTTTTTTTTTTTGCACAAAGTTGTCACTAAATGATATATTGCTCAAACATGCCATGGGCATATGTGAAATTACACCCCAAAATACATTCTGTTGCTTCTCCTGAGTACGGGGATACCACATGTGTAAGACTTTTTGGGAGCCTAGCCGCGTACGGGACCCCGAAAAGCAAGCACCGCCTTCAGGCTTTCTAAGGGTGTAAATTTTTGGTTTCGCTCCTCACTAACTATCACAGTTTCGGAGGCCATGGAAAGCCCAGATGGCACAACCCCCCCCATGACCCCATTTTGGAAAGTAGACACCCCAAGCTATTTACTGAGAGGTATGGTGAGTATTTTGCAGATCTCACTTTTTGTCACAAAGTTTTGAAAATTTAAAAAAGAAAATAAAAATACATTTTTATTTTCTTGCTTCATTTTCAAAAACAAATGAGAGCTGCAAAATACTCACCATGCCTTTCAGCAAATAGCTTGGGGTATCTACTTTCCAAAATGGGGTCATTTGGGGGGGGGGGGGGTTTGTGCTATCTTGGCATTTTATGGCCTTCAAAACTGAGATAGGTAGTGAGGAGTGAAATCAAAAATTTACGCCCTTAGAAATCTTGAAGGCTGTGCTTGGTTTTCGGGGGCCCCGTACACGGCAAGGCTCCCAAAAAGTCCCACACATGTGGTATCCCCATACTCAGGAGAAGCAGCAAAATGTATTTTGGGGTGTAATTCCACATATAACCATGGCATGTGTGAGCAATATATCATTTAGTGACAACTTTTTGTAAAAAAAAAAAAAAAATTTTCTTGTCATTATTCAATCACTTGGGACAAAAAAATAAAATATTCAATGGGCTCATTATGCCCCTTAGCAATTTCTTTAGGGTGTCTACTTTCCAAAATGGGGTCATTTGGGGGGTTTTGTACTGCCCTGACATTTTAGCACCTCAAGAAATGAGATAGGCAGTCATAAACTAAAAGCTGCGTAAATTCCAGAAAATGTACCCTAGTTTGTAGACGCTATAACTTTTGCGCAAACCAATAAATATACGCTTATTGACATTTTTTTTACCAAAGACATGTGGCTGAATACATTTTGGCCGAAATGTATGACTAAAATTGAATTTATTGGATTTTTCTTATAACAAAAAGTAGAAAATATAATTTTTTTTCAAAATTTTCGGTCTTTTTCCGTTTATATCGCAAAAAATAAAAATCGCAGAGGCAATCAAATACCATCAAAAGAAAGCTCTATTTGTGGGAAAAAAAGGACGCAAATTTTGTTTGGGTACAACATTGCATGCCTGCGCAATTACCAGTTAAAGCAGCGCAGTGCCAAATTGTAAAAAGTCCTCTGGTCTTTGGCCAGCCAAATGGTCCGGGGCTGAAGTGGTTAAACACACACAGGCTTCAAACCCCTCAATGCACACAGCTTCTGTCTTCACACAGAGACACTCACTAGGAGCCACTGCTCCAACTCCACCTTCCTTCCACCTTCTGCTCACACCAGCCCCTCGTTATATGGGCTGTGTGCAGCTGGGCACACAACCTGCTTGCTATCCTCAAGACCTGGACACAGGGTTGGAGATCCCATCCCACCCATGACTCTCAGGGATCTCCAAACTACAGAATCCCATCCGGAACTAGCAAAACCTGGACAAAACTGACAAAGCAGTTTTCTCCATTTAAACTCTACACTCTGTAGTCTTGCAGTCCGCAGATATGCAAACTCTGTGTCTCTTTTGCTCCCAGCTGATGGTGGCTTGCATGTGGATTTTGTGAACACAAGTGGAATTTTGAACTTAAGTGGAGAGTTAAAAACCAGGAGTTGAAACAGAAGTCTTCTAATCAGTAAGTAACATCTTAAACTTCCCTTAAGTAATTGTATTGTAACTGGGAAATGAGTGCTAGCAGGGTTGAAGGTTTTGCTCAGTGCACAGTGTACCACATGTATGCAAAATTGGTGCAACAGCTCCAGGATGGATACCGCTGTGACAGATGTGAGCAGGTTGCCCTTCTGGAAGCTCGCATTAGAGATCTGGAGGAGCAAGTTGCAACACTGGGCAGAAAGGACAACCTTGAAGGGGGTCCTCTGCTCGCTGAGCAGGTGGTCAGTAGGGTTGATGTGGAGGGTGGAGGGGCAAGTCAGGATTATCAGATAGGAAGATGGGTTAATGTAGTTAGAGGGAGTGGAAGGGGCTCGCAGAATAGGAAGGCGAGTCCTGTGTTTGTGCATCAAAACAAATTTGTAAAGTTGGGTGAAGATGTGGTGGTGGCAAACACAGAGGTGGCAGCCCTAGATGTCACTGCTACCCCTAACAGCCGGGAGAGCAGCCCATCTAGTAGAGGTGGTGAGGGGAGTGCAGATAGGCCTAGACAGTTGGTGGTTATAGGGGATTCTATAATCAGAAGGACTGATAGAATAATTTGTCACCAGGATCGCCTCAACCGAATGGTTTGCTGTCTCCCTGGTGCTAGGGTTCGGCATGTGGTAGACCGGGTGGATAAATTACTGGGAGGGGCTGGGCATGACCCAGCTGTTTTGGTCCACGTTGGAACCAATGACAGAATACACGGAAGGTGGAGGCTCCTTAAAAATCAATTTAAAGAACTAGGCTGCAAGTTGAAGGGAAGGACCTCCAAGGTGATATTCTCTGAAATATTGCCTGTGCCATGCGCAACACAGGAAAGGCAGGGGGTGATTAGAGAGCTGAATGCATGGCTCAAGACCTGGTGTAGGGAGGAGGGATTTGGGTTTCTAGAGCACTGGGCTGACTTTTCATTGGGGTGGAACCTATATGCTAAAGACGGTTTGCACTTGAATGGAAGGGGGTCTGCTGTGCTGGGGGAGAGGTTTATAGGAAGGCTGGAGGAGTATTTAAACTAGGATTGAGGGGGGAGGGTGAAATAGAATTACATCACGAAGACAGGTCAGTTAGGGGTCAGACATTAATGGAGGGTGGAATGGGGACAGATGGGGGGAGGGTTATGGCAGGTGTCAAGAAATTTCCCATGTTGCAAACAGCCATTGGAAACTGTAGTGCCATTTGTACTACTAAAAATTATATGAAAAACACCAGACCAAAATGTAATAATGCATTAAAGTGTTTGTTCACCAATGCCAGAAGTCTGCAAAGTAAAATAGGTGAGTTGGAAGCTCTGGTGCATGAGGTGAACTATGATGTAATCGGTATTGCTGAAACTTGGCTTCAATCCTCACATGACTGGGCTATTAATATTCCTGGCTATGCACTCTTTCGGAGAGACAGGGTAAAAAGGAAAGGTGGCGGGGTCTGTCTCTATGTGAGAAGTGATCTCAAAGCAAGTGTGAAAGAGGACCTGATTGATGGAGAGTGTGATGAGTCTGAAGCATTATGGGTGGAACTGCATATAGATGTGAGTAGTTCAAAGTTAATCATTGGAGTTTGTTATAGACCACCCAATGTTAACGAGGAGGTGGAGACTCAGCTCCTTGCACAGATGGAAAGGGCTGCAAGGGCTGGGACGGTGATAATAATGGGGGATTTTAACTACCCAGAAATTGACTGGAGTAATGGCACTGCTGGGACAGTTAAAGGGCAAAAATTTATAAACCTATTACAGGACAATTTTATGGTCCAGTTTATTGAGGCCCCAACTAGGAATGAAGCTCTGTTGGACCTGGTAATCTCAAACCATGCAGAGCTTACTACTAATGTTCAGATAAAGGAGCACCTGGGTAGCAGTGATCATAACATGATTTCATTTGTTGTTAGCTGTAAACAAGAAATACATAAGGGAAAGATAAAAACACTTAACTTCAAGAGAGCAAATTTTCCAAGGATGAGGGCTGCTCTCGAGGACTTAGACTGGGAGGGAATACTGGCAGTGATAAACACAGAACAGAAATGGGAATTCTTCAAAAAGACTGTTTGGGACCTCACTGCTAAGTATATTCCCATAGGCAATAAGTTTAAAAGGCTAAAAATAAAACCTATGTGGCTCACGGTCAAAGTTAGAAAAGCTATAAACAATAAGAAAAGAGCTTTTACAAAATATAAAAATGAAGGAACACCAGTGTCGTTTAAATGCTACAAAGAATTTAACAGAATATGTAAAAAGGAAATCAAGGGTGCAAAAATGCAAAATGAACGACAGATCGCAAAAAATAGTAGGACAAACCCCAAAAAATTCTTCAAATATATTAATAGTAAAAAGGTCAGGTCTGAGCATGTAGGCCCTTTACAAAATAATCTAGAGTGGGTGACTGGGGACAAGGAGAAGGCTAATTTATTAAATACTTTCTTCAGCTCTGTGTATACAAAAGAGCATGGGGGAGCTCATGTCCATAATGGGGGTGGTATTGACACAGCCCCCAATGATCCACAATGGCTCAAAAGGGATATGGTCCAGAAATATTTAGACAGAATAAAGGTGGATAAAGCACCTGGACCTGATGGCATCCACCCACGGATCCTAAAAGAATTGAGCTCTGTAATTTCAAAGCCATTGTATCTAATTTTTAGGGACTCATTAATGACGGGAATAGTACCACTGGATTGGCGCAGGGCGAACGTGGTACCTATATTTAAAAAGGGATCAAAGTCTTTACCAAGTAACTATAGACCTGTTAGTTTAACTTCTATAGTCGGGAAGATACTGGAGCGTTTAATAAAAGACCAAATAGACGAGTTCTTGCTGGAAAAAAACATTTTAAGCAACAGACAGCATGGGTTCATGAAAGACAGAAGTTGTCAGACAAACCTGATTTCTTTTTATGAAGAGGTAAGTAAAACCTTGGACAGAGGGATGGCTGTGGACGTGGTATACTTGGATTTTGCAAAAGCGTTCGATACAGTTCTGCACACACGGCTCATGTGTAAGTTAAAGTCTACAGGCTTGGAAATATCAGTTTGTAAATGGATAGAAAACTGGCTAAAAGACAGAATTCAGAGAGTAGTGGTTAATGATTCTTACTCTGAATGGTCTAAGGTTATCAGTGGTGTACCCCAAGGTTCAGTGCTGGGACCCTTACTCTTTAATATCTTTATAAATGATATTGGGTCTGGGATCAAAAGTAACATTTCTGTCTTTGCAGATGACACCAAGCTATGCAGTGGAATAACCTCCTTACAGGATGTCTCCAATTTACAAGCCGACCTCAATGCTCTGTCTAATTGGGCGTCTATGTGGCAGATGAGGTTTAATGTTGAGAAATGTAAAGTTATGCACTTGGGGGCTAAGAACATGCATGCATCATACATGCTAGGGGGAGTACAAGTGGGGGAATCCGTAGTGGAGAAGGATCTGGGGGTTTTGGTAGATCATAAGCTCAATAATAGCATGCAATGCCAAGCTGCGGTTTCTAAAGCAAGCAAAGTCCTTTCTTGTATTAAGAGAGGTATGGACTCCAGAGAGAGAGATATCATTTTGCCCCTGTTCAAATCATTAGTAAGATCTCATCTGGAATATGCAGTTCAGTTTTGGGCACCAGTTCTCAAAAAGGATATCGGGGAACTGGAGAAAGTGCAGAGAAGGGCAACCAAACTGATAAGAGGCATGGGGGAGCTCAGCTATGAGGAAAGATTAGAGGAACTGAATTTATTCACTCTTGAGAAGAGGAGAATAAGGGGGGATATGATCAACATGTTCAAATATATAAGGGGTCCACATAGTGAACTTGGTGTTGAGTTATTCACTTTACGGTCAACACAGAGGACAAGGGGGCACTCTTTATGACTGGAGGAAAAGAGATTTCATCTCCAAATACGGAAAGGTTTCTTCACAGTAAGAGCTGTGAAAATGTGGAATAGACTCCCTCCAGAGGTGGTCCTGGCCAGCTCAGCCGATTGCTTTAAGAAAGGCCTGGATACTTTCCTAAATGTACATAATATAACTGGGTACTAACATCTATAGGTAAAGTTGATCCAGGAAACATCCGATTGCCTCTCGGGGGATCAGGAAGGAATTTTTTCCCCTGCTGTAGCAAATTGGAGTGTGCTCTGCTGGGGTTTTTTGCCTTCCTCTGGATCAACTGTGGGTGTGGTATTGGGTATATTGGATTGTACGATTTTTTTTTTTTTTTGGGGGGTTGAACTGGATGGACTTGTGTCTTTTTTCAACCTGACTAACTATGTAACTTTTACCTCCAATTTCATAGGGACAGAGCCTTGCTCTGCCACACCAGGTATTTGACTGCAGTGAGCAAGTCATAACACTGTCTGCAGCTACACTTGTAACTAAACAGACAAGCTGAATTTTAGTACACTTCCACCCCCCCCCCCCCCCCCATCAGCAAGGGGAGCAGGCGAGTTTAAGGACACCCCATAAACTTTGAGGTTGGCCACAATGGAATGTGGGAGTTGAAGTCCAGGAAGGGAGTGGACCTCTATTAACCAATGGACTGCAGTTCCCAGGAGATGAGAAAGGAGTGGTTGCTTCCCAGGGCGCAGTTTGAACAGCGCAGTCTTTTTGCTGTGGGAGTTCGGAGTGAGAACATTGCCATCTGGACTTGCTGGTAGTTGGATCAAAGGAGATGATCTCACACAGCTGGGAGACAAGAGAAGGAGTGAGGATTGGGGAGCGCTGAGACTGGGACTGAGATGCTACTGGAGGAAGTTTTGCACTGTACTGAACCTAGAGCAATACAGTCGGGTGAACTGAGGAGTTCATGAGTCAAAAGAGAGGACACCCAAACGGTTGTTTTTTTGTAGCTGTATAGCTGAATTGGTAAGAGGTTTGTGTGGTCACAACCTGCTGCTTCTATCAGAAACTAAGCTGAAGAAGATTAGACAATCACCCAACAGCTTATAATACTGCATGGAGATTCCCATGGGGACTACGCATATGTGCACTAATATCAATATGAGCCTCAACGTTAGCCGGCTGAAGAGTAGGATGTAGGACTGTCTATTCAGATAAGCCACCCTACAAGGACTCCTGGTATTGCCTGTAGGAGTAGCTCTGCAGTAGACCTGGGCTATAGTATATCCACCTCTAGAGTACACTCTAAACTAGTTATAGTATTATCAGCACTCAAAATTTCCATTTGCCTGCTCACATTTGGCGAGTGGAAATAAGTTGAGGGTGAGCGTGGAGCAAGGCTGCCAATGGTCCGTTACGGATGGCTGCTGCCTGTAAAAAATATGGCCGCGAGCAGGCTTTGGAACTGCGCGGGCACAGTTCCGAGGCCAGCCCGGGCTCAGACAGGGGGCAAGTAGTCGGGCGTATGGTTGGTGATGTTACTGCTGCAGCGCCTTTTATGAACTATGGGCTACAGCAGGGGCAGCCGGGCTGGCCCAGGAACACCGGAACATGAGAACTCAGCGGCCCGAGTGTGGAGGTATCACATAAGCGCCAGCTGCCGCCTCAGAGCCCTGTATGGTGTGCGCCCGGAGGAGGGCGAGTACAGGGGATTCAGGGAGTGGAGACCGGGCGAAGGTTGTACAGCTGTCCTCACTACCAGAGTTGTATGACCGGCCGGGGAGAGGGAGGACTATAAGTCCCAGAGGGCCCTGCGTGTGGAGCAGTGCCAAGGCATGCTGGGAATTGTAGTTCACCAGTAATGTTCAATCAGAGTGTCTGCAGGAGCTGTGCTTCTACCCCCTACCTGCCTGTAGAGTGCTGGGACTTGTAATTCCACATCTGCAGACCAATACCAGGCTGCATGCTGACAGGCCAAACACTGTCCAATCTGATTGCAGATGGCCGTATGCTGTCCAATCAGATTGTACAATCTCTTGTAAGATGGCCATACACTGTACAATCTCCTTTAAAGTGGATCTTCGGTCCTGCTCTGGACAGTCTCCTGCCCCTCTGGTGCCAGGTAGATGTGCCCGTTGTAGAGCCAGTTGGCACAATCCACACACAAGGACTGAAAAGGATTCAGGCATAAAGGGAACTCTACAGACCCTGATACAAAAGGGAACATTGATGCAAAGGGCAATACTGCAGAGAGCAGACTCTGATGTAAAGGGATACGCTGCAGACCATAATGTTTGGGGGAATGCTACAGACTCTGATGAAAGGGACAACTTTGTGGACTGTGATCTAAAGGGAACTTTGAAGTCTGATGCTTTATGTTAACATTGTTGTTGTAAATATTCATTTTTGTAACTTCATTCTGCATAAAACATTTAACAGTGTCATTTCATGAGATAATTTACAAGAGCGTGTTTAGGGCTCTGTTTAGGGGCAGAATTAGGGGCGAAGCAGGGTAGGGGTTGGGCAGGGCAACTGGTGTCAAGTAACTTTTAAGGCCTGGCTAGTAGCTCAGGACTTTAAATTTTGAGCCCTGTTATTATTATTCACTTTGCAGTTAAAACTTATATGCACTGTTTATTGCTGAGGTTGTTGATTTATGAGTTGATTCCACTCTAGTGGTACAGAACTCTAATCTAAGTAATTTTGGCCTAGAGATCACAATGTTTATCAGACTATCAGAATCCATCCTTTGTGTGCTTGTTTATGCTTATACCATCATTTATCCTAAACTGTACCAATATATTGAGTGGCTTTACCACTAAACAGTCTTGGGTCTTATTCCTAGTATCGGCTCACAACCAAGATAAAGTTATCTATGCTCATTTTTTTTTTTTTGTGCTTGCAGTGATTTTAATTCAACCAGGTGTGTCAGAGGGGCTTGAGGTTGTTCTTGGAATCGAGGTGCAGAAAAAAGAACCCAAATTACCAAACGGCTCCTACAGGGATAGCTCTACATATTGATAAAGGTTTTGGCAATAAGTGGGATGTCAGTGAAAAGCCATTAAAAATAATTTTAGATATCCCGTAGGGGGAAAAAAGGCTAACACTTGCTTTCTTCCATTGTACGAAGACAAGAAGGTTAAGTCAAATATACACTTTATCAAAAGTATTGGGATGCCTGCCTTTGCACACATATGAACTTTAATGGCATCCCAGTCTTAGTCTGTAGGGTTCAATATTAATATGGCCCACCCTTTGCAGCTATAATAGCTTCAACTCTTCTGGGAAGGCTGTCCACAAGGTTTAGGAGTGTGTCTATGGGAATGTTTAACCATTCTTCCAGAAGCGTATTTGCGAGTTCAGGCGCCTTAAAAGTTCCCTTCACTGGAACTAAGGGGCCAAGTCCAATCCCTGTAAAACAACCCCACACTATAATCCCCCCTCCACCAAATAATTTGGACCAGTGCACAAAGCAAGGTCCATAATGACATGGATGATCGAGTTTGGGGTGGAGGAACTTGACTGGCCTGACCTCAATCCGATAGAACACCTTTTGGGATGAATTAGAGCGGAGACTGTGAGCCAGGACTTCTCGTCCACATCAGTGCCTGACCTCACAAATGTGCTTCTGGAAGAATGGTCAAACATTCCCATAGACACACTCCTAAACCTTGTGGACAGCCTTCCTAGAAGAGTTGAAGCTGTTATAGCTACAAAGAGTGGGCCAACACAATAATGAACCCTACGGACTAAGACTGGAATGCCATTAAAGTTCATGTGCATGTAAAGGCAGGCGTCCCAATACTTTTGGTAATATAGGGGGTTATTTACGAAAGGCAAATCCACTTTGCACTACAAGTGCACTTTCAAGTGCAGTCGCTGTAGAGCTGAGGGGGACATGCAAGGAAAATAAAAAAACAGCATTTTAGCTTGCACATAATTGAATAATAAAATCAGCAGAGCTTCCCCTCATTTCAGATTTTCCCCTCAGATCTACAGCGACCACCTCCAAGTGCACTTGTAGTGCAAAGTGGATTTGCCTTTCGTAAATAACTCCCATTGTGTATATATTTTTTTTAAATCCGCACAAGGGACAGTACTTAGTATTAATGTGAAGTGTACCTAGGACTACTGGCTGCTGTTTATTTTCCTCTGATCCCCCACCCCGACAGTGGTAGTCTTCCAGTACTGTGGGGGTACTAGAGGGACCTGTGAGAGGCACTCATCAAGAGTGCTGAGTATGCTTGCCCTTTCCATTTCGGGCTTAATCCAGAGCAAGCGGAATAAAACTATTCCCTGGACGGGAACAGCCACATGGCACTACCTGGCAATATACTGTACATGGTTTAATTTTGAGTATAGCCTCACATAATAAGGTTTAAGTAGACATAACAAAGTACCATCATCCAAATTAATATAGAGAAACAGGGGAGCGTGGGGAAGTAGGGCAATTGCTGAAGGTGACCATACAAATTGTTTCCACCCAAATGGTTATGGTGGACTATCTCGATACTGATAAACACAAATGTAGTTGATATATAAAAAAAATAATTATTACATAAAAAATTACATACAAAATTCATTTTAAAAGCAAGCTTGAAATAATCAATAAACAAATACTCAGGGTCCCCCCAAGAGATATCTGTTGATGAGGTGTGTCTCAAAGATTGACCTTCCCTGTACTAGTTTCGCTGTACATACATCGCTTCCTCAGGAGGAATAATCTATAAGACAAATAATTGAATAAAGCACAGATCAAGAAAGTTACACTTGAGAAACCTATACAATTATGGTTCAGCAAAAGAATATAGGAAATGAGTTTCTCACCCAACAGGTCAATGTCCAAGTGTGGAACAATGCGGCTCGAAATAGGTTCCCCCCACGGCAGACAAGGGGGATTATGCGGAAATAGTTCTAAATAAGAGGGAATAATGATAACAGAAGGGCATATCATACATAGTCTCTCCAGAGTCAGTAGGGATGAGAAAGAAAGGGGAAGGAGAGGAGGGAGGGAAAAAGAGGGGGGATGGGAGAGGAAGGGAGGCAAGGGGGGGAGGGAATATTATAGGGGAGGAAAGGAAAAAGGGAAGGAAGGGGAGGGCAGCGGAAGAGGAAAGGTAAAAAAGGAAATGGATGGAAGCAGGGCAACAAGTGAGGGGGAAGGGGGGAGGGGAGGATTAGGGAAGAGGGGAAAGAGGAGAGAAGGGGGGGGGATGAAAAAGGGAGGAAAAGGCAGCACAGATGAATAAAGGGGTAGGAAAGGGGGGGGAGTTAAAGAGGAAAAAAAGGAAGGAAAAGTAGGAAAGGGGGAGAGGAAGAAAGGGGGGAGAAAAGAGGGTGGAACAAATGGGAGGGGGAAGGGAGGAGGGGGAAAAAGGGGGCAAAAACAAGGAGAGGGGTGGAGGGGAAGGGAGGGAAAGGAAAGAAGGAGGAAAGGAAGGAAGGAAGGAGAATTATACAAAAAAAAGATTAGTTAAACCCACAAGTGTTTTTTTGTTTTTGTTTTTGCTTTGTTTTTACCACTATTATTCTTTTATATTGGCTTCTGAAATTTATAAATGCAGCAATTGTGAAATTAGGTGAAAGGTTTAGCATAGTGAAACACTTTTTGAAAGATAAATAGTGTATTTTATATACAACTATATAGATTAGACCAAAATGAGGGACAAATGAGGAGGAATGAGGGCCAGAGGGACATTGTTCCAAATCAAGGACAGTCCCTTAAAATCGGGGACAGTTGGAAACTATGCTAATAGAGGAAAGGAGGGTCAGAGAGTGTGGACAGGATACATTTTGGGCTGGGGATATGCTGCAGAAGACAATATGAAACTGGGAACATGTTACATGAGCATAGCTCTCAACTGTCCCTGATTTGGAACAAAGTCCCTCTGTCCCTCTTTACTCCTTATTTGTCCCTCATTTTTGTCTGATCTATGTAATACTATAAAAAATGCACTATTTATCTTTCAAAAAGTGTTTCCCAGTGCTAAACCTTTTATCCAATTTCTAAATTGCTGCATTTGTAAATTCCATAAGCCAGTATAAAGGAATAGTAGTGGTAAAAAAAAGCATTTGTGGGTTTAACTAATCATTTTTTTTTATTTAATTCTCCTTTATTGGGGCGTGACAGGGGGTGTCCTATGCCTACATATTTTTGCTAATAGGTGTTTCTCGTTAACATCTCAAAAAGTTGGAAGGTATGCATGAGGCTAGTAAATATCAGTACAATTACCCTAATAAATGTTCTCACAACAGACTGCTGAGGTCTAAGGGCCACACAACATATACTAAAATAGCATGCTGGAAATTCATCTTTAAATTTTTTGTAAGGTGGAATTGCACCTTACATTACAGAAATATCAAAATCTATTGTTATACTAGCTTCCTTTGATGCCCTGTAAAGCAGAATCTCAGAAATAGAGAATGTTAATTAGAGAAGAGAACATAGAGAATACATCTTTACAAGCTGAGACTCCTTCACAATCCAATCACAGTTTTAACTATTTTTTATTTGCTTTTATTGCATTAGAGACAAGTAAATGGTTGGGACCTGGCATTGATGTCTGGCAGGGGTATAAGAACAGAATAACATTTTATTAGAGGGTAAAAGAACTATATATATACATCATTCTCATACAGGTGAAATTTTGTTTTTAAGTGTGAATATGAAATGATTGTATTTTTTATGATCAGGCTTTAATCTGCCAGGATTTACTGGCAACAGAGGGAAATTGGCCTGTTCTTTTTTATAGAGTGATTGTGGGGGATGAATATCAACCTACACTAAAATAGAGAGGGTTTCTTAAACAAATAGTTTTCCATTTGTCGTAGAAATACCCATTGTAATAGGTGTACAAGATTTGACTGGAATAACTGACTTTGTTAACCCTTCTCCCATACATGCCTTTAGATAATCCCAGATCCAACAGCCCCGTTGTGCTACTGGCTCCTTTACTGCTTCCTCCTTCCAACATCATGCAGCTGGCATGTGCAGTAAATGTGAGTTGTAACATCACTCAATGGACCTGGAATGTCTCCGGAGTATGTCACAAAGGTAAAATCATCTGTATGGAAGACCATGATGGGAATTGGACTTGTGTAAACCTGATCTCACTATCAAGTCACTCATGGAGCTACAGAGATAATGTGATCTGTGAAGTTTGGTGCAATTCTTCTCCTATCAAGGTCCAATGGAGGATTCCAGAAATAGGTACAAGAGGTAAGCCTTTGTTAAAAAAAAAAAGTAAAGAACCTAAATACTAAAGAGCTATAGGGCCCAGATTAACGCAATGGCAAACTAATACCGTTTCAGTGCAGGAGGATTTTTTAGACCAATTCTGTAGCATAAAACAAACAAAACAACTGCCCGTCTGAGCTACGTACTAAACTTTGGTAAGTTCCTAACTACCAAGGTGCCCCCAAAACAATTAAGCAGCACATATACCTTTTTTTTAGTGTTCTGTCAGCACTCAGCTTTTTTACGCAGCAGCAGTCTCCAACAGCAGAGACTAATAATGAGGTCTGGCTACCAGATAGGATGTGGACCTAGGAATAGAGGCCTCATCCCACCCAAAGCCCTACAAACCCCCTGGGCACCAGGACCTAGTGCAAATCTTATTAAGCTTTGGAGAAAACTAAAAGTTTGTTTCCTCCATCTCATTTTTAACCACTTGCCGACCGCTGCACGCCGATGTACGTCCAAATTTTGGTGGCGGATATCGTTGTTATGGCAGCAGCTAGCTGCCATAACCCCAGTAACCCCGTTTTCGTGCGGCGGTCGGCTTTGAGATAAAAGTGGTCTCTGCGGCAGATTCGTCACGAGATCACTTTTATCGGTGGCCGCGATATGGTGCCCTCCGCTGCTTACCGGATCCGTCGGTAGCGGCGGAGGCGATCGCGTCCTTCTCCAGCTGTGCCTGGAGACGAGTGAGGCTAAGATGGCACCCACTCGTCTCCATCACACTGCTGGGCGGAAGCGACATCAAAACGTCACTTCTGCCCATAAGTCTTAAAGGTACATTTTATTCAATGTCATTTTTTTAAATGACTTTTTTTTTAATTTTTTTTTATTGCATTTTAGTGTAAATATGAGATCTGAGGTCTTTTTGACCCCAGATCTCATATTTAAGAGAAGGGATGTTTACATATCTTGTAATAGGAATAAAAGTGACACAAATTTTTTTAAACTGTGTAAAAATAAATAAAATCATGTAAAATAAATAATAATTTTTTTTTTTTTTTAAACCCCCAGTCCCAACAAGCTCACGCGCAGAAGCGAACGCATATGTGAGTAGCGCCCGCATATGAAAATGGTGGTCAAACCACACATGTGAGGTATCGCCGCAACCGGTAGAGCGACAGCAATAATTCTAGCCCTAGACCTTCTCTGTAACGCAAAACATGCAATCTGTAGAATTTTTTAAACGTCGCCTATGGAGATTTTTGAGGGTAAAAGTTTGATGCCATTCCACGAGCGGGCGCAATTTTGAAGCATGACATGTTGGGTATCAATTTACTTGGCATAACATTATATTTCACAATATAAAAAAAATTGCGCTAGCTTTACTGTTGTCTTATTTTTTTATTCAAAAAAGTGAATTTTTTCCAAAAAAAGTGTGCTTATAAAACCGCTGCGCAAATACGGTGCAAAAAAAAGTATTGCCTTGACTGCCATTTTATTCTCTAGGGTGTTAGAAAAAAAACAATATATAATGTTTGGGGGTTCTAAGTAATTTTCTAGCAAACAAACCTGTTTAAAACATCTAAAATCCAAAACGAGGCTGGTCCTTAAGTGGTTAAACTCTATAGCTCTGCACAATGTATTTGTGTTCTTTACTTAACCAAAAACTCTTTATTAGGAGCTTTGATTGCTAAATTTTGGTTATACACCCTTTTTTTATTTTTATTTTTCTTGTATTCCTAAAAATTAGGACTTTTTTCTTAAACCACTTCAGGTCAGCATGTTGCATTTCAACCTTTCCTGTCCAGACCACCTTTCCGTTTTCAGTGTTGTGATAATTACTTGGTCTATCAACATTGTACCCAACTGATTTTTTTAATTATTTTTGATACAGATAGAACTTTCTTTTGGGGGTATTTAATAACCATTGTTTTTTTTTTACTGTGTAAATGCAAAAAAGGACAAACTTTCGTAAAAAAAAACGGTTACTTTATAGTGAAACACATAAAAAAACACAGGACAATAATAAAACCCCCAACCCCAAGGTCTAATTTTTTGCCACACTTTTATGGAAAGGAAAAAACATACATACATTGAGGTGGTTAAAATATCAATTAAGGTGGGCTTAGCCTTTAAAAGTTGCCTACTGAAGCCTCATGCAAGTCTTCTGTTAGTAGTGAAATAAAAGCTGAAGAAGTTGAAATTGCAATGTATGAATGAATAAACCCAAAACACTTAACCCCCCCAAACAAAAAAAAACAACCCCCCAAGGCCGATCCGTCTATCAGATCCCGTGCAGGCACCGCCATTTCAACTAAGGGAAATCGGCAGTGGAGCCTTGCGGCTTCACTGCCATTTTCCGACTGCGCATGCGGGAGTCCAGCGGCGCTTTGTGAATGGCCAGCTTGTCTTCTGGGACACACACAGGTCCCAGAAGACAACGAGGGTGCTCGCCAAAGAAGAGGATATGATGTCCTGGGCCGCGGCCCGGCTGAATGGGAAGTACACTTGTACTTCCAAAAAAGGTACTAAAGGAAACATTTTTTTTTTTTAAATCCAAAAATGAGGGGTGGAGAAGTGGTCTTTCATTTAAGACCACCTCTCAAAAGTGGGTGGAACTCCGCTTTAAGACAATCCCACAAACACTGCTGGTCAGGGGTCATTTTAAACCCTCCCCAGTGCTATCATTTATGGTCAGCAGCACTTTAAAGTGATTGTAAACCCCCTCCATTCACTTTTACCTATAGGTAAGCCTAAATAAGGCTTAGCTATAGGTAGTGGAAATATCTCCTAAATGTGCGCCATTTAGGAGATATTTACCTTGCAGTGAGCCGGTGATGTCATCGGCGCATGCGCTGTAAAAAAACGGACCTCTGTGCCGTTTCTTGACTCGTATGTGCTGTGACTGACGGCTTTCGCACGCAGGCGCGGGAGTGGCATCACACGGCTCCGGCCAGTTATAGAGCTGGAGTCCGTGCCCCACAGAAGGAAGAGGGCAGAAGATGGATGCTTCCACCAGCGGGGAAAATGCGGGTATCAAGTAACTTGGTAGGAGGCCAAGATGCTGGGAGGGCTCCCTTTGCGGCCGAGCGCAGAACACCACTGAGGGTGGAACAGCAGGTGTGGTGCTCACAGAAGCACGGGTGCCGGGTTGCTGGAGACAGGCGTGCTTGGAAGGTCCTGGACACAGAGACCAGTGGGGTAATGAATAGCGGAGCCGGGAGCCAGGCCAGGGGTAATTCACAGAGAGACAGTCCAGGATCAGAATGACCTAAGGTCAGCTGCGTCTTAATACAGGGAGCAGGATAAGCAGAGTCCAATAGCCAGGCCGGGGTCAGATGCTGGGAGCAGGCAGGATGAAGTCAGGTGCAAGCCAAAGGGTCAAGCAAGAGGATCAGGAAGAGCAGATCAAAACAAGCTGGGCCTGTACACAGGAGATCAGATCAGCAGATAATACAGGGCACAGGAACACAGGGGGAGCTGAAGACAAACCAGCAATTACAGACACTAGCAGACTTCCTTATATAGGCCCATGTGACCTGCTGGTAGAGATACTGGGTCCTAAAGCCCTTCTCCTGCCATAAGTGCTGGTAGAGATGCTGGGTCCTAGAGCCCTTCTCCTGCTGTTGGTTCCCTGCCAGCGGCCTTCGATTGCAGGTAAGTGCCACATAATGGGCTAGTATGGGATGCATACTAGTTCATTATGCTTTTACTTTGCAGGGAACGACAGAGGAAGTAAAACCCATCAGGGTTTACTTCCTCTTTAAACCCCTATATCATAAACAATCCTATAACATTGTTGGTCAGTGGTTTTTTAAAGCCTCTCAAAACAATTAAGCAATCATGGGTGGTCAGTGGCATTTTAAAACACTCTTCCACTCCCCCATCACTGGTAGTTGCTGATACCTCAAAGTGGTTGTAAAGCTCAGAAAACACATACACGTACTTAAATACATAAATATACAGTATACGTTTCGTCAATTCATCTTTAGATTTTTTTATAAAATTTGCCAATACGTTGTTTTTCATCTTGCAAATGCAGGTCACGTGATCACTGTTTATTCCAAAGGACCTGCGGGTGGGCAAGCATTTAGGTGGGCATTCACATAATTGCAGGAAGTGACATTTGCCGCCCAGCATCAGTGTTTCTATAGTAATGAGACGCAGTCTTACTATATGGCATGACATCACTTCCCCCTCCTCCCTTGATTGATAGCGACAGGGATGCATATCTTATAACCAAGAGTACTCCATTAAATGCCCTTTTACATAGGAATAAAGAAAGACAAGACAAAACATGCTAATTGAGATCCCCTTCTCTATAGTATAGAATTTGAAAAAATAAAACACATTGTAGGCATTTGCTAATTTTACATGGAAATATGGGTTTAGGAACAGTTTTAGACATGGATAGAGACTCCAGGGAGAGTCTGCCCCATTCCCTTGTTCTGTGTAAAAGGTGGAAGGAGATGGGATTAACCATGGGGAGATCTAATATCTGGAGAGCCTAGGAGTGCCAAAAAGCGACTCAGTTGTCAACATCTGCAAAAAAAGTCAATATTAGTTTTGGGAAACCCCCATTAGTTACACTAGATTTTGCTTTTCACTGGCTGAATTTAATTAATTTTTTTTTTTTTAGGATATGGAATCTGTTTGAGATTTTCCCTAACAGCAACCTTTATGGTATTAAGCATCTGCTGTATATGTCTGTCCCACAGGTGTAAATAGGTAAATTAACGTTCCATCATGAATATCTCATTGTTGTATAACGTTGGATAAACTCAAAAATGTTTAGTGCTAAAGATGAGATTCAGACTGAAGTAGAATTTGGTTTGAACTTTGCCTGTTCGACAAACGGGCAAACTAAATGGTTTGTTTTCCAGTCCGCCAAGCGGAACCTCAGACGCAGGGGAGCTTCTCGCTCAGGCTGGTTTTTAAGATGTTGGTTATTACACCCTATTGATGTCCCATCTTGTTCACTGTAGCTTATTTTGACCACCCTAACCGGGGGTCAAACCTATCTGGTAAGCCCCCCCTTTCTAACACAAGGTGGAGTGATTTTTTTCTAGAGGGCTTTCCAGAGTATCCTCACATCTTTCTCTCTGGTGATATGTTTCACTTATACATGGACTGCTGTACATTGGTTGGTTAGAAATACCGCTTTCTATTGGCTCTGAAGGGCTACTTCTGGGCTTAATCTCTTTCAAGTTTCTCTTGGGAGTTTTGTTACACACGTTATATGTGGAATATTTATGAATTCTTTATACATTTTTTTTTTAATGTGATTGTGTACACATTTTTTGCACTTCACTGGAATTAATGATGTTTATGCTACATTTTGGATGAATTTTTTGTCATTAGTTGATTTGCACTTTTCACTTTATTATTTACAGCGCTGCACATTTTTATATTGGTTGTTAGGAAGACAACAACCAAAGAGTTTCCTAGCAGCCACTGACACATTACTGGTCAGACGTTCAGCTGTCCACCGGAAATATCCGGCGGTCAGCTGAATGTAAACAAATGGGTGGGGTGCCATGCCCATATTTAGACAATGACCATAGTGGTTAATCAGGTACTGTTCCCACCCCTTTGTTTATTAACCAACTGTCGACCGGGAAATTTTTTGGTGAGTCAGTGGATGTATGTGCAAGCATTGTATATACACCTTTTTCTACATATTGTATTTGTAGCACTACCCCCACAGGGGTTACAGGTGACTGGGTTCCCCACTGCTGCACAGCCAGGCACACAACAACTTCAGCTTTCATCTGAACACAGGGAACAGACCTTGAGCTTTCTTTTGTGTTTTTATTAGGGGGTAATAACTTGGATGGGGATAGGAATTATGGGATACCCAACTTGATAGTAACAAAGCCAGGGACAACGTCCTCCATGTTTACAGCTCCGATTGATTCTTCTCCTTTATCTTGTACAGCTCCAATTGATTCCTCCTCCTTGGTCCGTACAGCTCTGATTGATCCCTCTTTGGCAGCTAACAGTCTCTGTTAGATCAGCAACAGCCCTTTACAAGCTAGGCACTCTTAAGCTGGATGCATAATATGCAACTTTTGTTGTCCGATTTCCTTTAGATTTACCTTCAACTATGTAGTGCAAGGGCCTGCCGACTGCATACAAATTTTAAAGTGTTTAGGTTTGACCTCATATTATAGGGTTTTGGTAAATCTAAAGGAAAAAATCTAAAGAACATTGTATAGTGTGTATCCAGCTTAAGTCCCTTAGAGAATAGCACAAAGTGTTGTGAACTGCATGCTGAAGTACCTCCAACTCCTTTGTAGACACTTATCCCAGCTCTACCACCACAGGACATGCTAGCCCACCTGGCTGCTTTTCCAACAACTCACCTGGCTGCTTCTTCGCCAGTCTACCTGACTTACTCTCTTCCCCAGTCTACCTGATCTTCTAGAGAGACCTGCTACAAGTGGCAGTCTCTTCCCTTGTAAGTCCCTGCACTGTGCTGTAGTACTCGCACTATCCTCCTTGCTCCTGCTGCCTCTCAGGGAAGACTCCTTCCAAACTTCTTCTGTTGTCAGGATCCTCTCAGGCCAACACCTGAGCCCGGGCCAAAGGTAGAGCCCCTCCCCGGCAGGGGTCCCTCGAGGGCCACCGACAGTCCCCTCAGCACTGCATCTCCATCTTCCACCTGACTCCCCCTACCCAGCATAACTCATTCCTATTTAAGGATTAACTTGCCAGTCCCATCTCCTAGGGATTGGCTAAGCACCCCTAAATATGCAGAACAGCTCTCCTATCCTCCACCCTCCAGCTTCCAGAATGTTCTCCAACTATCCAGATTCAGGGGAGGGGGAGACGCCAGAGAGCTGTCTGTATGAGTCATGCTGCCCTGAACTCCCACTGGGGAGATTTCCCTTCCTTTCCAGTACGGTAACCAAAACAGAAAGTGAAAGGAACACCCTACAACATTAGGGAATCCCTGGTTGTCACCAGAACTAGTGTCTCCAGTGGAAGATATCCCCTCTATTACTATTCTATGACTAATCAAAATTTGTGATTTTCATTAATTTAACCAAAGCTCCCAGCTGTTCCTCATATGAAGGGACTTTCTCTCTTTTAAAACCAAATCCTTCTGTCCCTTGTGCAGCCTCACTTGCCCCGCCTCACTTGTCCCTCTTTTTGGCCTGAGGTGTACATCTCTATACAAAATGTACTGTTTTACTACCAAAAGTATTCTGCTGCACTAAACTTTTTATCCAACCTCTCTATTACCTCTATATTACTGAGCTTGTTATTTTACATACTGTGTGCCAAAAGGTGACCCTCTTTATAATTTCAGAAAGCTCAACAGGTGTTCTTGTTCCTCTCCACGCTATTCAAAAACAAGTTTAGGCTTTTAGTTATACCTAAATTTAAATGTATTCCTTTCATAAGAATGTTGACTTGTGTAAGAGAACTGTTGTAGCGCATCGGGCGCAAGCATGCGCGCATACGGAACTTGGCTGATCGCAGGTGTGCCAATGCACATTTGCAAAGGAATGTGCGCACTCGCAGGAGCGCATCCACAGCTCTCTTTAGTGCCAGACGGCCTATTTAAAGGACGCTCTGACCCTTGCTCAACCTTTGGTCTTCAGCTTTTTCCCTGTGATCTGCCTGTATCCTGTTTAAATCATCCGTTGCTGACATGGCTTACCACTGACATACCCTTGGATTCTGATTATACTGCTGATTACTGGTTCCTGACTCTAGCTTATTCCTGACGTTGCTTCTGTCTGATGCCCTGGTACTTCGCTTGCCCGCTCGCTGCTGACTCTGGCTGATCCTTTGACTTCGCTCCTGTTTCCTGTCTGGCTCCACGTCTCCTCTAAGCACCCGAGCTGGCTTCCTCTCTTCCAAGCTCCATTGAATACAGTGCACTCCTGGCTTCTGTCTGCTGGAAACTCTGACAAGCCGCATTTCCTGAAACTGCAAGCCTGGTGGAGTTCCCCTTTAATCTCAGTTGATCTACCCAGCATCATCACAGTTCCGGACTTGATGTTCTGCCTGAATCTCCGAGGCTACAACCTCTGCCACAAGCGCTACAACTTACACCTACAGGCACTCGTGTTCCTCCTGTCCCTTGGCACCCTCTGTCTTACTCTTAGTGGGGCCTGGGCTGGAGATACAAGGGAGGCTGACCTCACACTTCAGAGTCCGACTAGGTACATGACAACGTATCTCCTGTATGACAGTATTTGCTGGTGGAAATATACCCACTTTGTGCAGTTATTAGGAACCTCAGACCCCTGATGTCTTCACTGTGTGCTTCAGATGTAGAGAGGGGCACAGTCTCTAATAAACTTCCCACCTGTCACCTAGTGCCACATTGACCAGGAAACTTGAAGTACGCAGGACCTGATAACCTATGTTCATCTATAGCACAAATAATGTAAGGGTGAAGAAGTCATTGGTATGCTAATACCTTCTACAGTTTGCACAGTAAAGGCACACTGAGGGTGTTTTCTTTTTTTAGGAATGCATTGCACAGCAGTGTGCTGCAAATACATATGGGATTTTATGTAAAAGAACTGTAAGTACTGATACTCATTAAGTAAATCATGATGTGTGTGAACAGTTTTGCATTATCTCTCACAATTTTTTACATGATTACAGATGATTTGCTCTTCCCCTCCCTCCTGAGGAAGCGGGTCAGGTCCTGCGAAACACGTTGAGGCACACAGGATCCCTTTGAACATTGATATATTGACCAAGCTGCTCAAAGTGGTTTCAAGTATTTGATATATGACATTTGCAGGTATCCATAAAGAGAAGGGAGCTTTATAGCTTAAGTTGTTTTTTTATTTTATTTTTAAAGTTTGTTAAACACAGTGTTTTTAATGAAATGTTGTCTATGAATGTGTATTTTTTATGTGTAGTCCATGGGCACCTAAAAGTCAATTTGCAACTAGCACTGTGTATAGAATCTTTTACAGTTGGGATGTGGTATGCCCATAGCTAGACCATTATAATTTACAAACACAGTCCTGAGGAAGTCTTCGACCTAACTGAGGATGAACACCAGAGATTGTATTCGGGTGCGGTGTGGGATCACCTGGGGACGATAGTAACTATGTCACCACCCGTGAGTTTAAAAATTGCCACAAGACTATAATTATGGTTGGCACATTTATAAGGACAAGGTGCTGCGTTCTGCAGCTGAGGACGTAGTACTTTCAGTTCACTGACATCCTAAGTCCGGGAAGTGGGTCCACATGGTGGATCCACGGTTTTACATTTAATTGTCTCACTGTTTCGCATATTGACTGATTTCTATAATGCTGCTGATTGTATTGCTTTTGTGCATTCTTGCAATCTATTTTGGTAATGTTTGTAACGTAACTGTTCAAGTGTGCCATTGCCATAGAATTTTTTTTTACATAATTGTAGTCATTTGCATATTGGACAGCATAATTCCCACTAGGTAGCGCCCTCCGTTAGAATATACAGTATCTCACAAAAGTGAGTACACCCCTCACATTTTTGTAAATATTTTATTATATCTTTTCATGTGACAACACTGTAGAAATTACACTTTGCTACAATGTAAAGTAGTGGGTGTACAGCTTGTATAAGAGTGTAAATTTGCTGTCCCCTCAAAAAAACTCAACACACAGCCATTAATGTCTAAACCGCTAGCAACAAAAGTGAGTACAACTTCTTTTAACTCTATATAAACTGTGGTTTGTAAGTGAAAATGTCCAAATTGGGCCCAAAGTGTATTATAAAATATTTTGTGTGCCCACCATTATTTTTCAGCACTGCCTTAACCCTCTTCAGTATGGATTTCACCAGAGCTTCACAGATTGCCACTGGAGTCCTCTTCCACTCCTCCATGAGGACAACACGGAGCTGGTGGATGTTAGAGACCTTGCGCTCCTCCACCTTCCATATGAGGATGCCCCACAGATGCTCAATAGGGTTTAGGTCTGGAGACATGCTTGGTCAGTCCATCACCTTTATCATTAGCTTCTTTAGCAAGGCAGTGGTCCTTGGAGGTGCGTTTAGGGTCGTTATCATGTTGGAATACTGCCCTGCGGCCCAGTCTCCGAATTGAGGGGGTCATGCTCTGTTTCAGTATGTCACAGTACATGTTGGCATTCATAGTTCCCTCAATAAACTGTAGCTCCCCAGTGCTGGCAGCACTCATGCAGCCCCAGGCCATGACACTCCCACCACCATGCTTGACTGTAGGCAAGACACACTTGTCATTGTACTGCTCACCTGGTTGCCACCACACACGCTTGACACCATCTGAACCAAATAAGTTTATTTTGGTCTCATCAGACCACAGGACATGGTTCCAGTAATCCATGTCCTTAGTCTGCTTGTCTTCAGCAAACTGTTTGCGGGCTTTCTTGTGCATCGTCTTTAGAAGAGGCTTCCTTCTGGGACGACAGCAATGCAGACCAATAGGATGCAGTGTGTGGCGTATGGTCTGAGCACTGACAGGCTGACCCCCCGCCCCTTCAACCTCTGCAGCAATGCTGGCAGCACTCATATGTCTATTTCCCAAAGACAACTTCTGGACATAACGGTGAGCACATGCACTCAACTTCTTTGGTCGACCATGACGAGGCCTGTTCTGAGTGGAACCTGTCCTGTATGGTCTTTGCCACTGTGCTGCAGCTCAGTTTCAGGGTCTTGGAAATCTTCTGGGCCATCTTTATGTAGAGCAACAATTCTTTTTTTCAGATCCTCAGAGAGTTCTTTGCCATGAGGTGCCATGTTGAACTTCCAGTGATCAGTATAAGAGAGTGAGAGCGATAACACCAAATTTAACACACCTGCTCCCCATTCATACCTGAGACCTTGTAACACTAATGCCCCGTACACACGGTCGGACTTTGTTCGGACATTCCGACAACAAAATCCTAGGATTTTTTCCGACGGATGTTGGCTCAAACTTGTCTTCCATACACACGGTCACACAAAGTTGTCGGAAAATCCGATCGTTCTAAGCGCGGTGACGTAAAACACGTACGTCGGGACTATAAACAGGGCAGTGGCCAATAGCTTTCATCTCTTTATTTATTCTGAGCATGCGTGGCACTTTGTCCGTCAGATTTGTGTACACACGATCGGAATTTCCGACAACAGATTTTATTGTCGGAAAATTTTATATCCTGCTCTCAAACTTTGTGTGTCGGAAAATCCGATGGAAAATGTGTGATGGAGCCTACACACGGTCGGAATTTCCGACAACAAGGTCCTATCACACATTTTCCGTCGGAAAATCCGACCGCGTGTACAGGGCATAAGTCACATAACACTGGGGAGGGAAAAAGGCTAATTTGGCCCAATTTGGATATTTTCACTTAGGGGTGTACTCACTTTTGTTGCCAGTGGTTTCGACATTAACGGCTGTGTGTTGAGTTATTTTGAGGGGACAGCAAATTTACACTGTTATACAAGCTATACACTCTCTACTTTACATTGTAGCAAAGTGTCATTTCTTCAGTGTTATCACATGAAAAGATATAATAAAATATTTACAAAAATATGAGGGGTGTACTTACTTTTGTGAGATACCATATATAGTGAGTGAGTTACAGGGTGCAAGGAGATTTAGTGGAGAGAGCACAAAGTTAGGAGCTCAGCTCTGTAGTTGGCCCCTCATGGGCTTTAGTGGGGCCCTTCTTGCCAATATGTAAAGCGTTGGGTTTCTGGTGTTCCCCTACTGGGGAATACCTGGTAAAGTCCTGACAACATGAATGGGACTGAAATTGGGGACAGGACTAGCAGCATGCCAGACTGGGAAAAGTGCAGAAAGCAGTCAAATGCCAGATGGGAAGCTAAGTATGGAACATACTGTGCTCTGAAGTTGTATATCTGCTGGAATTGGATGCACTAAAGTTGTACATCTGGTATCATTGTCCACCCTGAAGTTGGAAAATAAAGCTTTGCAAAATGCATTGGACTTGCCTCCATTATTACTTGTGGCCTATCTGGGGCATGGTTAATTGGTTCAACCGGGAGGTAAGTGGGCATGGGACTGTATATGTGCTGGTAAAGGTACACGGAGTGGCACCCTTCGGGAGTGGGGACACACACTAACATGAGAGAAGAGAAATGGGGCCTGTTAGCAGTGCCCGTGAATGGAACTTTGTGCCCCCATGTGGATAGCCCTGCCTACAAATGCTGTGTCCATATACTGATATCAGCCTCCAGTCAGGGCTACTATAAGGCACTCATGGGCCATTGCCTAAAGATATAGGGTTAATGCAGTCAGATAACTCTTAATATGACAAGATATTTAAAATAAAATCCAGGAACATCCTATTGACCATGCCCACTTATAGCCACAACCATGAAATCCCACCACCAATGGTAACTACACCCACAAAGAGGGATTCCTTAAATGTGTATCAAGAGGAAGAACATGCAGAGTATGTAGTGTGGCGGCTATGGTGGATCTAGTTGTGATTGCCAAGGTTAGATATGTGTCAGCCCAGCCGGAGATTCATTTCTAAAAATGGAGGCACAACTGGGGGACACATTTTTCATCCAGGGACTGCCTCCTAGAACTGGCGACTGTCCCCAGAAAACCGCTAAAAATAGCCCTGTATATAAAGCAGACCTCATGCTTAATCCAATCCCAGCATTAAAGTGTATGTTAATCCTTAACCAGCATCCTATCCTATACATAAAGGTGTTTGAAACTTTTTCAAAGCTTCATAAAGTGGTCAGATGATCTCTATTTACTGCTGTATCTGCAGCCTGTGGTGGATGGGAACAGTCCCTTCTTTTGAGTTTATCAGAACAAGTCTCTATATGGGAGATGGTGTCAACTAGTACAGGGGGGACTGGAGTTTGGACATGCCAGCCAATGATGTGACTGGCTGACTATGGGACTGCAAACTCACCGTGCTCCTGCAAAGTTGAAGTGGGCATGTCTGTCAATGCTACCACTGGTCTAAACCCATTACATTGGCAGAAAAGAACAGGAAGTTGCCAGAGACCTGGGAGACTGGCAGGATTTTCAGGTATTTTGCGTGCATGTGCATTAAAAGTAGATATAAAGGCATGAATCATGAAGATTGAAAAGTACATTTCAGTTGATTTAAGCAGTTTGTACAAAAGGGATTCACCAGTCAAGTGTGTTTAGGGCAGAACCAACGTTAGGGATTTTCTTTTTCTTTTTTTTTTTTTTTTTTTAAGACACTTGCTGCTAACCCTAGGTAAATAAAATGTATGGATCGGTCATTATCAGTGCAATCAATTTAGTGCAGGTTTTTTTTTTTTTTTAATCAATAATTTTATTGATTTTATAAGTGAAAAGTACAATGAAATACACACACTGAGTCATATACAAGAACAAAAGGGAAAAGGGTGCTGGAACAGATTACACTGAATTAGATAGTATGCATTACTGCAAGTACATTACAAGACACCAAGAAGTGAAAGATGAAAAGGAAACTAAAACTAAAAAAAAAGGTAATTGAAGCTAATTGCACTCAGTTCATAAATTCCATTAGTGTAGGACTAATGATAATGGTTGTTATAGGGTACTCTAGTGCCAAAACAAACTAAAAAACAGGAATGAATATGGTGACAACCACAACAGTAAGATGATAACCAGATAGCTACACTGCAAGCTATTTGTGACACTTCAGGAAAGCATAAAGGCTTGAAATAAAATCATAAGATAGGTGGAGTTAGATGCTTGTTGTGCAGTCCGGATGTGTCAGCCAGGGATGCCATTGCGTCCAGAAGTGGTGCGCTTGCCATTTTTTACTGCAAACATCGGCTCAAACTAAGTTTTTGTATTATATTGCAGGAAATTTACTGTACATGCAGAGGTTGTGGTGCACTTCCATGTGCCAAAAAAGGACATGACACCAACACCGGTATTGGCAAGTTAGTACAATAATTATTTAGATAATATAATATTAGTGTAAATTACAGTTGCAAGATTAGAAGTAGAAGTTGGCTCAGGTTAAAGTGTAACTACGGGCAAAATAAAATAAATGTTTTGGTATAGTCTGTTTTAGCATTAATACAGCTGTCACATAATTACCGGTATATTACCCAATTATCTTCTCAGGAGATCTGTTATTTATTTTTCACTTTATGTATCAGGCCAAGTCGTCTGGAAAAAGTGTCAGTTGCAGGGGTTAGGTTTTGTCTTTTTTTTTAAAGTCCATTTAAAACGACATGTCCCTCTATGACTACCTTGCCCTCATACCAACAATGCTGCTATGTAATTTCATTGAAAAGAGAAAATTAACAGATAGACTGGCAAAATCAACGGGTAATAAAAATATGTTATGAGGGGCTTAAAAAAACAAAACAAAATCAGCTATAATAATGTTAGCTTAAACCAAAGAAATACTTCTTCCGAAACTGTCCGATATGGGTCCCGGTCTCATTGTTTAGAGAGATCGAACAATGTGTGGGGTCCTTTCTCTGGCCAGGCGGCGTCCCGCGACTGGCACAATCTACCCCGTGGCTTCCGGTTCACCTGGGAGGATTGGCTCTGCCAAATTTCAGGGTCTACTACTGGGCTGCAATGTTGGTGACAGTCCAGTGGTGGTTCATGGGCTCAAAGTCAAATGCGGCCACCTGTTTGGAGGCAGTTAGCTTGGGCTCCCTGGATGATTTACAGAATTTTGTCTATAGGGGCCCGAAGGCATACACGAAGGTCCCTGGCCCAATGAGGGCTACTTGGAGGGTGTGGGTGGCTGCTAGATGGAGGTTTGTGCGTCCCAACCAGTGGTCTCTGGCCCACTCACTCTAGGGTAATCCCAGTCTACCACAGTTCCGCACCCTGCCGGATCCCCAGGTCTGGGCCAAACATGGTGAACTCACCCTGGGAGATGTTATGCCTCACGGTGTCTTACTTCCGATGAATGACCTACTTCACAAATTTCAGTTACCCCAATGGATGCGGTTTCAATACCTACAGCTGTGACATGCCGCTAGAGCACAGTTTTCCCAACTGCCACTCCTTCAGGCTGACCCTATTGAGGAACTTGTATCCCCCGGAGACTTAGACAAGCCCTTATCAACCTTATATGCTGCACTTCTGGCCACTGACTCCCCTAAGATGGACGGACTGTGGAGGGTGTGGCAGAGTGACATACCATCACTGGACAGAGAGGACTGGGATGACTGTCTAGAACAGGATCCCAGGTTGGTCATCTCCTCTAGGGATAAGCTTATTCAGGTAAAATTCCTGCACAGAATCCACTACACTCCCCAGAAACTGTATCGTATTTTCCCAGACCTGGATCCCTTATGCCCCAAGTGCAGGACACAAGTGGGGACGTTCTTCCATATGTTCTGGGAATTCCCGATTATAACATTGTGTTGGTCAGAGGTCTTCAGCGAAATAAATCTTCGGCTGCAGTTGTCCCTCCCGGGTAACACTTGAATTGGCGCTATTGGGGGTTCATGATGATGTGCAGCATTTCCATAATTTAAAAAAACTGTTATTATCCTGTCTCCTGTTTTATGCTAAAAAGGGGAATCTCCTGAAATGGATCTCCCTCCCCCCCCTTCTCTTTCCTCCTGGAAAGCCTTGATAGACACTGCCCTGTCCATGTACAGATTAACTTATATAAACAGGGGTTGTCAATGGAAATATGACAAAGTGTGGGCCCCATGGACCAATACGTAGAAGCTTTTGGAGGGAGGGGGGTTATGTACTATCTATGAGTCTTCTGTCTCCTATTAAACCTGCTGCTGTTTGCGATTACTGACTAGTATGTAATGAACTGCACTGACAAACTACGGTTGTGTTCTTTTCCTGCTTCCTGTATGAAATCCAAGCATTTTGTATTGTTTTGTTCTAAGTCAATCTGTATGCTTTGTCTTGCCCGTTTTAACAACAATAAAGCACCTTTGATTGTTAAAAAAACAAACAAAAAAAAAAAAAACAAAGAAATACAGAAAGGAGTTCCAAACACCAAACGGATGAAAGAATCAAAGAGAATTTAAATTGTTGGTAAATTAGTCATATAAAATTGTCCAACACATTTTGAGGGCGACAAAGCTCCCTCTTTATCAGGGCAAAAACAAACATAAAACATAGTCAAAATGATGCAAAATGATATCTAGATATGCATGCATCTGAATATACAATTGATTAATGCCCCAGAAGATGTCATATGTGACAAAATGCATAGGGTGGAGCCGACATTCGTGACGTCATCATTGCACTCTGGAGTCTGGGAGTGGCCCGTCATAATTCTGGGAATGGCGTTTTCATTGTTATTGGCACTGATTCTTTTATACTTGTGAGTACCTTTTACTATTTTAATAAAAATCTGTATATACGGTTTTACGCTATGTGGATTCCTTGGCTTTATTTTCATGGGCAATGTGGAGCCTGAGAAGATAACCAGCAGAGATTCAAATAGGAGGACGGCTGTACTGCACCACAGAGGATCCTGTACGTACAGTATCTCACATAAGTGAGTACATCCCTCACATTTTCGTAAATATTTTATGATATCTTTTCATGTGACAACACTGAAGAAATGACACTTTGCTACAATGTAAAGTAGTGAGTGTACAGCTTGTATAACAGTGTAAATTTGCTGTCCCCTCAAAATAACTCAACACTCAACACACAGCCATTAATATCTAAACCGCTGGCAACAAAAGTGAGTACAACTTCTTTTAACTCTATATAGTATTAAAAAGCTGTTGAAAGGGGGTAAGTACAGCGCTGCGCTGAAAGCAGGGAGAGCACTAGAGCAGCAGCCAACACACCCATAGACTCAGGGTAATGATATAAACAAAAACATTTTAAAAGTGTAGCGCTGTAAGCTCAGTAAATATATATAGTGAATAAATATGTCAAAACCATATAAGGAATTAATAGCCTTATGTAGGTAATCAAAGAAACTACTCGGTGGAACCGTAGTGCACCAAATAAGCAAATGTGACAGTGACTGATATGAAAGAAGCAATAACACTTATATGCATTCAATACCTCAAACAATAAGTGAATATCACCAAAAAATATATATAATAGTCCATATCAAATATGTGAAATATTTGTGAAAAAAAGCCAAAAGTCTATGGTAGTAGTGCATAGGCAATGATGGACGAATGCCTCCCAAACGCACAGGGGGATTGTTAAACCCAATCTGGCAGGTAAGTGGACCGTGGAGAGACCAAAGGTGCACAGAAGATTGAAATCAGTGCCGGGACCATCACCAGAAATTGTGGAGGCTTACCAGAGTTTAATGGCCTGAAATGGCATACGCCAAACAGGTCAAAAAAGCTTGATGACCAACAGGTCTGGATAGTATGTCTGGTCAGATGTCATCACCACACGGTAGGAAGGAATATCAGCACGGCTTCCACATCTGGTCTGTGTATCAGCCTTCAAGTTCCACAGAGTAGTTTCTTTGATTACCTACATAAGGCTATTAATTCCTTATATGGTTTTGACATATTTATTCACTATATATATTTACTGAGCTTATAGCGCTACACTTTTAAAATTTTTTTGTTTTTAACTCTATATAAACTGTAGTTTTTGCACTAGGTGATTTATATTTGAATTTAAGAGGGACAGAGGACAATCCAGGGGACAGTTTGGAGCTATGGAATGATAAGGTTTACCTGTATGTAAAAGCTGTTTTAACCACTTGCAGACCTGCCGCAGTACATATACTATGGTGGGGCGGCTCGTACCAGCACAGTAATGTACCCGTTTCTTCAGGGTCCGCTCGCTCATGCGCACCTTCATACCCGAGCTGTCATTCGCTGCAGCACAAGCCGATCAGCAGGTCCCAGCCAATAATTTATGACCGGGACCCGCTAATGGCAGAAGAAAGCCCTGTGTTGGTAAAAGACACAGGGCTCTCTACAGACAGCAGCGATGTGCCATTTTTTTGTCTAGTAAAAACCAGCACGTTGGTTAGTAAAAACAGCATACAGTAAACATTGTTAAGCACATAGTTACCCCCTTGAATGCCCCAAATGTTAACCCCTTCCCAGCCAGTGTAATTTGTACAGTGGCAGTGTATAGTGTTATCACTGATCACTGTATTAATGTCACTGGTGATGTCAGTAGCAGTTGATCAATCCCCCCAGCATCAGTTAATGTCAGATTGCCCACCACAATCCACAGTTCTTCTGAACAACCACAGACTTACTAGCTGGATCAGTGAGCTACAGCACATTATACATCACCATGTAACTCATAGCACATCTCCTCACAATGAATCACACCCCTCCATGCAGCTCATGGCACACTTTCCTCTCCATCACACATCTGGTCCCCCCTCTGCAACTCACCACCCCCTGACCCCCTCTGCTGTGGTACGGCAGTGGTGCAGTGACACTCATGTAGCTCGTCTTGCTCCCTCTGCCCATACACACCTCTCCTGCTATCACCATAGCACAGAACATGGTCACGTGGCGCGGCTCATCACCGGCCGCTCTGGCCTCATCTCTGGGCTTTCTGACCAATGGACCGAAGGGGCTGCACACAGGCAACCCCCAGGCAAACAAATGCCCACTTCTCCTCCCGTGCCAATAAATTGGCTGTCCATTCCCAGGCCAAGGGAGGTGATTGGCCACCCTTCCTGCCAGTCTGTGAGTCAGTCCCACAGCTCTTTCTCCAAAGAGTTGTCTACTGAGTCAAAGTGCTGTGTGTAATCTGGAGTAGGTAGGCGGTACCGGGACAATGCGAGGACACTGGGCGCTTTGTCCTCCTAGAGAAGTGCGAGGAGCCTTTGTGTGCCCGGAGCTTCTGCATGCTCACAGAGAGGGCTCTGCGTGCCAGCTGTGGCACGAATGCCATAGGTTCGCCATCACTGTCCTAGATCTAACCCAATTTTGGCAATTAAATCTGATCTGGTGCTATTAAACTTGTCAATGCAACATAACTATTTAGTATCAAACACATCTCTTGTGGTTTCATCAAGCTATATGGAAAAACTGTTTAGGTGTGAAGATACATTGCTACCTCACGCCATTCTTTTCACTCTTCTGAAAGTCCAGGGTGACAGTGTATTCTAAATGAAATCTAAATATAGACCACAAACACATCTGACATCCTGCTAGCTATAAGCCCATTCTTTGAGGTTTTGTGGTTGTAATAGATCACATGCTAAAAAGAATTTAGTCAAAATTTCGAAGAAAGAATGTAAATAAAAAAACAGAACTGCCATGAAAAAGCAGCTGTAAAGCTTACTTCACCCAAAAGCATTATTACAGTTTTGGGTGGATACCGATGAATTAAACCACCTGACAAGGTCTTTCTGTTTCTTTGGTGGTCTGCACACCTTTTGTGGCCATTAAAAGCGTTCCCCACTCTTCCTGATTTTTCATTTATTTTAGGAAAACACAAGAGGAAAAGTGTGAGGACCATAAATGTCTGCTAGGTGGACAGGAATAACACCAGGAATGATTTCAGGGAGATCCCCCACTGGTGATATACAAAGCCAGGGAGTGACTCTCACCCAATATAAAAGTTTTTTGGGGGAAAAGATCTTGTATATACAGTGCAAATGACAGTTGTGTGGTTCCTTTATGTCTAGAAGTCTAAATTTGCTTCTTGTAAAGGATTGATGACAGCTCTTGCAGGAATAGGATAAAAGGGAATGTTAGGTTTCTTGTTTGGACTATTTAAGGGTTCTTTCAACTTTTTACCTTCAAGGATCAGATACCTCCTCCACCTCTTCTCTCCTGCACCTAGAGGTGCATGGAGCCATTATCCTGAGAGCTCCATGCCCCTCCAGGGTGGCTCCTTCTTCCTATTTCTCTATGTTGTCATTTTCACCATTCCGCTTTTCCATGGTGACTTCTTCTGCCCTGGCTTCATGTTGCTCATTGTGTGCTGCAGTGGTGGCTGGTGAAGTTTTAGGATGGCCTCTCCCAGACCCCGCCCTTCCTTTTTGACCCCTCCCACTTTGTGAAAATGGTCATGGTTTCAGCGAAATAGTGGGCGTGGCTCTAAGGTGATGTGGTTAGCGTCTGAGATGAACGAGGGATGGAGGGAGAGTGAGAGAGGAATGGAGGGACAGCAGGCCCAGATCCTACACAACAATAGAAATATGTGTAATCTAGAAAAGTTAACAATCAGCAGATAAAGATACTCCAAACACCTGGTGTTAGCTATTCAATCATCCCGGCACCATGATTGTTATGGTGTCAGGATGATTGAAGCGCATTAGTTCTATTATTACATTGTAATATGCAGTGGGGCAGAAAAGTATTTAGTCAGCCACCAATTGTGCAAGTTCTCCCACTTAAAAAGATGAGAGAGGCCTGAAATTGTCATCATAGGTATACCTCAACTATGAGAGACAAAATGTGGAAACAAACCCAGACAATCGCATTGTCTGATTTTTGAAAGAATTTATTTGCAAATTATGGTGGAAAATAAGTATTTGGTCAATATCAAAAGTTCATCTCAATACTTTGTTATACATCCTTTGTTGGCAAAGACAGAGGTCAAACGTTTTCTGTAAGTCTTCACAAGGTTGTCACACATTAACATCAGATGTTAACATTGTAATTAGGAATGCTGACAAGGGCGGTGTTGTGGTTGTTTTAGATATTGAGACTTACAAACAGGAGGCATTACGTCAACTATCTGATATACATACATATCAACCACTGTCATCAAATCCTACATCATCATTCAAAAATAAACTTTCTGCTCTTCTTGATAGAGCATTATCAGTGGGTATCTTCTTTCATAACGATAAGGATCTCTTTATCCCAGAACACCCTGTCATGCCAATATTCCACCACTTGCCCAAGGTTCATAAGGGACTTCACCCTCTTACAGGCCGACCTATAGTTGCCAGCATAGGTTCATTGAATGAACGCTTGGGTGAGTGGGTGGACTCCCAATTACAACCTCTGGCAACCAGCCTACCTGGTTACTTGAGAGACACAAAACAGTTACTTAACAAACTTCATGATTTTCAATGGAAGAATAACTATAGGTGGATCAGTTGTGATGTCACTAGTTTATATTCTAGTATCCCACACCACTTGGGTCTCAAGGCGGTTGCCTGGGCTCTCAAGAAATCAGGGAAGTTTTCACTAATTATGCAGGATTTCATTTTGCAAGCCCTTGAGTACTTACTTACCCACAATTTTTTCATGTTTGACGGGGGCTAATATCTCCAGAGATGCGGGGCCTCCATGGGGGCGAAATTTTCGCCCTCACTTGCCAACATCTTCATGGGTTGGTGGGAGGGGTCCCGCATCTTTGGACATGATAGCCCCTGCTGTTTGGACACTTTATTGATGACCTGTTATTCATCACATCAGATGAAAACGCGGACCTTGATACTTGGCTCACATATCTTAACAACAACGACCTCAATTTGAACTTTACGGGCACCTTACGATCACGCAGTATAGAATTTTTAGACGTCAAACTTACAGGAGTAGGGAGTTCTATTCATACTACCCTGCATAGAAAACCCACAGCGGGCAACACCCTTCTTAGAGCAGATTCTGCACACCCTAATCACACCATTCCAAGTGTACCCTATGGCCAATTCTTAAGGTTAAAACGCCTATGCAGCACATCTGAGAGCTTCCAAATGGAAGCGAACAACATGGCCCAGCATTTTAAAGACCGAGGATATGGAGATACCCAAGTCAGTAAAGCATTTACTAAGGCCAGTGCTGTCTCCAGACAGTCACTTTTACAGGACAAACAATCATCACGGTCCTTCCTCAAAAACATCTCGGTCTTCTCAACACCTTTCAGTGCAGAGTTCAATAAAATAAGAAATATAGTCACTCGATACCTCCCAATCTTATCTAACGATCCTGCATATGACAACATTTAGGTCAGGACAGGCATTTCGAGCATATTATTATCATTATGTTATCCAATAGGTTTTAGCATAACAGTCCTGTTATGTCTTTTCCTTGAGTACATTTACCGATGCCCCAAATGCATTTACTGTCCTGATAAGCGCAGCTTAAGTTCTTGTGCATAACATATTTTTAATGCTGTTATTATTAATCAACCACATCAGTATGTGATTTCTATTTACTTTTTTATTATAGTCTTAAATCCACTTTTCATTTCTCATTTTATTTTTTGTCATTATTATTATAAATGAATTCCTTTTACTTTTATTCTTATTTTTACGTTTATATTTCTCCTTTTTCAGATCGGATTAACATCTTGTTTAAAGCGCTTGTTCATGACAGTCTACTAATGCTGTTTCATCCCTGTATCTTGTATTTCACTTTTATGTCATTATCAGCAATTAACGTCTGCTATATTTTGTGCTCAATGGCAACAATAGATGGCAACTGTTTTTTCTTTCCTTTAATTGGGGTTTATTGACACCTGCTGATATTCAAATGTGTACTTGGTAGAGGCCCCACATAAAAGTGGATCGATTCAATGTCATCCCTTCACACTCAATTTGTAGCTTTATATAGACAGTGCAGTAATATGCATATGTTTTTACACAAATAGACCAACTATAACACATGTTCTCATGGTCACTGTATTTGTTTTTGGTGGCTACTTTTTTCTTTGTTAGAAGTGCTTCCATTTCATTTCTATTTTCTTTCACCTTTTTATTAATCATTCTATACTCACCCTGGTTGTTATTATATTGTCACATACATCGTGCTTCACATCTTAAAGCCAGGGTTAGTATTGCATTGTAATTGTCTATAAGAACACACACACAAGCCGACTCCGACTCACATTTAAGCACTATAGCTTTTAAATATACAGATTAACAACATCATTCTAATGCCCCGTACACACGGTCGGATTTTCCGATGGAAAATGTCCGATCGGAGCGTGTTGTCGGAAATTCCGACCATGTGTGGGCTCCATCGGACATTTTCCATCGGATTTTCCGACACACAAAGTTGGAGAGCAGGAGATAAAATTTTCCAACAACAAAATCCGATCGCGTCAATTCCGACCGTGTGTGGCCTGTTCCGACGCACAAAGTGCCACGCATGCTCAGAAGAAATTCCAAGACGGAACAGCTCTTTCTGGTAAACTTAGCGTTCGCAATGGATACAGCACTTTCGTCACACTGCAATGTTAAAAATGGTTTAATACAGCGCACGCTCTTCTTCTTTATAATGTGACAAGAATTAAGTAGTTTTGCTGCTCATATTCACACACACTTCTCACAAAGTTTTATTTTGGTTTTTTTATTGGGATTCCCTGAATATATTGTTATTAGTTGTCACATCTGACAGAATGTTTTTTTTTTTATTTTTTTTTTTGGGGATTTTAAGCCTTTTTTTTATTTAATGTTTGGATTTTTTCCAAGGCTGATCTTTGTTCAATGTTATTTTTATTTTTACTCCAGAATATTTTTGTGTGTGTTTTGTGTGTCAAGTTACCCCAACACCATTGATATATTTTATTATTTAATCTCCAGGAGATTGTTTGTTGTTGGTGTCCCTTGTTCATTTCACATTGTATATTTGAAATGTACCTGAATCCTCACAAACAAACTGTCCTTTTTGAAGTAAAACACATAGGAGAGTATAATTCAAAACAAAAATCCTTTATTAAGGGCTCAGAACCAAACAAAGAGGAAGGCAACACTGGATCAACAGGAGAAATTAGCGAAGCCTGGGACCCCCACGGCAGACATCAATTCTTCAACATCAAAATTGGTGGCCTGAGGAGTCCATATGTAAGGGAGGGCAGTCTGGTCCAGAATTCGCAGGGATCCGGATAGCAGCAGATGACATCTGTGTCCCCAGGCTGTGGTACCACAAGAGGCTGCATTTTTGGGCCGACCAGACTGGATCCAGGGTCCTCACTTTCTGGTCTTCCTTTCATGCTTCATTCCGGGCTGTGGCTGTGCAGTTGGAGATGTGGCAGGAGGAGGAGTAGGACCTGGAGGAGGACTGGGGGGACCTGGAGGAGAGGGAGGAGGAGGAGGAGGACCTGCAGGAGGAGGAGGAGGACCATCGCAAAGGTGTGTCTGAGCTGTCATTTGGCCCCTCATACCTTTGTTAAGAGCCTCCAATATGAGCGCCTCACACAAGATTTGTTGGCCCTCCTCCATCCTTTGCATTTTATATGCAATGACGGCAGCAATGTCCTCCTCCATGGTCTGTCGTGCTCCCAGGACCTCTGTAGCCCTCCAAAAGAGTCCTCCGGTAGCCTCCTCTAGGGCACTCCTCCTACTGCCACTTTCTCTTTTCAGGGGGGGTGGAGGGGCCTGCAGATCAGCCAGCCGGCTCGGCCCGGCCACCTCCTGGCTGAGACTTCCCTGTGTATGAAAAAGGGACATGGTTTTAGTTTTTGCTTCATCAATCACAATCCTAAATTAGTACTCCAAACTAACATCTAGTTAACATCACTGATTGGACAAGCAGAAATATTTAGAGGAATGCTATACCTGGCTCAATCTGGGCTCCTCCACATGTGGCCTGGAAGGCCCAGGTTGGGCGTCAGAAGCCTCAGCCGGGGGGGAAGGAAGCGTGGAAGGAAGCCTGGAGAGGGATGGCCTGGGTTCAGTCTGGCCTGCCAGAAAATGCAGCCTGTCGTAGTACAACATCCTGGGGACATAGATGTCATCTGCTGCTCCGGATCTCTGTGAATCCAGGACTTTCTTGCGCTCCCTTAGATATGTACTCCTCAGGCCACCAATGAAGACCTTTAAATAGGTGATGTCTGCCGTGGGGATCACCTGCTTCACAATTTCACACAATTGCACCAGTGCTGCCTTCCTCTTTGCTTGGTTCTTGAAATGGGGGTGTTTAATCTCCCACAGACAGGGCAGCTCCCTTAACATATCTATGAATACTGACATGAAGTCATTGTCTTTCACTAAGATATCCATGTTCATTGCAAGACACAACACAAGACAAAGCCTAATGTCAGACAAAACTCTCCTAATCTTGTTACAATATAGGCTTCAATGTAGAAGCAGTATAGGCACAAGTTTGTCTCTTACCTTCGTTCTTACGATCGGCGCGTCCAATGCTCCTTCCTCCGCTCACAGATCGTACGTAATACGCACGCGTGTTACGCTTTATACACACTGCGCATGCGTGTAACTCCGCCCGCCCCTGACATTCTTTCTAGTCTATTCCCTTTTCGTTCGGCGCAGTGGGTGAAGAGCATGATGGCGGAGTTAGAGCAGGTGTGTGCTAATTATAGCAACGAGGAGGAGGAGGAGGAAAGCCCGTATCCGGACACGTCCCGATCCAGAAGGAGACGTTTTAAGGCCACAAATATGTCCTTTGGGGAGATGTTGGAGATGGTCGACATCATGAGGAAGTCCGACTATGACGGGAAGTATGGGCCTTACCCCAACCCCAACATCAGAAAGGCCAAGATCATGGCGAAAGTGATCATAAGCCTTCACAGGAATTTCGGGGTACAAAGATCGAAAGATCAGCTCAGGAAGCGGTGGTCGGACCTGAAGTTAAGAGAGCCAGAGCAGTACCGAAAGATCCGGAGAGTGCTGCAAAAAAGTAAGTAGTTGTGCTGTGTTCCTATTCTTTCTGTCTTTATTGCGTTCGTGCTGCTACATATGCTTTTATTAATTGTAACGTTTAAAAGGGCAACTTTAATGTTCATGGGCCCATTATTCGTTCGTATCAAACATTTTTCTTTCGGCCTCTAAAACACCATTGTTTAGGCCATATGCATTTTCCCACATTTTGGGCCTACTTGGATGCCAAATATTTGTTTGTGTAGATGGGTTTGTTACTAGAATGAAATGCCAACTAGATTGTGTGTAAGGAGAGGACACTGAGCAGCTGTTTTCACATCTGGACACTGGAGCACTAGTGGGGGACACAAGAACACCATTTTTATTAGGGGGCCACACAGGTGCTCCAGTGTATACTATAGGGGGGTCTCCATCTGTGAAGCTTGTACTAAACAGGTAAAGTATTGCAGCTTGACAAAGGGCAATAAAAAAAATACAGCTTGGAACTCTGCTAAAATAGACAATTGTACCCCACTTCCAAGCAATGTTTCCTATTTCTAGTTCTGCCATCAAATATCTGTGTGCTAATTATACCATTTTTGTTTTACATAGGGGAGAAAAGACTCGGAGGATACCCCTCATCCGAGGAGACCAGAGACCCCCCACCTCTGGAAGAAGGTGAAATACCCCAAACCCAAGCTGAGCAGGAGGAAGAAGCAGATGTGGTGGAGATTGGCACCACAACAGGTGAGTGTCTGCGACCACAGGCTCAGGTAAAAGAGATGGATGGTGGCAGATTTTTGAGACCTGTTTTTTTTTTCTTTCTCTCTTTTTAGGTGATCGTGATTTGAGGGATAGACAACGTTTCACATCAGAAAGTGCCCAGATCCTGATCGGGGAGATCATGGGGTGTAATGCCGAACTGCAAAACATCCAGCAAAAAATCAATGATCAATGATGTTATTAAAAAAAATAATAACATCATTGATGTTTTGGGGCGAATTTAAAACCCCACAAAATCACTTTTTGGATCGTGGTCCAATCTTTTAAATTTTTTTGCAATGTTTTGAAAAGCCAAATTTGGAGGATGCACACAGTGTGCCAACATGTGCTATCTGCCATCACGGGAGATCAATGGACGCGTTTTGGGGGTGCAACCCCTTCCTCAATTATAAAGTCGCGTTGAGGAAGAGCTTGCTCCCCCAAAACACGTCCCTTGATCCCCCCCTGATGGCAGATAGCACATATTGACATTCGTAAATTAGTGTGCATCTTCCAAATTTGGCTTTTCCAGGGGTGATTTCCCCCATCTGAACGCTATATCAAACCCAGTTCCTAAATACTGATGTCTGATATAGCCTTCAGGTTTTACCTAATGTGAACTTTGTAAGTTCAAGTTTTTTGTCTTTCTTGTTGGTTTTAACCAGGCCTGTTCTATCTGAAATGGACATTTCAATTTTTGATAATGCTACTGCAAAAATTGTTATACAACAAACATGTTGGTTTGTTTTAAAAACCTTTGGTAAATGCACATGTGATTGTGCAGGTATAAAAAAGTTGCTTACTCAAGAATGTGTGGATTATTGTGTCAACACTACAATACAACACTTTTGGGGTGATGTAATTGTTGTTTTCTGAGAAAATGTGGGTTATTTCCTAAGGGCAAATCCTCTTTGCACTACAAGTGCAGGTTCCGTGCAGTTGCAAGTGCACTTGTAGTGAAATGTGTTTTTGCATTTAGGAAATAACAGCCAAGAGTGCTTTGTATAATAAGGTTACACAATCACGACATTTTCTGGACTCAACACATTTCTGTCAGGGTCAGCTAAAACAAACACAAGCAGTAAATGTCCACCAAGAATTTCTTTTTTTTTTTTTATTATAAAAAGGCTTCACAGATTTGCTGGCATATTGATAGCCCCCCTACCCGCAAAGAACTCCTGGTAGCGTAACCGGACATCACGGGCACTCAGGGAGGGCAAGCCAGGATGGCCACTTTCAAGCACCGTCAGTGTGGTTTGATGTAGGATTACGGCCTCAGGCCCAACTGAGCCAGCATAGTTGGCCGAATGTTTCCTTAAAAAGTTATGGAGAACACAACACGCAAGTATTATATGGTTCAGTTTATACTCCGCCATATGGATAGGTGTCAGAAATAGGCGGAACCGGCTGGCCAGGATTCCAAATGTGTTCTCCACCACTCTTCGGGCTCTGACCAGCCGGTAATTAAAAAACCTCTGTTCCGGGGTGAGGGTCCTCATTGGGAATGGCCGCATCAGGTGGTCCCCCAGCGCAAATGCTTCATCAGCAACGAACACAAATGGGAGTCCTTCCACATTGTCCTCTGGAGCTGGCAAGTCCAAGCTGCCATTCTGGAGACGCCTGTAAAACTCCGTCTGGGCGATGACTCCACCATGGGACATCCGGCCATTCTTCCCCACGTCCACATACAAGAAGTCGTAATTAGCCGACACCACCGCCAACATCACTATACTATTAAACCCCTTGTAATTATAATAGTACGACCCCGAGTTGGGTGGTGGGACGATGTGGACGTGTTTCCCATCAATTGCCCCTCCGCAGTTAGGAAAGTCCCACCGCTCGGCAAAGTGGGAGGCCACAGTCTGCCATTCCTGTGGCGTGGAAGGAAACTGTTGAGGAAAAAACAATAAACATTACTATTTTTACTCTGAAACATGGCAAGAAGATTAGACACAAATATTATGGGGCAACCTCCAGATAGCATTTATTAAGGGGAATTTAACTACACCAAAGAATAAGGTACACCTATCATATTCCCCCTCCCCCCCTCTCATGGGCCATTTCTAACATTATAGGGGGTGTGTGGAAATCTTGGACAGGTAACCCTCTTCACTTCATTGAGAGATGAATGCCTAAATAATGGGTATTTCTTGGAACAGCCCCTCCTTAGTTACACTATTGGCAGACCACTGGACAGGTAAGATGTGTCTGAATACAAAGATATAAATACACACTGTACACCTTTGAGGACATTTGGACATTCTGCTATTACCTGTCAAGATAATAATAGGATACAAAAACTTTAAACTGTACCATTGGAAAGTATACAGGCAGGCCCTTGCACTACATGCTTTGGGGAATTCATCCATAAATCTGACCAGTAAAGAGGTGGGTATAGTGTGTATGGGTTTGGCAAAGTCAGCAGATAGATGATTGAGGATAAAGAATTGGGATCAGCTGACTTATCAGTTGGGGGAGGGAGGGTTACTAAAAATGATTTGGGGACACCACAAAAAAAAGCCTCTGGCACTCTGCCTGAATTTAAAGCTAAAATAACATTTCCAAACATTTTAGGGGGTGTTTGGGGTAAAGCACTACTATGGAGCTGATAAAATACATTGTTAAGTGACTACATGAGGTGAATATAGGGCAGGAGACACCATGCTGGGGAGGTTAGTGAAGGGCAAATATGTATGAAGGACCTAAAATAATAATTACATAAAAATCCAGCATGCATGAGGACAAAGGGGACATTCACAGCATATTACAAGCATGGTAATTAGGGAATGAGGAAAGAAATACAATATATTATCAAACATTCAATACAATAAAATGTGATATTAAAGCATAAAAATCTTACCTTCATATACTCCTTCTGCAGGACCTGTATGATGGCAGAACAGGTCTCTGGGATAATGATCCCCAGAGCCTGGGGGGAGATGCCTGTCGAGAACTTCAAGTCCTGCAGGCTTCTCCCTGTGGCCAAATACCGCAAGGTAGCGACCAACCTCTGCTCCAGAGTGATGGCTTGCCTCATGCAGGTATCCTGCCTGCTGATATAGGGGGTCAGCAAAGCCAACAAACGGTGAAACACGGGGTCCGTCATCCTGAGAAAGTTCCTGAAATCATCAGGATTATTCTCACGGATCTCACGGAGCAAAGGCATATGAGAGAACTGGTCACGCTGAAGCAACCAATTCTTGGTCCATGAACTCCTCCCCACCCTGTTCATGGACTGGACTTGTGTCAAGGTCAGGACCCCAACACCAAGCCCCCGCACAGCACGAACTCTACGAGGAGTACGCATACGAAACATGGCTAGAAAACGGTCGGCTGCTCAGAACGAAGTAACAGAATGCACTGAAGAACAGCAAGGCCTGTGAAGAGCGACCTGAAAAACAGTAACGAACGAACAAGAATACAATGACTACATAAAGTCACGCGGAACTTGCTGCACGCACTGAAGAGCAGATACAAACCCACAAGCACAAACTGAACGTCAGAAAACGATCTGAAAGCCACGAGTCTGAAAAAGCGCGAATCGTCTCTCACCAAACTTTTATTAACACGAGATTAGCAAAAGGAGCCCAAAGGGTGCCGCGCTTGGTTCTGAACCGGCCTTTTCTAGTCTCGTCGTACGTGGTGTACGTGACCGCGTGGTTGGCGATCGGAAATTCCGACAACTTTGTGCGACCGTTTGTAGACAAAAAAAGTTTGAGCCAACATCCGTCGGAAAAAATCCTAGGATTTTGTTGTCGGAATGTCCAAACAAAGTCCGACCGTGTGTACGCCCTATAACAGCTCAGTCACCTTCATCCTTTCTTTATATTTTTTACAAACACAGTTGTGTTTTATTATACATCACCTCCACAAATTTTTCCACATTCCTTTATGTTTATTCCCATATGATGGCACTTTTATCATTTATGTTCCGTCTGTTTAATTGATCATCTTCATTATATATATTTTTTTCTTTTTATGATTGGTGACTCTTTTATTCACAGTCACATCTTAATATATGTTATTCCATCATATATACATATAGATATTTGTATTGTCACACATTGGTATTTATGCACAGTTTAATGATCTATTGCCCCATACTTCACCCCCTTTTTTTAAAATATAAAATCTTTTTTATTATACACACACCATTTTACATTCTATATTTATTTTCATTTTCTAGATTATGTTTATTTAGATAATGAACCTTTTTATGATACACAAACTTATTTGCAAGATCTATTCCGCTCTTCGGAACCCTCCCCCCCTCCGGTGTCACATTTGGCACCTTTCAGGGGGGTGCAGATACCTGTCCAAGACAGGTATTTGCACCCACTTCCGGCATAGACTCCCATGGGAGTCTATGCCTCTTCCTGTCCCTCCGCGCTGTCTCCTGGGAAACACACAGCTCCCAGGAGATAGCGGGGACCACTTACGATGCGCAGCGCGACTCGCGCATGCGCAGTAGGGAACCGGGAAGTGAAGCCGCAACGCTTCACTTCCTGATTCCCTCACCTAGGATGGCGGCGGCAGCTGCCGAGAACCGAGCGGGTTCTCTGCGTCGCCTGCCAACATCGCTGGACCCTGGGACAGGTAAGTGGCCATTTATTAAAAGTCAACAGCTGCAGTATTTGTAGCTGCTGGCTTTTAATTTGAATTTTTTTTTTTTTTGCGGTTTGGGTGGACTCTCTCTTTAACATCTAATTCTCCTTTGCTGTTGCTTATACATCATCAACATGGGTGTCTCTATTATCAAGTCCATTTGTTTGTCAGCAGGTGCCGAGATCTTGTATAACCGGCTTCCAGCTGTGATGGATTACACAGATAATTATGTGATCACATGGGCTCCCAATATAAGCTTTATATATGTTCTTTATTCCCATGTATGCCAGCTATGAGTAAGCACTCGTTGTGAGTGCGAAACGTGTCAGCTGATCCCTGTACACTTCTGCTGTAGTGTTTTGTTTACCTCCATGATCCAGCTTTTTTTATCAATAATGGCACTTATCATCAGACCGGTCTGCGGCTTCCAGATCTCTCCGTTCTTCTCTGCCTTACCTCGCATCAACCAGCACCTGGGACTCTCCCTTTGAAGGATGTTGCTTGTTTTTCCTTCCCACTGATTTGAGCCTACCTGAGCGGTGGAACCCTCTCTGCCTTGTCACACACTGTTGCTGGTATGTTGGCCCATTCCTCCATGCAGATCTCCTTTAGAGCAGTGATGTTTTGGGGCTGTCGCTGGGCAACACGGACTTTCAACTCCCTCCAAAGGTTTTCTATGGGGTTGAGATCTGGAGACTGGCTAGGCCACTCCAGGACCTTGAAATGCTTCTTACGAAGCCACTCCTTCATTGCCCGGGCGGTGTGTTTGGGATCATTGTCATGCTGAAAGACGCAGCCACGTTTCATCTTCAATGCCCTTGCTGATGAGAGGAGGTTTGCACTCAAAATCTCACGATACATGGCCCCATTCATTCTTTCATGTACACGAATCCATCATCCTGTTCCCTTTGCAGAGAAACAGCCCCAAAGCATGATGTTGCCACCCCCATGCTTCACAGTAGGTATGGTGTTCTTTGGTTGCAACTCAGCATTCTCTCTCCTCCAAACACGACGAGTTGTGTTTCTACCAAACAGTTCTACTTTGGTTTCATCTGACCACATGACATTCTCCCAATCCTCTTCTGGATCATCCAAATGCTCTCTAGCAAACCTCAGATGGGCCTGGACATGTACGTCTGGCACTGCAGGATCTGAGTTCCTGACGGCGTATTGTGTTACTGATGGTAGCCTTTGTTACGTTGCTCCCAGCTCTCTGCAGGTCATTCACTTGGTCCTCTGTGTGGTTCTGGGATTTTTTCTGGGATGCCGCTGGTCACACCCTACTGGGCTCCCCGATCGCTTGGGACTGGGAGAGCTTGGTAAAGGTGGTAGCAGGAGGGGGGAAGGACCCCCTTATGCCACCTATGAAAGTAATCCAGTGACTTCTACCAGTAATCCTGTCACTAGGATTACTTATACTTTGTGCAAAATCACTGGGGCTAAAAAATATCATGATCATTGCTGCAGCGATGACCTAGATATTACCCTTCCAGTCTAGCGACATACCAGTACATCACTGGGTGGGAAAGGGGTTAAAGGGGTGCAAGTGTAAAGTAGTGCTTCACTGTGTATTATGATCATCATCATGAAAATCACATAGGCAGCACAGTCAGCAGGTGCTCTGTCATAGTGTTAAATGGCTGCTAGGGGTGCTGACTTTGTTATGGCTGTACTGTGTTACATTCTGTAACACTCAGTACAGCCATTGCTTAGCAAAGTCAGCACCCCCAGCAGCCACGTAACACTGTGACAGAGCACCTGCTGACTGTGCTGCCTATGTGATTTTCATGCTGATGATCATAATACACAGTGAGGATTCTATCCTCTATTCTTCACTCACTGTGTCCATTGCGGACACGCTGTCCTCCTGCTGCTCCCTGTCAGCTGCTGAGCTACTTGCCGCCTCACACCTGAGGATGGGAGGAGGGAGCTGAGCGGAGCATTATTGTATCCCTCCACCAGGCAAGGCAGAGGGCAGCAGCAGCCGGGACTATATGGCAGCAAATCAGTGCGGGACTACAGTGTACACACGCACCCCCGAAAATGAAGAAAAAGTACCTTAAGCACTCGCCTCCTGGGCCCCTCTGTTGACATAATGGGGCCCAGGAAAAAGTAGTTAAACCCCCAAGCAAGTAAAAGTAAGGGAACATTTTAGAAAGTCCTATTTTCTTTAATATGCAGAAATTAACTGTTATGCTGCCGGCCCCCTTGTGGCCAGGCCTGGTACAATAGGGTCAGTTTGTACTTTCCTATCAGCGGCCCTGGTGGTACTTACCTTGCTGTGTTGGTGTCTCCTTCCACTGGCACGGCAGCGGCGATGGAGGAGTCCACTCCTCATACTTCCGGTTTTCTCTCTCTCTCGGACGCAATGGGAGTGAGAAAACAGCAAGTGACATCAAACTCAGATGTCACTCAAACCGCCCGGCCGTAGTGATAGATACTACGAGCGCCGGGCGGAAGCTACTCGGCGCTTTGGAAAGCGCCGCAAGGCGGGACAAAAGCCTGCAAATGAAGCGCCGTGTCTACAATCTAGTGATTAGATAGACGTGGTGCTTCCCATAGTGTCCGGCCTCTGAACACAGTGCACTTGAGGAACTTTTTTGTATTTTTTTTTTAAAAGGCCAGTTTAAAATTTTTTTTTTGTGACTGCCTGGAGTGGGGGGGGGGGGGGGCGCCGCACATGTGTCCCTATGGATGGGCCACCACTGGTGTGCTGTTATTCTCATGGTTTCACGGCTGCACTCTGGCTTTAGGCTTCAGGCTGGGCTGTCATTTCCACTGTTCACTCCTCCATATTCTATTCATGATTATGTCTATGTTTTTGTTTTGGTTTGTATTAATTAGGGGTGGGTCAACGGATCGCCCTGAGCAAGAGTTTGGAAAGTAATGATGACTCTATTCAATCGAGGCTCATTACTCTTAGCCCTGCTTCACACTATAAAAGTATTTTTTCAATAGCGGCCATGCGCAGTGTAATATCATGGAGAGAGATAGAACAGGGCTCTGTTCAGTGCTATTAGTGAGTTAGTGTGCCATAGTGTGCTATTCTGATTCTTTTGTCAGTGTAGAATATCAGTTTAGTGTGAATCTAGTGATAGTTCAGTCAGTGTGGGTGTAGTGACTAGGGATGGGCGAACGGTTCGGCTCGAGCATGAGTTCGACCACAATGCACTGTGCGGCTACACAGTGCACATTGAAAGCCCTGATTGGCTGAAGCAATGAAAGCTTCGCCCAATCAGGGTACAGAGCACTGTCAGAGCCACGATTGGAGGCTGTCATATTGACTGTATCCAATCATGGCTCATTCCTCTTAGTCCCACCCCACAATATAAAAGTATTTTTTCCATAGCAGCCATTTGTAGTGTGATAGTGGCGTGGAGAGAGATAGAACAGGGCTCTGTTCAGTGCTATTAGACAGTTAGTGTGCTATCCTGATTCTATTGTTAGTGTAGAATAGGGATGAGCTGAACAACCCCCCGGTTCGATTCACACCAGAACCTGCGAAATCTGTGCAAACTTTGGAACCCCATTAAAGTCTATGTGACTCGAACGTTCGAAATCAAAAGTGCTAATTTTAAATAATATATAAATAATATATAAATAATAATAATTTTAATATGCCTGGTATTGTCCTAAAAAGGGTTTGGGGACCCGGGTCCTGCCCCAGGGGACATGTAGCAATGCAAAAAAAAGTTTTAAAACGGCCGTTTTTTCGGGAGCAGTGCTTTAATGATGCTTAAAGTGAAAAAAAAAAGTGAAATATAAATATCGTACCCGGGGGATGTCTTTAGTCTGCCTGTAAAGTGGCGCATGTTTCCCCTGCTTAGAACAGTCCCTGCACAAAATGACATTTTTAAAGGAATAAAAGTCATATATACTTTGAACAGCAGTATACAGGCGGTGCAAACAAGACAGGGACTGTAGGTTTGTTGTTAAGTAGAATCTGTTTGTAATTTTGAACTGGTACATTTTTAAAGTGTAGCTCCAGCCAAAAAATCTATTTTTAAGCTTTTTTGAAAACATAGGGAAGGGTTATCACCCCTGTAACATTTGTTTTGCTGTCTGTGCACCTCTTCAGAAGATTTCACCTCACTTTCTGTCCCAATAACAAATGTTTTTTGAAAATTTGGGGTTTTTAGTGAAACAACGATTGGTGTAAAAGCACCAGTGGAGAGGAGAAACATTTTCCCCATATTAACTCTTACAGGAGAGAATTTCCCTTCCTAGTTGTAGATTTCGTCTCACTTCCTGTTGTCTTCTTCCGTTTGCAAGTAGGAGTCGTTTGTAAGTTGGATGTTTGAAAGTAGGGGCCTGCCCTATATACTCTGCAGAAATTAGGCCCTTAGGTGTTTGTGTTGCCACAACACTGTAAGCCCTCACAGTTTCTCTTGGTGGGTGCAGGAACGGGCCCTGCTGTGAAATATTATATTAAGAATTGTAATTACATGCCATTATTGAACAGGGGCAGAAAAATTGGGCCTTTGGTGGTGGTGCTGGTGCCACAACACTGTAAGTCCTCCCAGTTTTCTCGGTGGGTGCTGGAACGGGCCCTGCTGTGAAATATTATATCAAGAATTGTAATTACATGCACCTGTTGAACAGGGGCGGAAAAATTGGGCCTTGGGTGGTGGTGTTGCCACAACACTGTAAGCCCTCACAGTTACTCTTGGTGGGCGCAGGAATGGGCCCTGCTGTGAAATATTAGATCAAGAATTGTAATTACATCTCCCTGTTGAACAGGGGCAGAAAAATTGGGCCTTGGGCACTGGTGCTGGTGCCACAACACTGCAACCCCTCACAGATACTCTAGTTGGAGCGCAGGAACGAGCCCTGCTGCAAAGTATTGCATCAAAAATTGTAATTACACGCCCCTGTTTAACAGGGGCTGAAAAATTGGGCCTTAGGGCCTTGTTGGCGGCGCCCAGAACCAAAAAATTTCTTACAAGCTATCAGCATGATCATTGAGGAGGAAGAGGATAATCACTCAGCATAACAGAATAGTCACTCAGCATCAGCATAGTCTTGAAGGGATCTGATATTTCAAAAAAAATGATTCGGTTACATCAGCATCAGGTGCCTGGTAGCTGGTGGTGATCCAAGACTGATTCATTTTTTTGAAGGTCAGTCGATCGACCGAGTGGACAGACGCACCCTGTGATCGTTTACAAAGCCTCCAGCAACACTGAATGTGCATTCCGAAAGAACGCTGGATGCAGGACGGGTCAGTAGCTTAATTGCATACTGTGCAAGCTCTGACCAGTGATCCATCCTCAAGTCCCAGTAACCCAGAGGATTTTCGTTGGGAAAGGTGTCCAAGTCAGATCTTGCCCCTAGGTATTCCTGCACCATGTAAAACAGACGCTGGCGATGGTTGCTTGAACCGATCATACCTTGGGGCTACGGACCAAAAAATTGTCTGAATGCATTGGTCAGACGGCCACCTTCCCCACCGCTCCTTCTTTGACTGATCGAAGCCTCAGCAACACGTTATCCAGGAACAGGAGTTTGTAACCTCCCAGTCTCTGGGAACGCATTGCACAGACCTTTCTGCAAGGCCTTCCAAAGATGTTTCATCCTCTGCTCCCTCTGCGATGGCAAGATAAGGTCCGCAACCTTACCCTTGTAACGTGGATCAAGGAGGGTTGCCAGCCAGTATTGATCCCTCTCCTTGATACCACGAATACGAGGATCCTTCTGCAGGCTTTGCAGGATCAGGGAGGCCATGCAGCCAAGGTTTGCTGAGGCATTCGGTCCGGAGTCCTCTGGGTCACTAAGGATGACATGATCCGCAGCCAACTCCTTCCAGCCACGTACAAGTCCATGGGTTTCTCGGGACTGTAAATGATCCCTTGAAGACTGCTGCTGATGCTGAGTGCCAAGCTCCACCTCCATGCTGACACAATCCTCCTCCTCCTCCTCCTTTTCCTGTGTGATCAGCGGGCATGCAGGAACACTGTCTGGATAAAGGGGGCCTTGAGAGGTAAGGAAGTCCTCCTCTTCCTCCCTCTGTTCTGCCTCAAGTGTCGTGTCCATTATTCCATGCAGTGTGTGCTCCAAAAGGTGGACAAGAGGTACAGTGTCACTGATGCATGCACTGTCACTGCTCACCATCCTCGTGGCCTCCTCAAATGGTGACAGGACAGTGCATGCATCCCTGATCATAGCCCATTGGCGTGGGGAAAAAAAACAAGGTCCCCTGACCCTGTCCTGGTGCCATAGTCGCATAGGTACTCATTGATGACCCTCTGCTGCATGTGCAACCGCTGCAGCATGGCCAACGTTGAGTTCCACCTGGTGGGCATGTCACAGATTAGGCGGTTCTTGGGCAAGTTAAATTCCTTTTGGAGGTCAGCCAGCCGAGCACTGGCATTATATGACCTGCAGAAATGCACACAGACTTTCCTGGCCTGCCTCAGGACATCCTGTAAGCCCGGGTACCTGCCCAAGAACCGCTGCACCACCAAGTTAAGGACGTGAGCCAAACAGGGCACATGGATTGTTGTCCCGGACAGAGAGGAGGTTGGTGCCATTGTCGCAAACCACCATACCTGCCTTAAGCTGGCATGGCATCAACCACCTCTGAACCTGCCCCTGCAGAGCTGACAGAATCTGTGCCCCAGTGTGGCTCCTGTCCCCCAAGCACACCAGCTCAAGCACCGCATGGTATCTTTTTGCCTGCGTGCTTGTGTAACCCCTTGAACGCCTACGGAGCACCGCTGGTTCCGAAGACAAATCAGCACAGGAAGAGGCCATGGAGGAAGAAGAAGAGAAGTGGGTGGAGGAGAGAGGTGTGGCAGAATCACCACTAGTAGAATTTTGGAGGCATGGTGGCAGAACAACCTCCAACACTACTGCACCCTTCCCAGCTGCCAGAAGAGTCACCCAGTGCATGGTGAAAAATAGATAACATCCCTGTCCATGCCTGCTGGACCATGAGTCAGCAGTAATATGCACCTTACCACTGACTGCCCTGTCCAGCGAGGCCAAGACATTGCCTTCCACATGCCGGTAGAGAGCCGGAATCGCCTTCCGTGAGAAAAAGTGGCATTTGGGAGCCTGCCACCGAGGAACTGCACATTCCACAAACTCACAGAAGGGGGCAGAGTCTACCAACTGAAAAGGCAGCAGTTGAAGTGCTAGCAATTTAGCCAAGCTAGCATTCAACTGCTGGGCATGTGGATGGCTGGGAGCAAACTTCTTTTGGCAGTGCAGCAGCTGGGGCAGGGAAATTTGCCTAGTAGAATCTGACGTCGGTGTACCGATAGCAGATTGCCCACAAGTACTTGGCTGTGACACACCTAATTCTACACCTTCATTCCTCTCAGTGCAGGTCTTAGAGAGGACTGAAGGTATAGTGGGGTTGGAGATCCCAGCTGATGAGGAGCAAGGAGAGGTCCTCTTTGTTCTTTGGTGTGGGTCTTTTAGGTATGCTTGCCAACGAACTGCATGGCAGGTCAACATATGTCTGGTCAAGCATGTGGTGCCCAGGCGGGTGATGTTTTGGCCACGCGAGATACACTTGAGACATATGATGCAAATAGCAGCGGTGGGATCTGATGCACTCGTCTCAAAAAAGGCCCACACCAAAGAACTTTTGGAATAACGCGCAGAGACAGCAGCGCCCTGCACATGTGGAGCTCTGCGGTGTGATGCAGTCGGTGTGATGCCCTTAAGCTGGCCCCTGAAGGGCATCCTGCCTCATTGGTGATGTGCCTCCTCCTCCTCTCTCCTATCAGGCACCCACGTTGAGTCAGTGACCTCATCATCCCCTCCCTCCTCATCACTGGAGCAAACCTGGCAGTATGCTGCAGCTGGGGGAACATGACTGCCAGATTGCTGTCCTTCTTGGGCACCCCCTCTCTCTGGGCTCACGTAACTGCCTTCCTCTAGCTGAGTACCATCATCGGAGCCTTCAAAACGCTGTGCATCCTCCTGGAGCGTGTACCCAACACTGTGGTCAATCAGTTCGGGGGACTCCTCAGGAGGACATGGTGGGGCTAGGGAAGGAGTGACTGATGCCATTGAGCCGAGGGAAGAGGCCGCGTTGGCAGCTGCTTTGCCAGACAAAGTACCCTGAGCCTGGGTGAGAGAGGATGAGGAGGATGAGGACGGCTTGGTCATCCACTCTACCAAGTCTTCCACATGTTGCAGCTCAACACGGCCAGCTGCTGAAAAAAAGGACAAGCATGTCCCACAGCCACGTGCTGATGAGGATGCACCGTCTCCACAACCAACACTGTTGCCTCTAGACACAAAGCTTGCTTGCCCTCTTTTATTGGCTTTTGACTGTCTGCCTCTCCTCGTTGGCCTTCCAGACATACTAATGGCCTGCAGTGAGATGTAGCTGCACAAAGCTGGGATGTATATATATATATACTGATACTGCAGCTAGCAGAATCAACTGCCTGCCTGTAGTATTATTAGTAGGAGAACACCAGCAATTCTCTTCAGGTAGCTTTAGGTGCACACTGTGCAGAGGACACAGTACACTAATGCCCCGTACACACAGTCGGACAATGATCGGACCTTCCGACAACAAAATCCATGGATTTTTTCCGACAGATGTTGGCTCAAACTTGTCTTGCATACACACGGTCGCACAAAGTTGTCAGAAAATCTGATCGTTCTGAACGCGGTGACGTAAAACACGTACGTCAGGACTATAAACGGGGCAAAAGCCAATAGCTTTCATCTCTTAATTTATTCTGAGCATGCGTGGCACTTTGTCTGTCGGATTTGTCTACACACGATCAGAATTTAAAGGATCAGATTTTGTTGTCGGAAAATTTTATAGCTTGCTCTCAAACTTTGTGTGTCGGAAATTACGATGGAAAAAGTCCGATGGAGCCCACACACGGTCGGAATTTCCGACAACAAGCTCCGATCACACATATTCCGTCGGAAAGTCCGACCGTGTGTACAGGGCATAACTGTATATACTGTAGCTGCCTGCCTGTGGTATCAATAGGAGCAGAACAACAGCAATTGTCTTCAGGTAGCTTTAGGTGCACACTGTGCAGAGCACTCAGTACACTAACTGTAAATACTGTAGCTGCCTGCCTGTGGTATTAATAGGATCAGAAGAACACCACCGATTTTATTCAGGTAGCTTTAGGTGCACACTGTGCAGAGGACACAGTACACTAACTGTAAATACTGTAACTGCCTGTCTGTGGTATTAATAGGAGCAGAACAACAGCAATTGTCTTCAGGTAGCTTTAGGTGCACACTGTGCAGAGGACACAGTACACTAACTGTAAATACTGTAGCTGCCTGCCTGTGGTATTAATAGGATCAGAAGAACACCACCAATTGTCTTCAGGTAGCTTTAGGTGCACACTGTGCAGAGGACACAGTACACTAACTGTAAATACTGTAACTGCCTGTCTGTGGTATTAATAGGAGCAGAACAACAGCAATTGTCTTCAGCATTAGGTGCACACTGTGCAGAGGACACAATACACTAACTGTAAATACTGTAGCTGCCTGCCTGTGGTATAAATAGGATCAGAAGAACACCACCAATTGTCTTCAGGTAGCTTTAGGTGCACACTGTGCAGAGGACACAGTACACTAATGGTAAATACTGTAGCTGCCTGCCTGTGGTATTAATAGGATCAGAAGAACACCACCAATTTTCTTCAGGTAGCTTTAGGTGCACACTATGCAGAGGACGCACTACACTAACTTGTAAATACTGCAGCTGCCTGCGGTACTAATAGGTTCAGAAGAACACCACCGATTTTCTTCAGGTAGCTTTAGGAGCACACTGTGCAGAGGACGCAGTACATTAACTTCTAAATACTGCAGCTGCCTGCAGTACTAATAGGATCAGAAGAACACTACCAATTTTCTTCAGGTAGCTTTAGGTGCACACTGTGCAGAGGACGCAGTACACTAACTTGTAAATACTGCAGCTGCCTGCGGTACTAATAGGATCAGAAGAACACCACCAATTTTCTTCAGGTAGCTTTAGGTGCACACTGTGCAGAGGACGCACTACACTAACTTGTAAATACTGCAGCTGCCTGCGGTACTAATAGGATCAGAAAAACACTACCAATTTTCTTCAGGTAGCTTTAGGTGCACACTGTGCAGAGTACGCAGTACAGTAACTTGTAAATACTGCAGCTGCCTGCGGTACTAATAGGATCAGAAGAACACCACCAATTTTCTTCAGGTAGCTTTAGGTGAACACTGTGCAGAGGACGCAGTACAGTAACTTGTAAATACTGCAGCTACCTGTGGTACTAATAGGATCAGAAGAACACTACCAATTTTCTTCAGGTAGCTTTAGGTGCACACTGTGCAGAGGACGCAGTACACTAACTTGTAAATACTGCAGCTGCCTGCGGTACTAATAGGATCAGAAGAACACCACCAATTTTCTTCAGGTAGCTTTAGGTGCACACTGTGCAGAGGACGCACTACACTAACTGTAAATACTGTAGCTAATAGGACTAATAGGATCAGAAGAACACCAGCAATTTTCTTCAGGTAGCTGTAAATACTGTAAAAACACCTGCCTGCCTGTGAGTAGGATGAGAATAAGAGGAACTGATCTAGCTAAACTGAATACAGTGTATATATATATATATATATATATATATATATATATATATACACAATACACTGTAGGTGCAGCTAACTGACTCGCCTGTCTACTCTATCTAACTTAAATCAAATTACACTGTCTCTCTCTCAACGCTGGAACACACTACACAGGGCCAACGTGCAGGCAGCCTTATTTAGTGTGGGGTGTGTACTAAATCCCCTGAGCCATAATTGGCCAAAGCCACCCTTTATTTAAGGTACCCATATAGCACCATCAATTTACACAGCACTCCACACATACATCGCACACTCACATCGGTCCCTACCCTCAAGGAGCCCACAATCCAAGGTCCCCAACTCACATTCATATACTAGGGCCAATTTTCTGGACAGAAGCCAATTAACCTACCAGCATGTCTTTGGAGAGTGAGAGAAAACCAGAGTACCCAGAGGAAACCCACGCAGGCACAGGGAGAACATGCAAACTCCAGGGAGGTAGAGTCATGGTTGGGATTCGAACCAGCGACCCTTTTTACTGCTAGGTGAGAGTGCTACCCACTACACCACTGTGCCGCCCATTTACTGCCATATAGCTCTGTGCATTACTGCACGTTTAACGCCGTATAGTTCTGTGTATTACTGCAAGTTTAACACCGTATATTTCATTGCGTTACTGCAAGTTTAACGATATATAGTTCTGTGCGTTACTGCAAGTTTAACGCTGTATATTTCATTGCGTTACTGCAAGTTTAACGCTGTATATTTCATTGCGTTACTGCAAGTTTAACACCATATAGTTCTGTGCATTACTGCAAGTTGAACGCCATATAGTTCTGTTATATTTCATTGCGTTACTGTAAATTTAATGTCATACATTTCATTGAATTACTGCAATTTTAATGCTGTATATTTCATTGTGTTACTGCAAGTTTAGCGCCATATAGTTCTGTGCATTACTGCAAGTTTAACGCTGTATATTTCATTGCATTACTATAAGTTTAATGCCATATATTTAATTGCGTTACTGCAAGTTTAAGCTGTATAGTTCTGTGCGTTACTGCAAGTTTAACGCCATATAGTTCTGTGCCTTACTAGAAATTTAACACTGTATAGTTCTGTGCGTTACTGCAAGTTTAACGCTGTATATTTTATTGAGTTACTGCAAGTTTAACGCCATATAGTTCTGTGCTTACTACAAGTTTAACACTGTATAGTTCTGTGTGTTACTGCAATTTTAACGTTGTATATTTTATTGCGTTACTGCAAGTTTAACGCAAAGGATGCTGCCCTTATGGCATTTGGAGTCACACCCACTGTCGGGGTCGCCCAGGTAGCGGGGACAGATTTCCCTCATCAAGAGCAGTGGGATATAGAAACTTTAATTCAGTTGCAGAACCGGGCCCCTGATGAAGAGAAGGATAAGTGGATCAAATGTAATACTATCCAAAATCATCAGGGCCTGTGGAGCGCTGACAACAGGTGGTGTCTACCCAGAAGTTTGTACCCAGTTTTAGCACAACTGGCACATGGCGTCAGTCATCTTGCTAAGGGCGTGATGGTGGCACTTACTGACTGCTATTGTATAGCACCTGGATTTAGTGCATTTGCAGCCAGGTTTTGTGCTTCATGTCTCACTTGTGCTCTGTACAATGCAGTGAGGCCTGTCCATGTTCCCCAAAAGCATTCTCCTAAGCCAGATTTCCCTTTCCAAAGAATTCAAATAGACTACATTCAGATGTCCAGAATAGGCACCTATGAGTACGCTCAAGTGTGTTGACATGTTTTCATGTTGGCCTGAGTGCTAGTCGGTAGCTAAAGCAAATGCAAAAACAACAGCAAAGAAAATTTTGAATTCAATAGTTTGTAGATATGGAGTTCCTGAAACTATTGAGAGTGACACAGGAACCCATTTTACTGGGGAAGTAATGAAAGAGGTAATGGAAGCCCTTCACATACAGCAAGCTTTCCATACACCTTATCATCCACAAAGTAGTGGTAAAGTTGAGAGGCTTAATGGAATTTTGAAAAACAGATGTGCAAAAATTAAAGCAGGTACAGGAAAAGGATGGGTGGAAGCTTTGCCATTAGCCCTATATTCTGTATGAAATACCCCTAAACAACCACATGGGTTGTCCCCCTATCATAGTTGCCAACACTTTTTTTGGCTGTAGGCGGAATCGCATTATAATTAGGGGGAAGAGCATGTGTTTGTGGGCGTGGCATAGGATAAAAGGAAAATGCTGCATGCTGAGCGTGCCACGCCAAAAAATGTGCGTGGTTTGCGTGAAATAGTGGGCATGGCTTAAATGTGCGTGGCTCAAAGGGGGTGTGGTTAGAGTCTGAGATGAATGAGGGATGGAGAGGGAAAGGGGGAGAGAGGGATGGCGGGACAGCAGCCCCAGATCCTACACAACAATAGAAATATGTGTATTCTAGAAAGTTTAACAATCAGCAGATAAAGATACTCCAAACACCTGGTGTTAGCACTTCAATCATCCCGGCACCATGGTTGTTATGGTGTCAGGATGATTGAAGTGCATTATTTCTATTATTACATTGTAATATAGAATGAAATCATTCAACTCACCATAATGCCAAATCAGTGGGAGCCCTGAGCGCGTCACCTGCCACGTCGCCTGCCACCAGCAGAGTCCGTCCTTGCATCAGGTGTCTCCAGCAGAGTCTGTCCTTGCATCAGGTTCCCCCACCCAGCAGAGTCCTTCCTTGCATCAGGTGCACCCAACAGAGTCTGTCCTTGCATCAGGTGCCCCCAGCAGAGTCCGTCCTTGCATCAGGTGCCACCAACAGAGTCCGTCCTTGCATTAGGTGCCCCCAGCAGAGTCCATCCTTACATCGGGTGTCCCCAGCAGAGTCTGTCCTTGCATCAGGTGCCACCAGCAGAGTCCGTCCTTGCAATAGGTCCCCGCAACAGAGTCCATCCTTGCATCAGGTGCCCCCAGCAGAGTCTGTCCTTACATCAGGTGTCCCCAGCACAGTCTGTCCTTGCATCAGGCTCCCCCAGCAGAGTCCGTCCTTACATCAGGTGTCCCCAGCAGAGTCCGTCCTTGCACCAGGTGCCCCCAGCAGAGTCCGTCCTTACATCAGGTGTCCCCAGCAGATTCTGTCCTTGCATCAGGTGCCCCCAGCAGAGTCTGTCCTTACATCAGGTGTCCCAAGCAGTCTGTCCTTACATCAGGTGCCCCCAGCAGAGTCCGCCCTTGCATCAGGTTTCCCAGCAGAGTCCGTCCTTGCATCAGGTGCCCCCAGCAGAGTCTGTCCTTACATCAGGTGTCCCCAGCAGAGTCCCTCCTTGGATAAGGTGTCCCCAGCAGAGTCCATCCTTACATCAGGTGTCCCCAGCAGAGTCCGTCCTTGCATCAGGTGTCCCCAGCAGAGTCCGTCCTTGCAGCAGGTGCCCCCAGGAGAGTCAGTTCTTACATCAGTGTTCCCAGCCTCAGTCCTTACATAACTGTCCCAGGCAGAGCCATAGTTACCCCCTGTACATAGTTACCCCCTCCCCTGTACATAGTTACCCCTCTCCCCCTAGTTACCCCCCTGTACATAGTTACCCCCTGTGCATAGTTACCCCCTGTACATAGTAACCCCCGTGCATTGTTACCCCCCTGTACATAGTATCCCCCCCTGTACATAGTTTCCTGCCCCCTGTGCATAGTTACCCCCCTCCTGTACATAGTTAACCCCCCGTACATAGTTAACCCCCCTCCTGTACATAGTTAACCCCCCTCCTGTATATAGTTAACCCCCCTCCTCCTGTATATAGTTAACCCTCCTCCTCCTGTATATAGTTAACCCCCCCTCCTGTACATATTTAACCCCCCCTGTACATAGTTAACCCCTCCTGTACATAGTTAGCCCCCCCTCCTGTATATAGTTAACCCCCTCCTCCTGTACATAGTTAACCCCCCTCCTGTATATAGTTAACACCCTCCTCCTTTATATAGTTAACCCCCCTCCTCCTGTACATAGTTAACTCCCCTCCTGTATATAGTTACCCCCCTCCTCCTGTACAGTTAACCCCCTTCCTGTATATAGTTAACCCCCCTCCTGTATATAGTTAGCCCCCCTCCTCCTGTATATAGTTAACCCCCCTCCTCCTGTACATAGTTAACCCCCCCTCCTGTATATAGTTAATCCCCCTCCTCCTGTACATAGTTACCCCCCCTCCTGTATATAGTTAACTCCCCTCCTCCTGTATATAGTTAACCCCCCTCCTCCTGTACATAGTTAACCCCCCTCCTGTATATAGTTAACCCCCTCCTCCTGTACATAGTTAACCCCCCTCCTGTATATAGTTAACCCCCCTCCTCCTGTACATAGTTAAACCCCCCTCCTGTACATAATTAACCCCCATCCTCCTGTACATAGTTAACCCCCCTCCTGTATATAGTTAACCCCCCTCCTCCTGTATATAGTTAATCCCCCTCCTCCTGTATTTAGTTAACCCCCTCTTCCTGTATATAGTTAACCCCCTCCTCCTGTACATGGTTAACCCCCCTCCTGTATATAGTTAACCCACCTCCTCCTGTATAGTTAACCCCCCTCCTCCTGTATATAGTTAACCCCCTCCTCCTGTACATAGTTAACCCCCCCTCCTGTATATAGTTTACCCCCCTCCTCCTGTGTATAGTTAACCCCCCTCCTGTACATTACAGTTTTGCTGCCTGGGCTTTACACTGTGACTGTGACTGAGAGACTGAGAGAGAGGGACAAGTGCAGAAGGAACTCCAGGAACGGCCGGCACCATGTGTTCAGTGGAGAGGGGAGGGGCCGATCCGTGCAGCCAACCTCGGCTTCAGTATTGCGAAGAGAGAAGCCGATTCATTGGCTGCACAGATCGAGCCCCCTTCCTCTCTCCACTGAACACAAGGGGAACGATCTAGCGGCGGCACCGGCGGCCATTTTGTTGAAGTTAAAAGTGCAAAAGAAAACATTCCCGATTTCCCTGGGCAAAAAAGGCAAAATCCCGAATCGGGACGGCCTCCGATCGGGACGAGGGTGCCAAAATTGGGATTGCCCCGGGAAAATCGGGACTGTTGGCAACTATGCCCTATGAGATTTTTTTTGGAGGGCCACCCAAAACAGGGCTATATTTTCCCCAACTGTTGCAGGCTTCTCATTCTAGTTTGTAGAATATGTTCAGATTTTGCAAAGAACATTGAATAAAATACATGAAGGTGTTTATAAATCTATCACTGACCCAGATTCTGTTTCAGGTATAAAAAGAATCCAACCAGGTGACTGGGTGGTGGTCAAGCGACACATCAAAAAGCCGCTAGAACCAAAATTTGACGGACCACATTTGGTGCTTTTGACAGTCGGCTCCGCTGTCAAGTTGAAAGGAAAGCCCACCTGGATTCACGCCAGTCACTGCAAGAAAATCCTGAAGTGATAATATCCTTTAAAAAAATTATGGTTTCTATTCTTTTTGTTGTTTGTGAGAACTGAGACATGGAAAAATAACCCTTTCATCCAAATGTTAAAATTGTATGCAACCCATAACAATGCTAGTAACTGCTGGGTGTCTTCTCACTTACATCCCCAAACAAGAACAATACCCATGATAGCAATGCCTCTCAACTTCACTGGTCTAAACAGGACCAGAATAAATGGCTCATACATGGTTTCAAAACAGATAGACACTCCACAGATTTGTTTTAACATTACATGCCCGTTTAACACTAAATATACATTGTTGGGCAATTCAGATTGCACTGGAGCAAAAATTATAGTTCATTGAGGAAACTATGGTCAAAATCTTTATATCCCAGATCCAGAACTAAATAGAACCCTTTATAGTACAAATTGCTCACAGTTCCCAATATGTGAAAATATCGGTTACCTGAGATTCCATGTTATTGCTTCCAGTATTTTAGGTGCAGGTATACCATCCATACGTAGAGGGTTATATTATATATGTGGAGACAAAGCTTACGCCTGCCTTATTACGAATGTTACAGGTACATGTTATATTGGGAAATTAGCACCTGCTTTGGCTGTTCGCAAAGATACAGTGCGACCAGATCAAAGTCCAGAATACCCCTTAGTGTTTAAAAGAGAGCTGTTCACTGAAGGTGACATGACATGGTCATGGTTTCCTTCCTGGACAGGATGGGGAATCGAAGCAATGAAAAGAATAAATAATTACACTAGAATTGTAGATGAGATTATTAACCTTAGTACCACTGATATAGGTTTATTAAGTGAGGAAATGGCTCAGCTTAAAAAAGTAGTAGGTTTTGGTGACTTTTTATATGGCATAACAACATTGTGATGTTCCTATTTCTCACATTTGTTATTTACTTCCTCATCAGGCTATTCCTCTGTGTGACTACCCACTGTACCAACAAATGGTCCACCAGCCCTGATGAACCCATTATCGTGAGAAAACTAGGAGAGAGCTGAACAAGACGCCATCTCTCTGCGCCAATGTAACAGGAGTTACCAGCAATCGGCTGAATGTAACGCTGAGAAGAATGGTGTCAAATAAACAAATAGAGGGAAATGACATGGACTTTCACTGTATTGTTCATTTAAGCACAAGAGACTCCATTTTGTTCATGCTGTTGAAATGTGTTCTGTAACTTCACCTAACACACAGACACATCTTCTGCTAGAAGCTCTCTCTGTCTCTACTCCTCCCTCCCCTCTCAAGGTTTTACTTTTGCAATTGTTCTATTCGCTAGCTTTTATTAATATATTTCCATTTGTTAGCTTTTAATAATATATTTATATTTGTTAGTTTTTAATAACATCTCACACCACCCCTTTCTTTTAATATGTATAAAATAACATGTAATAGTAAACTTTGGCTCTGAACGGACATTTTACACACAGTGATTGCGTCCTGTGAATCTGTTCCCGCAGCTGCAGTATTAACTTCCGTTTTTAGAGTCCCAATCAAAAATAATTCCATAACATTCTGTTACTGCACGTTTGACGCAGTATATTATAGTGTATCCGTGGAGTATGTTGGTATAGTGAATACCACATGCACATTTCCACATCTTTATTACATTTTGTTGATAAGCACCACCCCACCCCCATCATGTCTGGGAGGCCAACAAGGAGAGACAGACATTACCATGGCACTCTAGGGGCCAGCAGCATATGTGTCCACAGGCAAAGGAGGACGTGGTCCTGTCCTCAGGCAGGGCATGATTTCCTTTGTTTAGTGTTGTCCATGCTATCCAGCCATAGCATGCAGAGGAGGTGGTGGACTGGCTTACTAAACCATCCTTATCCTCCTCATCCTCCATCACCCAAGCAGAGACTAGTGCGCAGTCCAATGCCACTGCCAGAGTGGCTAAACCTGCCTCCTTGTCCACAGCTATTCCTGTCATAGCCCCAGCATCAGTGAGGGTAAGGCACAACACTAATGAGGCAGGCATCATGGAAGAGTAGAGAGCAGCCACCCTATACCATCACCTTGTGAAGCTGTTATCTCCCGGCCCACTTCCCACAACTCAGCTGGGGAAGTGGGCCATTTTTAGAACATGTGCAGCTGATCACACTGTTGCAATTTGTAAACTTTGTCTCAAGCACATCAAGCATGGCAAACACACCAGCCATTTGGGTACCACATGCTCGACAAGGCATTTAACCTCCCACCACTTAGCCCATTGGCAAGAGCACCTGAAAACCACACAAAAGAGACTCAATTCTGTTCCTCCTCCTTACTCAGATCATTCTAACCCCACTATGCCTCATGACCTCTCAGCAGCCTCCACTGACAGGGATGATGGTATAGCGCAGGGTGTCCCAGGACCTTGCAGCACATCTGCCAGTAGCACACCACCAGCTGCAGACTATAGCCGGCAAATTTTTCTGCCCCATCTGCTGCAGCGGAAAAAAAATACAGTCACTGCCACCCACATACCCAGCATCTAAATGCAAGCTTGTCAAAGCTGCTGGCTTTACAACTTTTGACTTTCAGTCTACCCCTTCTGTGAATTTGCAGAGTGTACTCTACCACAATGGCGGGTTCCCAGTCACTTTTTCTTTTCAAATAAGGTCATTCCAGCTCTGTACCATCACGTGGAAGGCAATGTTGTGGCATCTTTGGGCAAGGAAGTCAGCGGCAAAGTCCAAGTTACTGCTGACACGTGGCCCAGCAAGCATGGTTAGGCATGATATTTAAGTCACAGGACACTGGGTAACTCTGCTTGAAACTTGGAAGGATGCAGGACAGGGCTCAGTGCTGCAGCTTGTTGTGCCACCACATCTCCATACAGATAGTGGTGATAATGCGAGATTTGTCAGCTCTACCCCTTCTCCTCCTCCTCCATGCCCTCCTCTGCTGAATCGTCCTATGAACCAAAAGTACCCCTTAAACGTTCAAGGGGCTATACAATGAGTCAGGCTAAAAGTGCCATGCAGTGCTTCAGCTGGTGTGTCTAGGGGACAGGAACCATACCGGAGCACAGCTTCTTGCAGATCTGCCAGGGCAGGCCCAGAGGTGGTTCACACCACACCAGCTGGAGCCAGGAATGGTGGTGTGCGATAATGGCACAAACCTCCTGTCCGCCTTTAGGCAGGGAAAGTTAATGGGCTCCCTCATGCTTCAAAGCTGTGTGAAAGGACCCAAGAATACGTGGCATCCAGGAAAAGGATCACTATTGGTTGGCAACTGACACGGAACGTCCCACACTCCGCTTGAGTGCTTCTGTCAGTATATCGCTTCCTAAGTCCTGGAACACGAGTCCAATGCATCTGGCTATAGGAACCCCCAAGAACTAGACAACACCAGTCTTGGAGTACATTAGGAATAATCTTTTATTTGAGATCTCACACAAATATATACAGCAGGATGACTAAAACCTAACCTAATTAACATGAGCTAATTATCTAATCCTTTATACAGCCTAGGTGACTAAGAGATATGACCTTTTGGCCAGACTTGTGGTCACCGAGCTTCACACAGTAACAGAGTTAATTAACACAAACAGCAATGGGTGAAAAGACTCTTAGAGCTACACTAGACTTATTTACAATAAACACATTATAGCAGACAACAGACAGGTAGCTGGAATTGATGACATTAGCATCTAACAGTAGGAGTCCCAACGGTATGAATCAGTCACTATTCTAATATGGCATATAAAGGATTCCCAGAGTCTGTGTGTTTTGGGAGGACATGGACCTGAATCCAAAGTAACACCAACCCCAGGGTCCCCAGGCATACAGCTCACAGAGAGCACCATTCCCCCAAATGCCAGGGCCCATAATCGGTGGGCAAGCGTTCAGTCCCCTCCAAAAGCCTCTGTCCTGCCTAGGTCTGTCACATTTCTCCCCTTTCGGCAGAAGACTAACACAGACCCCGTGCCAAAATTTAAAAAATAAAATGGAATGGGTTCCCCCAAAAATCCATACCAGACCCTTATCCGAGCACGCAACCTGGCAGGCCGCAGGAAAAGAGGGGGGGACGAGAGAGCGCCCCCCCCTGAACCGTACCAGGCCACATGCCCTCAACATTGGGAGGGTGCTTTGGGGACCCCACGCCATTTTTTTTTAAATTTTGGCCGGGGTTCCCCTTAATATCCATACCAGACCTGAAGGGGTAAGGAATTTAGGGGGACCCCCCACGTCATTTTTTTTTTTAATTTCGGTTCGGGGGTTCCCCTGTGGGGAATTCCCATGCCGTTTTTATCAATGAACTTTTATGTGAATTGTCAGACCGGCAATTCATTAATAGCCGTGAGTAGTTTTAAATGACTTTTTTTCCTTTGAAATGTCATTTTGCTGTCAGACTGTTCTAAACACGGGAAAAATGCGCCCCTTTACAGGCATACTATAGACACCCCCCTGGTACGAAATTTAAAGGAATATTACAATTTTATTGTTTCACTTTAAACATTGTTAAAATCACTGCTCCAGAAAAAACTGACATTTTTAAAACTTTTTTTTGCATTGATCCATGTCCCCTGGGGCAGGACCCAGGTCCCCAAACACTTTTTATGAGAATAACTTGCATATAAGCCTTTAAAATTAGCACTTTTGATTATTCATGTTCGTGTCCCATAGACTTTAACGGTGTTCGCTTGTTCGAACAAATTTTTTGCCTGTTCGCATGTTCTGGTGCAAACCGAACAGGGGGGTGTTCGGCTCATCCCTAGTGGAGGGCAGGGGCCAGCAGTTCTCTGTTCCGTTGCCAGCAGTTCAGCTGGGCGTAGGAGCTTCCCTACATAATCTGCTCCAGCTAATTGTTGGGGAGAGAGGCCGACTGCCCCAGCTCCCTGGAACTCTGCAGTTGTTGCCAGTGCTGGGCAGAGGTTGGTAGCACTATGCCCGTTTGCCAGCACTTCTGCTGGTTTTCTGTTAGTGGAGAGCACAGGCCCATCCACCGACACCAGATCAAGCTGCAGTTGTGAGGTGAGGACTGCATTCCCTACTTGGATCCTGATCTCCAGCTCGCAATAGACTGCCACCTCCTCACCCTGGTCCCCCAGAATTGCTGCTGGTGTGGGGCAGAGGTCTTGGACCCTCTGTTCAGTTGTCAGCACTTCTGCTGGGGGTTTGCTAGGTGATTCCTCCTCTACAGAAACGTCTATTAAATCCCCAGTCTCTGGAATTGCTAAAAAGTGTGGGACAGAGGTCTTGGACCCTCTGTTCAGTTACCAGATCTTCAGCTGAAGAAGTTTGTTGTAACTCCATAGATGCTGCTGGCAGAAAATCACATGTCCCTGTCAGTGTTGTGGAAGAAAGGCCGACTACCTTTTCTCTCAAGAAGGCCGAAGCCACTATTGGTGCTGTGCAGAGGTTAGCAGAGCTCTGCCCTGTTGTCAGCACTTCAGGTTTGGGGACAGCAATCTCCGGAGTTTCCACTGCCGATTCTCTGACATGCTGCTGAATGTGTTCTAGCAGTTTCCTGTATGCCCTTTCCAGATGCTGTTCCTTCCTTAGCAAATGGTCCAGATCAGGTTTAAGCTCTGAGACCCCTGCAAGACCGAGCATAGCCTCTCTATATTCTCGCAGGTCCTCAAGGGTAGGTTCCCCTTCATCGCCAAACACAAAACGATCTGTAAGGCTCTCCCACAGCAATCCAGGGCCTCCAAAGTCATATCCCTCCAGAGAGAATTCTATTGTCTCCCCTAAATATACATGCTTTGCGTGCCATTGCGGAGCCCGAAAATGATTGTCCAGCTCTATCTCCTGCTGGACCAGCCTGTCCAACTCAGTCACCCATTGTTCCTGGGGCCGCTCTCCCAGGAATGTCATCCGCAATGCCCGTTGATCACTGGCCCGTTTCTCTTGGGTTGGAAAGCACCTGTTTTATACCAGAGAGCTGGAGGGCTCCAGTCCAGAGCTCCACCCGAATTTGCTGCCTAAGCTCCAGGCATTCATCCTCAGACACAGTCCTGGAGTGTGATGAAAGGACAATCCGCAGCAACCCCGGGAACTCTGATGCCAGGTCCATATCTCCGCTGGGGTGACCGAAGTCTGCTATCCTGATCTTGGATCCAGGTGGACGTTTGGATGTCCCAGACTGCAGGAAGCATTCCACTGCTTGCCACCAATGAGACGAAACGTCCCACACTCCGCCTGAGTGCTTCCGTCAGTATATCGCTTCCTAAGTCCTGGAACACGAGTCCAATGGATCTGGCTATAGGAACCCCCAAGAACTAGACAACACCAGTCTTGGAGTACATCAGGAATAATCTTTTATTTGAGATCTCACACAAATATATACAGCAGGATCAGGGCCGTCTTTAGCGCAGGGCAAACGGGGCACTTGCCCTGGGCCCAATCTTTGTTGAGGGGCCCGCGCTATCCGTGAATTGGGGCCCCGATGACAGCTTTGCAGAGCGCACAGAGGACACGGGAGGATGTATTTCGCGCTAGCCAGCTGAGAGGGGGCGGGGCCGGGAGCTCCACTGATGCTCTGACCCCACCCACGTGCAGCCTGTATACTCGCAAAGGAGCGTCTGTAGTGAGAGCCAGTGATTGGAGTGGGAGCATCAGTGGAGCTCCCGGCCCCGCCCCCTCTATACTGGCTGGTGAATACAGAGGTCCGGGGGCAGGGCCGGGAGCTCCAATGACACTCCCACTCCGATCACTGGCTCTCACTACAGACGTTCGATTCTGAGTACACAGGGTGCACGTGGGCGGGGTCAGAGCGTCAGTGGAGCTTTCGGCCCCGCCCCTTTCAGCTGGCTAGCGCGGGAATACAGCCTCCCGTATAATTCACGTATAGCGCGGCCCCTAACAAAGCATCAGTGGAACTCCCGGCTGTTGTAGTAAGAGCAGAGAGTGGAAGCCCCTCCCACTGACCTCTGAATGTATGTAGTGAGTTTGGATGGCCAGGTATGTCCTTACGCTCATAAAATGCCTGTTTAAACTCTGAGCTGTGTTATTCAACTGCAAAGCTGTGCGTTGCTGAAAGTTCTCTGACCATCTCCTGTATAATGTCCGCAGTCTCTGGTATTCTCCTGCAGTATGTCCGCAGTCTCTGATTGTCTCCTGCAGTATGTTCGCTGTCTCTGATTGTCTCCTGTAGTATGTCCGCAGTCTCTAGTAATCTCCTGCAGTATGTCCGCAGTCTCTGGTAATCTCCTGCAGTATGTCCGCAGTCTCTGGTAATCTCCTGCAGTATGTCCGCAGTCTCTGATTGTCTCCTGCAGTATGTCCGCAGTCTCTGGTAATCTCCTGCAGTATGTCCGCAGTCTCTAGTAATCTCCTGCAGTATGTCCGCAGTCTCTGGTAATCTCCTGTAGTATGTCCGCAGTCTCTGGTAATCTCCTGTAGTATGTCCGCAGTCTCTAGTAATCTCCTGCAGTATGCCCGCAGTCTCCGGTAATCTCCTGCAGTATGTCCGCAGTCTCTGGTAATCTCCTGCAGTATGTCCGTAGTCTCTAGTAATTTCCTGCAGTATGTCCGCATTCTCTGATTGCCTCCTGAAGTATGTCCGCAGTCTCTGATTGTCTCCTGCAGTATGTCCGCAGTCTCTGGTAATCTCCTGCAATATGTCCGCAGTCTCTAGTAATCTCCTGCAGTATGTCCGCAGTCTCTGGTAATCTCCTGTAGTATGTCCGCAGTCTCTAGTAATCTCCTGCAGTATGCCCGCAGTCTCTGGTAATCTCCTGCAGTATGTCCGCAGTCTCTGGTAATCTCCTGCAGTATGTCTGCAGTCTCTGATTGTCTCCTGCAGTATGTCCGCAGCCTCTGGTAATCTCCTGCAGTATGTCCGCAGTCTCTGGCAATCTCCTGCAATATGTCCGCAGTCTCTGGCAATCTCCTGCAGTATGTCCGCAGTCTCTGATTGTCTCCTGCAGTATGTCCGCAGTCTCTAGTAATCTCCTGCAGTATGTCCGAAGTCTCTGATTTTCTCCTGCAGTATGTCCGTTGTCACTGATTGTCTCCTGCAGTATGTCCGCAGTCTCTGGTAATCTCCTGCAGTATGTCTGTAGTCTTTAATTGTCTCCTGCAGTATGTCCGCAGTCTCTGGTAATCTCCTGCAGTATGTCCGTAGTCTCTAGTAATTTCCTGCAGTATGTCCGCAGTCTTTAATTGTCTCCTGCAGTATGTCCGCAGTCTCTGGTAATCTCCAGCAGCATGTCCGTAGTCTTTAATTGACTCCTGCAGTATGTCTGCAGTCTCTGGTAATCTCCTGCAGTATGTCCGCAGGCTCTGTAATCTCCTGCAGTATGTCCACAGTCTCTGGTAATCTCCTGCAGTACGTCCGCAGTCTCTGATTGTCTCCTGCAGTATGTCCACAGCCTCTGATTGTCTCCTGCAGTATGTCCGTAGTCTTTAATTGTCTCCTGCAGTATGTCCGCAGTCTCTGGTAATCTCCTGCAGTATGTCCACAGTCTCTGATTGTCTCCTGCAGTATGTCCGCAGTCTCTGATTGTCTCCTGCAGTATGTCCGCAGTCTCTGATTGTCTCCTGCAGTATGTCCATAGTCTCTAGTAATCTCCTGCAGTATGTCCGCAGCCTCTAATTGTCTCATGCAGTGTGTCCGCAGTTTCTGATTGTCTCCTGCAGTATGTCCGCAGTCTCTGATTATCTCTTGCAGTATGTCCGCAGTCTCTGGTAATCTCCTGCAGTATGTCCGCAGTCTCTGGTAATCTCCTGCGGTATGTCCACAGTCTCTGATTGTCTCCTGCAGTATGTCCACAGTCTCTGATTGTCTCCTGCAGTATGTCCGCAGTCTCTGATTGTCTCCTGCAGTATGTCCACAGTCTCTGATTGTCTCCTGCAGTATGTTCGCAGTCTCTGATTGTCTCCTGCAGTATGTCCGCAGTCTCTGATTGTCTTCTGCAGTATGTCTGCAGTCTCTGATTGTCTCCTGCAGTATGTCCTCAGTCTCTGGTAATCTCCTGCAGTATGTCTATAGTCTCTGATTGTCTCCTGCAGTATGTCCGCAGTCTCTGAACCTCTCCTGTAGTATGTCTGCACTCTCTGACACTCTTCTGTAGTATGTGTATTAATGTGCCCCTTTACTTGCTCAATTATTTTGGATTGCTCCACTGCTCAATGAGAGGTAATGATGTGCATTAACCTCTAGCAACCAATCAGAGAACAGTAGTGATCTGCTTTAATCTCTAGCAACCAATCAGTAAGTGGTAATGATGTGCTGTAACCCCTAGCAACCAATTAGTGAGCGCTAATAATATACATTAACCTCTAGCAACCAATAGGCAAGCAGAAATTATGTGTTATAACCTCTAGAAACCAGCCAGTGAGCAGTAAGGATAGGCTGGCAAACAATTGCAATCGCTGTGGGATCTGCTGCAGTAAACTGATTTTGAGTCTACCTGCTATTTTTTGTATGTCTCAGAATGGAGGGGGGGCCCCAAGAAAATGTTTGCCATGGGCCCAATCAAAATTAAGGACGGCCCTGAGCAGGATGACTAAAACCTAACCTAATTAACATGAGCTAATTATCTAATCCTTTATATAGCCTAGGTGACTAAGAGATATGACCTTTTGGCCAGACTTGTGGTCACCGAGCTTCACACAGTAACAGAGTTAATTAACACAAACAGCAATGGGTGAAAAGACTCTTAGAGCCACACTAGACTTATTTACAATAAACACATTATAGCAGACAACAGACAGGTAGCTGGAATTGATGACATTAGCATCTAACAGTAGGAGTCCCAACGGTATGAATCAGTCACTATTCTAATATGGCATATAAAGGGTTCCCAGAGTTTGTGTGTCTTGGGGGGACATGGACCTGAATCCAAAGTAACACCAACCCCAGGGTCCCCAGGCATACAGCTCACAGAGAGCACCATTCCCCCAAATGCCAGGGCCCATAGTCGGTGGGCAAGAGGCTTGCGTTCAGTCCCCTCCAAAAGCCCCTGTCCTGGCTAAGTCTCTCACAGCAACCCTCCTTGACCACATTACAAGGGGAAAGTTTCAGAACTCATCCCGTCCCCACAGAGTGCAGAAGATGAAATATCTTCAGGACACCTTAAAGAGGAGTTTATCTAATGCTTTTCCCAACTCTGGTAGGTTAGACTGTCATGGAAAACAGTTTTGAGGCTTCTTTTGGTTAAGAGAGGAGCAGTGGAGAAGGGCGCCGCCTAAGTAATGCATTTTACAATTTTTTTAGTCCTCGGTGCCCAGGGCTGTCAGCTTCCACATCCCATCTCAGCATTTCCATCACATTGTGGATGATTATCTAGGGGCAAAAAAAGAGATGGAGAGCTTTCCAGTTGACGATCCACTGGGTTACTGGGTCATGACAATAGACCACTGGTCAGAACTTGCCCAGTATGCAATTGAGCAGCTAGGCTGCCATGCATCCAGCGTAATTTCTGAATGGGCATTCAGCGCTGCTGGAGGTTTTGTTACTGATAATAGAGCGTGTCTGTCCACAGACTAAGTGGACCATCTGACATTTATCAAAATGAATCAGTCTTGGATTACCAGCAGCTATGAGGCCCCTGATGTTGATTTCGCTGATTAAAGCGGAGGTCTGCCCACCACTGCAAAAATTAAAAACCAGCAGCTACTCATACTGCAGCTGCTGGCTCTTAATAATAAGACACTTACCTGTCCTAGAGTCCAGCGATGTCGGCACCACAGCTAATGTTTCCATCAGCTGTCGGGTGCTGCTGCTGCCATTACGGCTTCACTCCGGGAACCTTACTGTGCTTGCGCGAGGCTCCACTCCTCTCTCCTACTGGCCCAGCGACAGGGGGAAGAGGAGGGAGCCGAGCTGTGACATCAATATCCGTGGCTGTGGCTCCTGGAAGTGGCAAAAGGATACCTGTCAAAAACAGGTATCCTGTCCCCCCCCTCTGGTTCCAATTGTGGCACCCGAGGGGGGAGGAAACAAATAAGCGGCAGGTCCACTTTTGGCTTTAAGTGTTTTTGGGATGTGGAATCTCTGCAAGACTTCTAGGCTGCCTAGCATTGTGGGTGTTGATTTCATCTGGAAGAGTTTTTTTGGTGTAGGTTTCATGGACACAATTAACACCCAAAGACCAATTTTTCCGCACCTGTTTGACAGGTGCATAAAGTTTAAATTTTTGACAGCAAGGCAAAATCTTGCTTTCATCAAGAATACCTCTATCACGTACCTGGTGCTGGAGGTAAATGGAGAGAGAGGGCTTCCCTGACTAAGTTTAAGACCCCCTGAGGGTGAAAACAGGGGAGGTCAGGCCCAAAGTAGCACGGGTCGCTTGCTGGACTGTGTGCAGGAGGTTCCAGAGTACAGGTGATGTGCTAGCGTAGAATCAGCAGACAGGTGGTGCCCATGAGGTGTTGCAGGACTCAGATAATTCTGAGACTGGAGCGTGGTCAGAAGGAAGCCTAGGTCAGGAGCCATATAAAAGAAACAAGGGGGGCCTTTCTAAATGTAGTCTTGAAACAGTATAATTTATTGCACAAGATTAAAAACACTTACAAGATATAAGTGGGAGTCATGCTCGTCATAAGTATGTAGTCCTGGCAGTTCTACTGCGTCCCACAGGCTCCTCGCATGATCCGGGTAGCTGGGAAAGATTCTGGTGTGATGTTGTGCTGAATAGCTGTACATTCAGGAAAACCAGGAAGTAGTCAGCACCATGCTGTCCAGCTTCAACTGGAAGAGGAAATGATGTCACCAGCAGAGGCGTGAGGAAGGGGTCAGGACTGTCTCTATGGAATGAAAGGCTATGCGCTCGGAGCTCACAGCTCCTTCTACTGGCCTCTTTACCTTCACTAGGTCAGGAGCCAGGTGGGTATCATAGTGGACATGGTCAGGTGATTAGCTGCGGGTGAACACAGGAAGCAAGCAGGAGACAGGTCAAGAACAAGCCGGGTCAGTAACAGGAGTCACAGGAACAGGAATATCACAGAGATAAAACACTGGAGGGGCTGAAGATCAACCAGCAACTGCAGCCACTGACAAGCTTCTTTATAAAGGCCCATGTGGAGTGCTGGTAGAGATGCTGGGTCCTAGAGTCCTTCACCTGCGGTTGGTGTCCTAAAAAGTGCTGGTAGAGATGCTGGGTCCTAGTGCCCTTCTTCTGCCTTTGGTGCCCTGACAACCTCTATAGGGTTGCATTGTAAAGGCACCACAACACCCAAAGACCAATTTTTCCACACCTGTTTGACAGGTGCATATCATTTCAATTTTTGACAGCAAGGCCAATTCTTGTTTTCGTCAAGAGTACCTCTATAGGGTTACGGTGTGAAGGCACCTCCAACACCCAAAGACCAATTTTTTTCACACCTGTTACTTCTATCCAGTCTGCGGAAGAGACACCAGAATGTATCCAAAAAATCTGTAATCTTCTTCCCAGTGCATTACATTGTGGCCTCATCATCCAGACTGGCTCCCTAAGCCATTGTTTATAGAATAAAGAAATCTTGCAGGGAAAATATCATTTTTTTGGCTTTATAAATGCAATTATTGCTGCAGCAGCTTCTATACACAGTACAGATGTGCCACTTTACAGGTAGACTTAAGGGACCCCCAAGGGCACTATGTTGAAATATATTTTTTATTTTTATTGTTATTTCTCATTTTTTTGCTTTCACTTTAAACATCAATAAATCACTGCTGATTTAAAAAATTACGTTTTTTTTTACAATTTTTTCCCCCTTGATACATGTCCCCCAGGTGAGTACGTAGACCCCATAACCATTTGAAGCACTTACCCTCGAAGGAGCTGCTGATTAGATATTATATCCGTAAATCACGTTTTCCACCTAGCCCATCACAGCCCATAGAAATAGAAACAGTCCATTTTGTACTTTTCTCTTGCTTTATTAATGTAACATAACTGGGATAGGAGAAGGGTTTTCTGAGATGCTCTTTTGCTGCTTCATAATCTTTTCTTTGCCTTCTTATGCAAAGACTTAGAACAATGCGGACCGTAAGAAATCACTTTGAATGATTTCTTCAGTGGGAAAGACGGAAGTAGATTTACTAGAGAATATATGGTAAAGAGTCACTCTGAATAACTTCTTCACCTGCAGAACTTTTTAAGAACAGTCTGTATCTCTACTTGTGCTGGGAGCTTTACTGCTGCCTTTTACCACTACTTCCCATCTGTATGGTACTTACAAGTTGAGCTAAGGAAGAGATTACTCTGAATAATTCCTCTCGCCTGACTGATTGGATTTCCCGGGGTATTGTTGAACCCAAAGTCACAGGCCATCTCCACCTGTCTCACTGACTTGCGTACCAACATCCCTCAGCCTCTGGTAGTACCCTTCCCCTGGGCTTTCACTCACTTGATCAACAGTCCATGTGCCACTCATAAACGATCGATCGCCCAGTTATCTTCCGCCTAGTTGCTACTTCTTCCGAAATGGCTTCTCCATTGCTTCTCTCCGGTCTGGCATGCTCACCTCCCCACAGGGGCGCCCAGCGACACCAGCGACCACACGCTGCCCGGTATCACCAACTTTTCTGCAGGTCCCAGCCCCCCTCCCTCCCCATGGGGGGGGGCTCCATTTGGCTCCCCACAGGGGAACCTCTCCCCTCTCTGGGCACCAGACTGGACCACGAACGACTCCTGACTGACCATGTGACCCCAGCTTTTATGAGAGTCCCGCCTCCTGCCAAACAATTTAATGATTGGCCAGAATTCACACACAAGCTGCCTGTCACTCAGATCCCAAGTCCAACCTCTCTTCCAGAACCATGTCACTGAAAGCAAGAGGAGGCATCTCTGGGTCCAAGCACAGGTGGCCACACCCTGCACTACACTGACAATCCCAGTTCCCAAAATAAACAACCAGGCCTGTCATAATCGTACAAGCCTTTCCCTAAATTTTACCTGAAACTGTACTTTGTAATTTAAAACACAGAAAAAGGTCACCTACATGAAAGTAGGTGCCCGCTACACATTGTATACCCAATTACTTGCATATAAGCCTTCAAAATGGACACTTTTGATTTTTACAGTTCGGGTCCCACAGACTTCAATGGGGTTCATTATTTGGTTTTGAACTTTTGCAATGTTCTAAAGTTCTGGTGCGAAACAAACAGGTGGTCGTTTGGCCCATCCCTAGTGTTCTAGTGTTAATGTTTTTTTTTGCTACTGTACAATATTTTGACTTCCTGGCTCATGATGAAGCAGACTGGTGGTTTCAAGAAACGCTTTGAGTTATCTCCATCCATCACAACCACCATGGGAGTGTAATAGTTTGTTGTAAAGAGGCTTTGTCCCCTGATGTTTTAATGTACTTCAATTAAGTTGGTGATTTGAATATACTGTATGCAATTTTGGAGGTCTTCATTGCACAAATCTGTCCTGTTTTCTAGAGGCTTTTTTTCCAAATATTCAAAATTTTGTATGAATAAAGGTATCTTGTTTTTTTTTAATATAATGTGTTTATTGTGGTGCCTAAAAAGTCCTGCCTTTCAAAAATAATATTTTCTACAGTCAATGCTTTCGGTTGTGGCCCCTATAGTGAGAGCCCTTTTCATTACCTTCTGTATGTACAATATGTTTTTACATTCTTTTATGAATGGCATTTTTTTTCTTTCATAGAGGGAGCACGAATATTATTGTATCTGCATAAGATTATCAGTACATTAATACCCCTTCCCACCATTCTCTATTATGTGCGAAGAAGTATAGTATAGTATAAGTCCACCTTATTATCACTTCGTATTATAGTTATATTATAATAGTACAAATGTATGTATACATTTAATTTCTGTAGCATGAACCAGTTTGCGTTCTGCTTCTCTTTTTCTTTTCTTTTTTAAACAGGAGGAGTTTTTCTAGAGAGTATGTCTAGTGAAGGTTACATTTCCGGGGTGGAAAAAGTAGTGATTAGAATTTACTGTGAATGTTTATAACACCTTCCCTGCTGATGAGACATGCATCTCTTTTACTTGTTCCTCGTTATCGAAGGTAAGAGCTACAAGGCTGTCAAACATACTAACTTTTAATGTACACCCAGCAATGTTCTGTGGTCACGTGGTTTAGTTGAGCACTCTAAACAAATTTTTAAAATATATTTTGCAGATGAACTCAATATATGAGTATAAATGAAATATTTGGGTTCCTATTGCTGACTCCTGCTTCTGGCAATGCCATCCACCTTACAGTCATTGGTATCCAATACATAATTAGTTTCAAGGTTATATATTTTTTGTTAAAAATCCCTAAATGCATTGACTATAACTAGAATAATCAAAGAAAGCATCTTTGAATATAAATCTATTATCTATCCTTAACAAGTGTAAGGCTTACCACTCATATCACAATCCAACCCTAGGAATTCTGTACAATCAGTTTTAGATCTACCAAAACATTTCAATTTGAGGACCTACCTAAATTATCCAAACAATGTGTATCTAGTCAGGCAGGTTATACAAAGTTTGTAGATCCAAAGGAGATTGTACAATTAGATTGTAACTTGTGTTAAGGAATTTGACCAACCAGATTGAAGCCCAGTATTCACTTTTTTTTCCATATTATACTTATCAAATATATTCCAAGCCTCCAACCTGAAACAATTATGAAGATCAACGTGTCTCTCAGTACAGAGTAGATAAAGCATTAAGGAAAATGTTTTTTTTATTTTTAAATTTGGGGGTTAGTACCAAGTAGCAGTAGACAACTGATGATTTTGAAATGTTTTTTAAAATGTTTAGAGTAAAAAGATGCACTGTACTACTGTACTGGTCTTTGTTTGGATTCTTCAGAAATAGGTTGTCTCAAATAAGTTTATAGCTTATTCCCTCTCCTGAATTTTCTCCTGTACAGGCAAGTGACACTTGGAACAAAGTTTCCTTATTTGTAACACTTACTGAATAATAATAATACCATTTGTTTTTTATGAAATCATTTATTTATTCCTATATAAGTACCTGTAATAAATAAAACAAAACTATAGCTGGAGTTTTTTAAATTAAAAATGTATTTAAAATTAATTAAAAATATTATATTATTATTTTGAAGCAGAAATTATTGATGTATTCATAACATGACACTGCATTATCACAGCCAGCCCCACAACCCTCACAGGAGAAAACATCCTAAAAGATTATGATATTGATGATGATGATTGATGAATGATGATGATGATTGATGAATGATGATGATGATATTGATGAATGATGATGATGATTTTGATAATTATGATTGATGATATTGATGATGATTTATAAACAATTGCTTTGTAAGACATCTACTGTACATGTAGTTAAGGAGTACTAGAAAATAAAAATGGTACTAATATTATTTAAAACTACAAATCATAGTTAAATATTATGTGCAATCTGATTACATATAATTTGTATTTTTACTTTGGAACTATATAGATATATATAAATAGATGTATATATATATATATATATATATATATATATATATATATATATATATATATATATATAGAGAGAGAGAGAGAGAGAGATCTATATCTATATATATCTATATATAGATATATATACTGTATAGATATATATATCTATTTTGTATTTTAAATAAAATTGTGCGAATTGATATACAGGTAAATTGCAGTTATGAAAGCTTTTTTTCTTGGATTAATTTGTTTTTAATTTCAATTAGGATAAAATATGCCTATAGTATAAATGTAAGCTGACCTTTTTCAAAAAGTCCAGCTGATCCAATGGCTTCAGCAATTATGGAGTCATTGACCTGGAAAATGTATTATCAGAGTTTGGAGTTCAGTATAACGTTTTAATCCTAATGCTAGACTTAAGTCAGTAATTTAGGAAATATTCAAGCCAAGGCCAGCTACATTGCTAGCATTTTCGGAAAGAGATGTAATCATAGAAATTAACAAAGGGCACAAAAAAAAAAAAAAAAAAAAAAAAAAATATATATATATATATATATATATATATATATATATATATAGGAAGTATATACTGCGCATAAAAAATTAAAGGAACACTTTTTAATCAGAGTAAAGCATCAAGTCCATTAAACTCCTGGGATATTGAGCTGGTAGTTAAGTAGCAGAGGGGATTGTTTTCAGTTTCAGCTGCTTTGATGTTAATGAAATTAACAAGAGGTGCACTAGATGGGCAGCAATGACACAACCTCCAAAACAGTAATGGTCTTACAGGTGGAGGCCACTGACATTTTTTTTCCCTACTCATCTTTTCTGACTGTTTTCCACTAGTTTTGCATTTGGCTAGGGTCAGCGTCACTACTGGTAGCATGAGGTGATACCTGGACCCTATAGAGGTTGCACAGGTAGTCCAACTCCTCCAGGATGGCACATCAATTTGTGCCATTGCCAGAAGGTTTGCTGTGTCTCTCGAGAGCATAGAGGATATTCCAGGAGACAGGCAGTTACTCTAGGAGAGCTGGACAGGGCAGTAGAAGGTCCTTAACCCATCAGCAAGACCGGTATCTGCTCCTTAGTGCAAGGAGAAACAGGATGAGCACTGCCATAGCCCTACAAAACGACCTTCAGCAAGCCACTGGTGTGAATGTCTCTGACCAAACAATCAGAAACAGATTTCATGAGGGTGGCCTGAGGGCCAGACGTCCTCTAGCGGGCCCTATGCTTACTGTCCGGCACCGTGCAGCTTGATTGGTATTTGCCATTGAACACCAGAATTGGCAGGTCCGCCACTGGCACTCTGTGTTTTTCACAGATGAGAGCACGTTCACCCTGAGCACATGACATATGTAAAAAGGGTCTGGAGAAGCCATGGTGCTGCCTGTAACATCATTCAGCTTGACCAGTTTGGTGGTGGGTCAGTGATGGTCTGGGGAGGCAAATCCATGGAGGGACGCACAGACCTCTATAGGCTAGACAATGGCACCCTGACTACCATTAGTTATCGAGGCTGAAATCCTTGGACCCAGCGCAACCCAGTGACAGCGCAACCACCTAAATGGGAGGCTTTGAAGTGTATCATAAGGGGATCCTCATTTCTTAAGGTGCATATTTTAAAAAAAGCACATTCTGCAGAGATTATACAGCTCCTATAGGAAATTCATAAGCTTGAGCTTGCCCATAAACGTTCACTTGAGACTCATGTATTTCAGCTATTAGAAAAAAAATGTAAAGATCTTTTACATATACTTGACATGGCATATTTTAAACATAAAGACCGAATGCATAGAACTATGTATGAATTTGGTAATAAGGCGGGTAGACCACTGGCCAGGTCAATTCACACTAAACCAAATTGTACTTATATTCCCAAACTTTGATGAAGCCCTAAAAAGGGCTTGGTACATACTTCTGAAGACATTGCTCTGACCTTTCAACTACTACTAATCCCCTCACGGTACCTACCAACACAAAGGGACGCAAAATAATGGCCCAATACATTTTGAATACGGCCCTTCCAAGATTAGATGTAGGATACTGCTAACTTATTGAATATGCCATAACAGGAGAGCGACCAACTCTCCTAGGAAAGAGGGGAAAGCCATGCCACATCCAATGAATCATCAATAATAGAAAAAGGAGGTTCCCCTAAGTGGATTTTCCCGGCACTTGCACATAAATTGAATATGTAGAAAAGTACAAACTAATATAAAGAATAAAAGAATATTTTTTATTTAATAAAGAATTGCATTTTCTAAAAACATTGTGGATATTCAAAGTAGCAAAAACATATTACATGGTTGACATAGTTTACATCAAACAGTAGACAATGATATTGTGTACAGAGAAACTCTTTTCAAGCCCAACGCGTTTCGGGGTACTTAATATTTCAGTCCTTCTTCAGGGGCATAATTGAAAAGAGGGATTCATCTGAAAATGTTTCATTGGTTACTCTGAGGAAAGCTTTAAAAACCACATGAAAAAGCAAGATGTGCTGGGAGGGGTGGTGAGCAGGTGTATTTTTGTGGGTACAGATGCTGTTCTTAGATGATTATAGTTTTAGCCAGATATTGATAGACAACACGTCTCCACAAGGAGGTACATAGTTTCACCTACCCCGCCCAACCCGGACGCGTACAGGCCAGAGCGAGATACTGGGGCCGAGAGAGGCAACCCTTGATTTGTTTGTTTACAGATTCGGCTGACCACGCATCCCAGCATCCGGCAGGTAGAGTGCTCTACCTGCCGGATGCTGGGATGCGTGGTCAGTCAAATCTGTAAACAAACAAATCAAGGGTTGCCTCTCTCGGCCCCAGTATATCACTCTGGCCTGTACGCATCCGGGTTGGGCGGGGTAGGTGAAACTACATACCTCCTTGTGGAGACATGTTGTCTATCAATATCTATCTAAAACTATAATCATCTAGGAACAGCATCTGTACCCACAAAAATACACCTGCTCACCACCCCTCCCAGCACATCTTGCTTTTTCATGTGGTTTTTAAAGCTTTCCTCAGAGTAACCAATGAAACATTTTCAGATGAATCCCTCTTTTCAATTATTCCCTGAAGAAGGACTGAAATATTAAGTACCCCGAAACGCGTCGGGCTTGAAAAGAGTTTCTCTGTACACAATATCATTGTCTACTGTTTGATGTAAACTATGTCAACCATGTAATATGTTTTTGCTACTTTGGATATCCACAATGTTTTTAGAAAAAGCAATTCTTTATTAAATAAAAAATATTCTTTTATTCTTTATATTAGTTTGTACTTTTCTACATATTCAATTTATGTGCAAGTGCCGGGAAAATCCACTTAGGAGAACCTCCTTTTTCTATTATTATTGAATATGCCTTTCACTACACTGGAAATTCAACAAAAAATTAAGGCACTTCCATAGGGTAAGAGTCCAGGTCCTGAGGTTTTATCAACTGTGTTTTATAAACAATTTCAGGACGTTTTATCACCAATTTTGGATGCTACATTCAACTCAATTTCAGATTCATGTACTTTCTCTCATCAAGCGCAGGAAGCTCATATTACTCTCATTCATAAAGACCAGAAAGATTCTGCGGAATGTTCAAGTTATCGTCTTTAATAAATGTTGATCTTAAAATATATGCTAAAATAATAGCAGATCGTTTACAAGCAGTTATTCCTTCTTTTATTGGTTTAGATCAGGTGGGTTTTATCCTAACTTGGGAAGCAAGGGATAACACTATTAAAATATTATCTTTTATCTCACACTGCCAGCTACAAAAAGTCCCATTGTGTCTTCTTTCGCTAGATGCAAAAAAGGCATTTGATTGGGAGTTTTTGAAAGCAACATTAGAACAACTAGTTTTATCTTCAGGCTTAATTAAAAAAATCATGGCCTTGTACTTTCAGATCTGGTTCATTTATCAAATGGAACCCGCCAGGGGTGCCCCCTCTCGCTACTCCTGTATATACTAGCAATGGAGCATTTGGCGATGACCTTGCATGCTTACAACTTAATACAGAGTGTTGAAATTGTTGGTAAGCAATACAAGATTCTTTGTTTGCAGACAATCTCTTGCTCCACATAACTTATCCAATAATTGCATTTCCAGTGCTTTTAAAGAAATTGGAACTTTTCGGCACTCTAAGAAATTTTAAAATAAATGCAGAAAAATCACATTTTCTAAATATTACTCTTGCAGAGGACATTCAAGTTTCTCTTGCTGATAATTTTTCATTCCAATGTGGCCAGTATTCAATTATTTGGGGATTTAGATACCTAGACTACTCTATAAATTGTATGAGCTCAATTACTGTCAGAGAGGTTACCTTGTTGGTCGTGGTACTGGCCGCTCTGGTGCGCCCTGGTGTGTGCTGGTGTGCGTTGGCGCGCACATTCCTGTGCGCACTGCTGTGCGTGCCCCTGTGAGCACTGGTGTACATGATCCTGTGGGCGCTGGTGTGCACACTGGCGTTCGGCGCGTGTGCGCTTGTGTGCGCGCCAGTGCGCGTCGGTGTGCACACGTGCACGGCGTTTGGTGCCAACCGGCCTATTTAGGTCTGCTGTGCACTCTGCTCGGTGCTGCCTGATCATCAGCTCCTTGTGCCCTTGTTCCTGTTGCCTATACCTGTGTTCCTGTGTTCCTGATCTCCTGACAACCCGGCTTGCCTCTCGGATATTCCTGACTTCTGCCTGCACCTGACCTCGGCCTGTTTGACTCTGCTTCTGCCTGCTCCTGTTGTACCTTTGTTGCCCGCCTGTTGCCGAACACTGCCTGTACCCTGACCTACCTGCTCTGCTCCTGCTCAGCATCTGTTTGCCTGTGTTCCAGCCTAATTACCTGCTGCTTGAAGATCATCTTCCTTCCAGCACCTGGATCATCATCCCCAGGCTCTCATACCATTCTGTACTCCTGTGCCTCCTATCTATTCTATCAGGGGTCGCGAGTCGGACACGTAAGGGAGACCACCCTCTGACCACGCGGACTCACCGGTCTGGTAAGTGGAAGTCTGACAATTACCTGCCACTTGTGAACGTTATGCAATTTCGACTTAAGAAATGGTCACCAATGCGACACTTATATTTGGCCTAGATTCCCAACTGTGGTGGAAATAAGGGGCAATTTAGGTAACAGCGATCACAGGTCAATTAGTTTCAGTATAAATCACACAAATAGGAGACATGAAGGGAACACAAAGACACTGAATTTCAAAAGAGCCAACTTCCCTAAACTACAAACCTTGCTAAAAGGCATAAATTGGGATAAAATATTAGGAACAAAGAATACGGAGGAGAGATGGGTTTGCTTTAAGAACATATTAAATAAGGGCATTAGCCAATGTATCCCATTGGGTAATAAATTTAAAAGAGCGAACAAACATCCTGGATGGCTTAACTCCAATGTAAAAATGCATATAAAAGCAAAGGAGAAGGCCTTCAAAAAATACAAGGTTGAGGGATCATCCACAGCATTCAGAATTTATAAAGAATGCAATAAGAAATGTAAGGGTGCAATTAGGATGGCTAAGATAGAACATGAAAGACACATAGCGGAGGAGAGCAAAAAAAATCCCAAGAAATTCTTTAAGTATGTAAACAGTAAAAAAGGGAGGACAGACCATATTGGCCCCATAAAGAATGAGGAAGGACATCTGGTTACAAAGGATGGGGAGATGGCAAAGGTATTGAATTTATTCTTCTCCTCAGTCTTCACGAGTGAATCGGGGGTCTTCAGTAACCAAAACTGCAGTGTTTATCCTTCTGACACAACACAGGAAGCACCTACATGGTTAACAGAGGACGGAATTAAAATTAGACTTGAGAAACTTAACATTAATAAATCACCGGGACCAGATGGCTTGCATCCGAGGGTACTTAGGGAACTCAGTCAGGTGATTGCCAAACCGTTGTTCCTAATTTTTACAGTCTATTGACTGGAATGGTACCAGCTGATTGGAGAAAAGCCAATGTAGCACCAATATTTAAAAAGGGCCCAAAAAACATCCCTGGGAATTACAGACCAGTTAGCCTAACATCAATAGTATGTAAACTCTTGGAGGGGATGATAAGGGACTATATACAAGATTTTAGTAATAAGAATGATATCATTAGCAGTAATCAGCATGGATTCATGAAGAATCGTTCTTGCCAAACCAATCTATTAACCTTCTATGAGGAGGTGAGTTGCCATCTAGATAAAGGAAGGCCCGTAGACGTGGTGTATCTGGATTTTGCAAAAGCATTTGACACAGTTCCCCATAAACGTTTACTGTACAAAATAAGGTGCGTTGGCATGGACCATAGGGTGAGTACATGGATTGAAAACTGGCTACAAGGGCGTGTTCAGAGGGTGGTGATAAATGGGGAGTACTCAGAATGGTCAGGGGTGGGTAGTGGGGTTCCCCAGGGTTCTGTGCTGGGACCAATCCTATTTAATTTGTTCATAAACGACCTGGAGGATGGGATAAACAGTTCAATCTCTGTATTTGCAGACGATACTAAGCTAAGCAGGGCAATAACTTCTCCGCAGGATGTGGAAATCTTGCAAAAAGACCTGAACAAATTAATGGGGTGGGCGACTACATGGCAAATGAGGTTCAATGTAGAAAAATGTAAAATAATGCATTTGGGTGGCAAAAATATGAAGGCAATCTATACACTGGGGGGAGAACCTCTGGGGGAATCCAGGATGGAAAAGGACCTGGGGGTCCTAGTGGATGATAGGCTCAGCAATGGCATGCAATGCCAAGCTGCTGCTAATAAAGCAAACAGAATATTGGCATGCATTAAAAGGGGGATCAACTGCAGAGATAAAACGATAATTCTCCCGCTCTACAAGACTCTGGTCCGCCCGCACCTGGAGTATGCTGTCCAGTTCTGGGCACCAGTCCTCAGGAGGGACGTACTGGAAATGGAGCGAGTACAAAGAAGGGCAACAAAGCTAATAAAGGGTCTGGAGGATCTTAGTTATGAGGAAAGGTTGCGAGCACTGAACTTATTCTCTCTGGAGAAGAGACGCTTGAGAGGGGATATGATTTCAATTTACAAATACTGTACTGGTGACCCCACAATAGGGATAAAACTTTTTCGCAGAAGAGAGTTTAATAAGACTCGTGGCCACTCATTACAATTAGAAGAAAAGAGGTTTAACCTTAAACTACGTAGAGGGTTCTTTACTGTAAGAGCGGCAAGGATGTGGAATTCCCTTCCACAGGCGGTGGTCTCAGCGGGGAGCATTGATAGCTTCAAGAAACTATTAGATAATCACCTGAATGACCGCAATATACAGGGATATGTAATGTAATACTGACACATAATCACACACATAGGTTGGACTTGATGGACTTGTGTCTTTTTTCAACCTCACCTACTATGTAACTATGTAACTATGTAACTAGACTCAGATAGGAAATCTTAGTGAGAAGAGATGCTGGCGGCACAGGCCTGCACCATGTGGCGGCTTTACTTAGTAGGGTGCTAGATTGGTTTTACCATGGATCTCTCAAGCAGTGGGTTACACTTGAGTCAGATTTAGTGCCTATACCACTGACTTCTCTCCCATGGCTTCTTCCTATTGATCGGCCACATTCAACACAAGTAACGCCTTTGATTTAATCTCTATTATATATATAGGACAAATTTATCACAACATACAATGTATCTTCACGCCCAGAGCCATTGACTCCAATATTGGGTAACCCAGGGTTTCCACCGGGAATGCCAGAAAAAAGTTTTCTTTGCTGGCAACCACTACATCTTTCGCCTATTTGTCATTCATGTACGGATAGAGGCTTGAAAACCATGGGTGAGCTTAGTTCCCACTCTCGCCCAAAGGGTGGTGAATGGCTTCAATACTTTCAGCTACATCATTTCTATAAAGGGTTGAATAGTTTAAATATCTGTAGTTTGAGAAGATGTGCCTTTCTGACTCAAAATGTCCTCATGCATTATCTAAAATGTATGGTATTCTATTATCGCACGCATTTCCAGATCGCCCTTTCTATGTCCGAGACTGGGAGCAGTGAATTAGGTAAAAATCTATCCCTTGAAGATTGGGACAAGGTGTTCTACCTCACCTTTAAAATAACTTTGTTATTTTATTCACAGGAACATAACTCAAAGATTATGACGAGATAGCATCGCTGTCCAGTCTTACTGAATAAAATGAATCTATGGTGGTCTTGCTCGAAAATAAAACCATTTTGGTCGGCTATATTTAAACTCAGTCATGTGGTCACTGGTAAAAATTGGCAGGAGACTCCTGAGGTAGCGTTTCTCTGTTTAATTCCTGGGTCAATTAAATCAATTAAAAAGGGAATATTTCGATTTTTTTATAGCAGGAAGAGCCTTAATTCCAAGACATTGGAAATCCCAAATAACACCAACAATAGGGGATCGGGTAGTAGGCATGAACCATATAATGATGGAAGAGTTGGTATGTAACTTCTGGGAAGTCTGGGCCCCATGGGTGGAGTTGCTGGAGTCTCCTCAGATGTTATCTTTTTTGTAACTGTTGGGATCCTGTCTGTTCGATGCTATATTTATTAATTTTTTTTCTATTCCCCCTTTTTTGTTGTTGTTGTTGTTTGTTTTTGTTTGGGGTTGTTGTTTGTTCATGTCTTTTTTTTTTTTTTATGTGTGCATATATGTATATAAAAATTGGCATTGATAGCGAACATGTCGTCATGTTATATTTAGGCAATTTTCAGTTTTCTATTTTGTGAAAATACAAGTGGGAATAGGAAATATAAAATCTGGTTAACTTAAGAATACCTAGGCCATGGTCATTAAGCATAATTATTCCCTTTTCTTTTCTTTCCTTTTTTTTTTTCCTTTTGTATTGTTGTTGTACAATTCCATGATTAAGGGATGTGCAGATTACTACAAAACTATCAACCCCTTTATATTCCTTAACCAAATGATTGACCAGACAACACATTCCTTTTTGGAGTCGAATGGTCATAGCAGCCTCCTTATTACAACAAAATAAAATACAAAAAATAACAGACATACAACATAATGCATGTAATACATTTTCACAAAACCATTAAACCAAATAAAAATCAGTTTAAACCTGCCCGGTCTAGAGGTCTTTGAAGGGCAATTATTTTTCGACCAATTAGTTGTATCAGTAGTTCGGTACACACCATAAAGGCCCCACGACATGTATTATGTAAGCTCAGGGACAACCAGTTAATTCCTTCCAGATACAACCAACTACACACCATTGTTACCATTGTATTGTTAGTAAGGGAAGGGACACCCATACCTCCAGATGGGCCCAACCCCCCTAAACCTTCATTATTTTTTCAGCACCACCTTCAAAGACCCCATAGACCTCCCGCTGCTACGACTATCTAGCAAAAAAAAAAAAAAAAAATCTCTAACTCCGGTAAGCAAGGGAAATCTATCCCCCCCGTAATTCCTGCCCCCACCAGGTGTAAACCCTCATTCATCAAGCGGACCTAGGAAAGTACAAAGGTGACCCCCAAACGAAATTAACCAAAAATTGGGAGGGTGGGTGGGAAAAACCTGCTTCTTCTGTGGCCACCAAGCTCCGACTGACCACTGACCAGAGGAACGTCCCTCTACTTCCTTAACAACGCCCCCCACCTCGGGACCCACCAATTCTGGTAAGTGCATGATACTTCCCCATACCCCCAAATCTTATCCCGCCTCACTGCCCACCCCAGTCATGCTGGCCCTCCCCCAGTTGCACTTTCTGCTCCGGGCCATTACTTGACTAAGGGATGTGCAGATTACTGAGGCTACCGTTTCCTACAAAGCTATCAACCCCTCTATATTCCTTAACCAAATGATTGACCAGATGACACATTCCTTTTTGGAGTCGAATGGCCATAGCAGCCTCTTTATTACAACAAAATAAAATACAAAAACTCACAAATATACAACTTAATGCATATAATACATTTTTACATAACCATTAAACCAAATACAAATCAGTTTAAACCTGCCCGGTAGGGATGAGCAGAACACCCCCCGGTTCGGTTCGCACCAGAACCTGCGAACGGACCGAAAATTTGCACGAACGTTAGAACCCCATTGACGTCTATGGGACTCAAACGTTCGAAATCAAAAGTGCTCATTTTAAAGGCTAATTTGCATGGTATTGTCCTAAAAAGGGTTTGGGGACCTGGGTCCTACCCCAGGGGACATGTATCAATGCAAAAAAAACTTTTAAAAACGGCTGTTTTTTCGGGAGCAGTGGTTTTAATGATGATTAAAGTAAAAAAAAAAGTGAAATATTCCTTTAAATATCGTACCTGGGGGGTATCTATAGTATACCTGTAAAGTGGCGCGTGTCTCCCGTGTTTAGAACAGTCCCTGCACCAAATGTCATTTTTAAAGGAAAAAATCTCATTTAAAACTGCTTGCGGGTTTAATGCAATGTCGGGTACTGGCAATATGGATGAAAATCAGTGAGACAAACGGTATGGGTACCCCCCAGTCCATTACCAGGCCCTTTGGGTCTTGTATGGATATTAAGGGGAACCCCGCACCCAAATTAAAATAAAGAAAGGTGTGGGGCCACCAGGCCCTATATACTCTGAACAGCGGTATACAGGCGGTGCAAACAAGACAGGGACTGTAGGTTTGTTGTTAAGTAGAATCTGTTTGTAATTTTGAACGGGTACATTTTTAACGTGTTTAGCTCCAGCCAAAAAATCTTTTTTAAGCTTTTTGGAAAACATAGGGAAGGATTATCACCCCTGTGACATTTGTTTTGCTGTCTTTCCTCCTCTTCAGAAGATTTCACCTCACTTTTGTCCCAATGACAAATGTTTTTTGAAAATTTGGGTTTTTTTGTGGAACAAGGATTGGAAAGCATCAATGGAAAGGAGAAATGTTTTTCCCATATTAACTCTTACAGGAGAGAATTTCCCTTCCTAGGGGTAGATTTCATCTCACTTCCTGTTGTCTTCTTCCGTTTGCAAGTAGGAGTCGTTTGTAAGTTAGATGTTTGAAAGTAGGGGCCTGCCGTATATACTCAGCAGAAATTTGGGCCTTAGGTGTTGTTGTGGCCACAACACTGTAAGCCCTCACAGGGCCCTGCTGTGAAATATTAGATCAAGAATTGTAATTACATGCCCCTGTTGAACAGGGGCAGAAAAACTGGGCCTTTGGTGGTGGTGGTGGTGGTGCTGGTGCCACAACACTGTAAGTCCTCACTCGCTCTTGGTGGGTGCAGAAATGGGCCCTGCTGTGAAATATTAGATCAAGAATTGTAATTACATGCCCCTGTTGAACAAAGGCAGAAAAATTGGGCCTTTGGTGGTGGTGGTGGTGGTGGTGCTGGTGCCACAACACTGTAATGCCCCGTACACACGGTCGGATTTTCCGATGGACAATGTCCGATCGGAGCGTGTTGTCGGAAATTCCGACCGTGTGTGGGCGCCATCGGACATTTTCCATCGGATTTTCCGACACACAAAGTTGGACAGCAGGAGATAAAATTTTCCGACAACAAAATCCGATCGCGTCAATTCCGATCGTGTGTGGCCTGTTCCGACGCACAAAGTGCCACGCATGCTCAGAAGAAATTCCGATACGGGACAGCTCGTTCTGGTAAACTTAGCGTTCGCAATGGATACAGCACTTTCGTCACGCTGCAATGTTAAAAATGGTTTAATACAGCGCACTCTCTTCTTCTTTATAATGTGACAAGAATTAAGTAGTTTTGCTGCTCATATTCACACAGACTTCTCACAAACTTATTTCGTTACTATTTATCGGGATTCCCTCAATATATTTTGTTTTCTCACATCTGACAACATATTTTTGTATATTTTATTTTTTTTTTTGGCTTTAATGTAGAATCTTTTTTTGTGTTTCTCTTTTTTATATTTTTTTTTTTTGGTGATTTTGATTTGTACTCCCGAAAATGTTTGTGTGTTTTTGGTGACAAGTTCCCACAACACCACTAATATGTTGTTCTATTTAATCTGTAGGAGATTGTTTGGTGTTGTTGTCCCTTGTTAATTTCACATTGTACTTTAGAAATGTACCTGAATACTCACCAACAAACTGTCCTTTTTGGATGAAAACACACACAGGAGAGTATAATTTACCTAAAAAATTTTATAAAGGGGTCACAACTATAAAAAAACAAAGAGGGAGGCAACGCTGGAGAAACTGCAAAAATTGGCGAAGCCTTGGACCCCCAGGGCAGACATCAATTATTTAAAAGCAAAATTGGTGGCCTGAGGAGTCCATATCTAAGGGAGTGCAGTGTGGTCCAGAAGTCCCAGAGATCCGGAAAGCAGCAGATGACATCTATGTCCCCAGGCTGTGGTCATACGAGAGACTGCATCTTCTGTCAGACCAGACTGAACCCAGGGCAATCACTCTTTGGTCTTCCTTCCACGCTTCCTTACAGGCTTTGGCTGTGGTGGTGGAGTTGTGGCAGCAGGAGGAGGAGGAGGAGGATCGTCCATCTCAATGACATCCGTCTTGGGTGTTAGTTCCCCACTCTCCCCCTTACGTAGGACTTTATAAATCAGGTCCTCAGAGAGCCTGCGTTGGCCCTCCTGCATGCCCTGCAATTTTGTGGCAGCCATGCAGGCAAAGGCCTCTGCAGGACTGGGGAAGACTCTGAGGGACGCAGAAGCCTCCTGGATCAGCCTGTACGCTGAATCCTGCACGGGACTCGGAGTGGCCTTCCTGGCCCTTTTGTATGGCAGCGGGGGAGAGGAACCTGAGACTCAGTCAGGCTGCGACTTGTCCCAGGCTTCTCTTGGCTGACACTTAGCCCCGTCTCCTCCTGGCTGCCACTAATCCCCGCCTCCTCCTGACTGCCACATTCCACAGCCTCCTCCTGGCTGAGGTCTTCCTGTGTATGAAAAAGGGACATAGTTTTAGTATTTTTTACATCAATCACACACAATTTTCACCTCCTGACTGCTGCAAATTGAATGTTAACAAATATAACAGACTATCCTTCTGAGCTCAGCATTTTGCATTCTTGTCCCAATTTTGGGTGCCCACTACTGTCTATTGATATGTAAAACACTTTTTTTATTCAGCAATTAATGATCAATAATAACATCTAGTAAACATAATTTATTTATTGCCCAGAAATCTGTAGAAGAATGCTATACCTGACTCCAGCTGGGCTCCTCCACTTCTTCCTGGCTGGAAGGCCCAGGTTGGACATCGGAAGCCTCAGCTGGTATGGAAGGAAGCGTGGAAGGAAGAGTAGAGAGGGATTCCCTGACTTCAGTGTGGTCTGACAGAAATCGCAGTCTCTCGTAGTACCACAGCCTGGGGACATAAACGTCATCTGCTGCAGCTCCGGACCTCTGGGAATCTGTGACCTTCTTGCGCTCCCTAAGATACGTGCTCCTCGGGCCACCAATTTTAGCTTTTAAATAGGTGATGGTTGCTGTGGGGACCACCGGCTTCACCAACTCCAGCAGTTTCTCCAGCGCTGCCTGCCTCTTCTGTTTGTGATTATAGTGGGGGTGTCTGACCTGCCACAGACAGGGCAGCTCCCTGTATTTGTCAATAAACAGGGGCAGGAAATTGTGGTCATTGAACCCATCCATTTTCTCTGCAAGACACAACACAAGACAAACCCTAATGTCAGGCCAAACTCCCCTAATCTTGTTACAATATAGGCTTCCATTTCGAAGCAGTATAGGCCCAAGTTTAGATCCTACCTTCGTTAGCACGATCGGCGTCTCCGATGCTCCTTCCTCCGCTCACAGATCGTACGTAAGACACGCGCGCGTTACGATTTATACACACTGCGCATGCGTATAACTCCGCCCGCCCCTGACGTTCTTTCTAGTCTATTCCCCGCCCCTTTTCGTTCGGCGCAGTGGGGGAAGAGCACATGGCGGATAGACAGCAGGATCGTGCTAATTGTAGCAACGAGGAGGAGGAGGAGGAGGAAAGGCCGGAGCCTGAAACGTCCCGATCCAGAAGGAGATTAAAGGACTCAAATATGTCCTTTGGGGAGATGTTGGAGATGGTGGACATCCTGAAGAAGGCCGACTATGATGGAAAGTATGGGCCTTACCCCAATCCCAATGTCCGAAAGGTCAAGATCATGGCGAAAGTGGTCAGGAGTCTGCACCGGAATTTCGGGGTACGACGATCGAAAGATCAGCTCAGGAAGCGGTGGTCGGACCTGAAATTACGAGAACACGAGCAGTACAGAAAGATCCGGAGAGTGCTGCAAAAAAGTAAGTATTTGTGCTGTGTTCCTATTCTTTTTGTGTTTATTACATTCGTGCTGCTCCATGTTCTTTTAGGAACTGTTGTACAGTTTAAAATGGCAACTTTCATGTTCATGGGCACATTATTCGTTCGGATCACACATTTTTATTCGGACTATAAAATACCATTGTTTAGGCCATATGCATTTGGCCACCATTTAGACGCCCTATACTTGGCTTCAAAGAATTGGGTTGTGTAGATGGGTTTGTTACTAGAATGAAATGCAAACTAGATTCTGTGTAAGGAGAGGACACTCAGCAGCAGTTTTCACATCTGGACACTGGAGCACTAGTGTGGGACAAAAGAACACCATTTTTATTGGGGGGGGGCACACAGGTGCTCCAGTGTATACTATAGGGGGGAGCTACATCTGTGAAGCTTGTACTAAACAGGTAAAGTATTGAAGCTTGACAAAGGACACTAAAAAAGCTACATCTTGGAACTCTGCTAAAATAGATCATTGTACCCCACTTCCAAGCAATGTTTCATCTTTATAGTTCTGACATTAAATATCTGTGTGCTAATTATACCATTTTTGTTTTACATAGGGGAGAAAAGACTCGGAGGACAACCCTCATCCAAGGAGACCAGAGCCCCCCCCCCCCTCTGGAAGAAGGGGAAATCCCCCCAACACAAGATGAGCAGGAGGAAGAAGACGTGGTGGAACTAGTCACCACAACAGGTGAGTGTCTGCGACCACAGGCTCAGATAAGAGATGGATGGCGGCATTTTTTTGAAACCTAATTTATTTTGGGTTTCCTCTCTTTTTAGGTGATCGTGAGGTTGTGGATCCAGATCTTTTCACATCCAAAAGTGCCCAGATCCTGATCGGGGAGATCATGGGGTGTAATTTACAATTGGAAATCATCAAGCAAAACATCAATGATGTTATTCCAAAATATAAAAACATCATTGATGTTTTGGGGCGAGTTTAAAACCCCTCCAAATCACTTTCTTCTTTTGTGTGCTACAATGTGCGAAATGTTTTTGTGATTTTTCCCAAAGCCAAATTTGGAGGATGCACACAGTGTGTCAACATGTGCTATCTGCCATCACGGGAGATCAATGGACGCGTTTTTGGGGGTGCAACCCCTTCCTCAATAATAAAGTAGCTGTGAGGAAGGGCTTTCTCCCCCAAAACACATCCCTTGATCCCCCGTGATGGCAGCTAGCACATGTTGACATTGTGAAATTTGTGTGCATCTTCCGAAATTGGCTTTTCCAGAGGTGATTTCACCCCATCTGAACGCAATATCAAACACAGTTCCTAAATACTCATGTCTGATATTGCCTTCCAGTTCTACCAAATGTGAACTTTGTAAGATCAAGATTTGTGTCTTTCTTGTTGGTTTTACACAGGCCTGTTTTCTATAAAATGCACATTTTGATTTTGGATAATGACACCACAAAAATTGTTATACAACAAACATGTTGGTTTGTCAGAAAAACCTTTGGTAAATGCACATGTGATTGTGCAGGTATTAAAACGATTGTTCATCAAGAATGTGTGGATTATTGTCTCAACGCTACAACACTTTTGGGGTGATGTAATTGTTGTTTTATGAGAAAATGGGGGTAATTTCCTAAGGGCAAATCCACTTTGCACTACAAGTGCTGTTTCAGTGCAGTTGCAAGTGCACTTGTAGTGAAAAGTGTCTTTGCATTTAGTAAATAACAGCCAACAGTGCTTTGTAAGGTTACACAATCACGACATTTTCTGGACTCCACACATTTCTGTCAGGGTCAGCTCAAACAAACACAAGCAGTAAATGTCCACAAAGAAGAGCCTGGGGGGAGATACCTGTCGAGAACTTGAGGTCCTGCAGGCTTCTCCCTGTGGCCAAATACCGCAGGGTAGCGACGAGCCTCTGCTCCGGAGTGATGGCTTGCCTCATGCAGGTATCCTGCCTGCTAATATAGGGGGTCAGCGAAACACGGGGTCCATCATCCTGAGAAAGTTCCTGAAATCATCAGGATTATTCTCACGGATCTCATGGAGCAAAGGCATATGAGAGAACTGGTCACGCTGAAGCAACCAATTCTTGGTCCATGAACTCCTCCCCACCCTGTTCATGGACTGGACTTGTGTCAAGGTCAGGACCCCAACACCAAGCCCCCGCACAGCACGAACTCTACCGAGGAGTACGCATACAAAACATGGCTAGAAAACGGTCGGCTGCTCAGAACAATGTAACAGAACGCACTGAAGAACAGCAAGGCCTGTGAAGAGCGACCTGAAAACCAGTAATGAACGAACAAGAATACAATGACTACCTAAAGTCACGCGGAACTTGCTGCACGCACTGAAGAGCAGATACAAACCCACAAGCACAAACTGAACGGCAGAAAACGATCTGAAAGCCACGAGTCTGAAAAAGTGCAAATCGTCTCTCACCAAACTTTTACTAACACGAGATTAGCAAAAGGAGCCCAAAGGGTGCCGCGCTTGGTTCTGAACCGGCCTTTTCTAGTCTCGTCGTACGTGGTGTACGTGACCGCGTGGTTGCCGATCGGAAATTCCGACAACTTTGTGCGACCGTGTGTAGGCAAAAAAAGTTTGAGCCAACATCCGTCGGAAAAAATCCTAGGATTTTGTTGTCGGAATGTCCGAACAAAGTCTGACCGTGTGTACGCCCTATAAGTCCTCACTCGCTCTTGGTGGGTGCAGAAATGGGCCCTGCTGTGAAATATTAGATCAAGATTTGTAATTACATGCCCCTGTTGAACAGGAGCTGAAAAATTAGGCCTTAGGCACTGGTGCTGGTGCCACAACACTGCAACCCCTTACAGACACTCTAGTTGGAACGCAGGAACGAGCCCTGCTGCAAAGTATTGCATCAAAAATTGTAATTACACGCCCCTGTTAAACAGGGGCAGAAAAATTGGGCCTTAGGCACTGGTGCTGGTGCCACAACACTGCAACCCCTCACAGACACTCTAGTTGGAATGCAGGAACGAGCCCTGCTGCAAAGTATTGCATCAAAAATTGTAATTACACGCCCCTGTTAAACAGGGGCTGAAAAATTGTGCCTTAGGCACTGGTGGTGGCGCCCAGAACCAAATATGTTCTTACAAGCTATCAGCGTGATCATTGAGGAGGAAGAGGATAATTACTCAGGGATAGTCACTCAGCATCAGCATAGGCAGTCTTTGAAGGGATCTGAGATTTCAAAAAAAATTATTCGGTTACATCAGCATCAGGTGCTTGGTAGCTGGTGGTGATCCAAGACTGATTCATTTTTATGAAGGTCAGTCGATCGACCGAGTGGGTGGACAGACGCACCCTGTGATCGGTTACCACACCTCCAGCAGCACTGAATGTGCGTTCCGAAAGAACGCTGGATGCAGGACAGGCCAGTAGCTCAATTGCATACTGTGCAAGCTCTGGCCAGTGATCCATCCTCAAGACCCAGTAACCCGGAGGATTTTCAGTGGGAAAGGTGTCCAAATCTGATCTTGCCCCTAGGTATTCCTGCACCATGTAAAACAGACGCTGGCAATGGTTGCTGGAACCGATCATACCTTGGGGCTGCAGACCAAAAAATTGTCTGAACGCATCGGTCAGACGGCCGCCTTCTCCACCGCTCCTTCTTTGACTGACAAAGAAATTTGATCGATCAATTATCTACTGGTTGTGCCACATCCTAAATTTCGAATTTAAAGCAAGAGAAATTCCCCTAGCGGACTTTAAAGGCACATTTGAGAAAATATTTAGAAAGGTATGTAAAGTAGGTAACAGTTTATTAATTGCAAAAAATAATCAAGTAAGTCACATAATCACATAGTTAAAAACAAGGAATGCAGTTCCATAAATACAAAGATTAATGATACCAATACATTTGCACCCGACGCGTTTCGGAGTTACTTATGCCTCCTTCTTCAGGGGTGATTGTAGGGTTTGCAACAAGAATTTTCTATATGGGAAATAGTATGTATAACATAAACATGGTAAGTGCACAGTGAAAAGATCATAAGGACAAAATCTATAGTTATATGAATCTGTATATATACACATACATTTTTCTGTTTACACTTACATTGGTATCTATGGATATAGATTATGCATTCCAAGACGAGTTTAAAAGAAACATAGAAGTATTGACGTACTGCCCATCGGACGCGTTCCCTGGTCGTAATGTGTGGAGCTTTAGTAAAGTATAACAGCAGTATTCACAAAGCCACTGTCGAGGTGGAGATAAGAAGGTATGGATATGTAAGATGGTTTTATTCTTCCTTCCAATGGGAAGGAGGGCCCATTGTTAACGGGCGTATGGTAGTTTAGATCTGAGATCACACTGGGGCCAAATGTGTATCCTGTAAATCATGAAGATATATATATATATGTAAGGATGTGCGTACATAAGGATAGCCAAAGTAATACATGGAAAATCCAAAAAATGTGTCCTACCTGGTCCGCCTAAAATTATAAAGAACAGTAACTGATGGTGAGTATGGATCAAGTGTGGTCCAAGTAGCTGGAAAGTCAACATGGAAATGAAAGGTAAATTAGAGCCCTGATTTGTGAAAAACAGGGGGGGAAAAGAAAAGAGAAGGGGAGAGGGGGAGGGGGGGGGGGAAGAAATGAGGGGGGGGGGAAAGGGGGGAAAGGGGGGGGGGAAAGAGGAGGGGGGGAGATAGAAAGGGAGGAAGGGAAAGAAAAAAGAAGGGGAATAAGAAAGGGGGGAAAAAAAAAAAAAAAAACAGAAAGAAAAGGATGGTAAGTAAAAAGACAGAAAAAAGAAAAAATGTAGGGCATCCAAGTAGCATGAATGGCTAATAGTTTCAATGAAAGAGACTAGATCATTGGATGTATTATAAGAGAAAAGGGTAAACCCCAGAACATAGCAGATAGCGGATGAAGCAAGTGAAGCATGACGGACAACAAGCAGGATTTACAGCCAATAGTTCCAACATAAAAATCCATGTCAATAAATATGTGGTAGGTTACTAACCAAGTGTTACAGCACCTCACACCGAAAGCGTCCTGTCAGCAGCAGATGACGCCTGGTGTGGGCTAGAGCCGGATATATAAAGCCCTCCCCACCTATCAGCTGTTGATGGAAAAGCTACAACAGCTGATTATGGTGAGGGAGGGGCGGAACCACTATGACTGGCCCCCCGGGTGGAGCGCGCGCCGCCAGGCACCCACAGCGCATGCGGACGCATACGTCGTGAGGCGTGGCCACGCCTACTGCACCCGCCGGCACGTCTAGCTTCCCCGGCGGACTGCGCATGTCCGTTGGGGTCGCAAGATGGAGGACAGATAATTCTGTACCTCACACAGCGCCACCATGAGTCCAAATTTCGCTCAGGCGGCTCTTTTCGTGCCGGGCGGATCACAGATCGTGGTATAGGATCAATAAGAGAAAAGCATATGTTATATGCAGCTAAATAGAGAATATAGTACCGAATCTTGTTGCTATAGCAGGGAAACAGGGCCGATGGACAGTGCAATACAGGTTAGGAGGGCAATCTGATGGAGGAAAACATAACAAAACAATAATCACATACAGATATTGAGAGTATAGTTCGGGGGCATGTTATACAAATAAAGTGACATCAAATATATATGCATATCGTTTAGACATCAATAACCTCAAGTATCATACAGTATACAGAATAGAAAGCAACATTTCAATACATGACCTAGAGTGGCATAATATATAGTATAGGGACTGTATGTCCCATAATATAATCAGGGTTGCCCTTTTATGCGGGCCAAAGGGGAGGGGGGGGGGGCCCAGTATGCAGTGGTCAGGCTCGGCTGCTGCATTGAATATTGGATATGGAGTCTTTCCTTTCCTATTAGTGGGTGTGGATAGCAGATATATGGGGGGTACACCAAACATATATGGGGCCATATGGCCAATAGTAGGGTCCCCTATGTTTGGTGGTACTAATAGATGGAGTAAGAGTAGTTAACTGGTCCATAGTGCCACCCCAAGCATGTAGTTATCTATGGGGTGGTCCTCCCTATTGCTCTCTACCACCAGATGAAAAGCCTTCGAGGAAGGGTTTAAACCAAATGGTTTCGTTTAAGCCTGGGGGTTCGGTGGCTCTTAGGTTATATATCCACCGAGACTCTAGTTGCAGCAATGTCTTGTTCCAGTCCCCTCCCCTTGACTCTGGATGTACCCGATCCAAGATAAGAAATTTGATTTTTGGGCATATGCCATTATGTACTATTAAGGTGTGTCTCCCCAATGGGAGGTCCGGGTCACCAGTTTCCATGCTTGCTAAATGTCTGTATGCCCTCTTCCAAAATTCAGTCTTAGTTTTTCCTACATAGAAGCAAGTACATTCACAAAGGAGTAGGTAGATCACCCCAAAAGTCCTGCAATTGGCAAAATGTTTGGGGCGGAATAGCTGTCCATTTGGAAGGGTCGGGTTTCTGGTTGTGAGCATATATTTACAGTATCTACATTTGCCACACATGAATGTCCCCTTGTGTTTGCAGTGTGTCTTGTTATTCCCTGCCTTAAATTCACTAGCTGTGATTTTATCTCCCAAGGAAGTAGTTCTTTTGAATGTAAAGAGGGGTCTCTGTGGGACCAAGGGTCCTAGAGTTGGATCGCATTGTAACATGTGCCAATACTTTGTCACAATGTTCCTCACCTGTCTGTGTTGGTTGTTAAATCTGGTAATGATTCTAAGAGTACCAATATCATTCTTGTCAGATTTGTTGGTTTTTTGAGAGTATAGCAATTCCTCTCTAGGCTGCAAGAGGGCTTTTTTAAAAGAGCGTTTCAAAGATGCATGGGAGTACCCCCTTAGTAATAGCCTATCACGTAGCTTATTCGCCTCTAATTTGAAGGTGTTACTGTCTGAGCAGTTTCGTTTTGCTCTCAAGTACTGGCTATATGGGATAGAATTAAGGAGGGGTTTGGGGTGGAAACTGCTTGCATGCAATATGGCATTGCTTGCGGTTGATTTCCTGTACAGTTTGCTAGTAACACTGCCTTCCTCACCTCTGCAGACCTCTACATCAAGGAACGTGATGCATTGTTTGTCAAATGACATGGTAAAATTGAGGTTGAAGTCGTTACGGTTCATCCTCAATAGACACTCCCTAAGGAGGTCAATTGGTCCGTCCCAAACGATGAAGAGGTCGTCGATGTACCGGTACCAACACAGTATGTGGTCCGTGTACATCGACAAGCTCTCATCGCTTAGGAACATGGCCTCCCACTCCCCCAGGTACAGGTTGGCATACGATGGGGCACAACATGTCCCCATCGCAACCCCCTGCACCTGGAGGTAGTGGGAGCCATTGAAGGTGAAAACATTATGGCTGAGAATATGTTCCAAAAGTGAAGTAATGAATTCACTATATGTAGGGTCCAGGTCTTGTGCTGTGCGTAAAACGTGTTTTATGGCTGCTACGCCCTTCTCATGGGGGATAGAGCTGTAAAGGGATTCAACGTCAATTGTGACAAACATGGCATGTTCAGGGATTTTTTGCTGGTCAATGATTTGTAGAAAGTGTACTGTATCCTTTACAAAAGAGGGGAGGGCATGAACAAATGGTTTGAGTACTTCATCTATCAGCCTGCTCGCATTTTCACTGATAGCCCCTATACCGGAGATGATCGGTCTGCCGGGGGGATTTTTGATGTCTTTATGGACTTTGGGCAATGCATAGAATACTGGTGTACGTGGGAAGTCATTTCTGATAAACTGCCATAGGGATTTGGTGATAGTAGAGTTGGAGTATGCCGTATCTATCAGTATGTAGAAGTCCTTGTTATATTTTTTGACCAGACTCGCCGGTATAGGACGATACCACTCTCGGTTGTCCAGTATTCTATTGCACATCTTGATGTAATCCTTATTGTCAAATACTACAATGTTCCCACCCTTATCTGCATTTTTAATCGTGATATTGTCATTTTTTGACAATGATTTGAGCGCTGCCTTCTCATTTTTAGTGAGGTTTTCAGGAAATTTGTTGTGGATTCTTATTTTATCTAATTCTTTGCCAACTAGCCTTAAGAAGGCTGCTGCGTTTGGATGGGTACTTGGCGCAGGGCAGAAATCTTTGACTGACCGAAGCCTCAGCAACACGTTGTCCAGAAACAGGAGTTTGTAACCTCCCAGTCTCTGGGAACGCGTTGCACAGACCTTTCTGCAAGGCCTCCCGAAGATGTTTCATCCTCTGCTCCCTCTGCGATGGCAAGATAAGGTCCGCAACCTTACCCTTGTAACGTGGATCAAGGAGAGTTGCCAGCCAGTATTGGTCCTTCTCCTTGATATCACAAATACGAGGATCCTTACGCAGGCTTTGCAGGATCAGGGAGGCCATGCAGCGTAGGTTTGCTGAGGCATTCGGTCCGGAGTCCTCTGGGTCACTAAGGACGACATGGTCCGCAGCCACCTCCTCCCAGCCACGTACAAGTCCATGTGTTTCTTGGGACTGATCCCTTAAAGACTGCTGCTGATGCTGAGTGCCAGGCTCCACCTCCATACTGACACAATCTTCCCCCTCCTCCTCCTCCTCCTCGTCCTCTTCCTGTGTGATCGGCAGGCACGCAGGAACACTGTCTGGATAAAGGGGGCCTTGAGAGCTAAGGAAGTCCTCCTCTTCCTGCCTCTGTTCTGCCTCAAGTGCCCTGTCCATTATTCCACGCAGCGTGTGCTCCAACAGGTGGACAAGGGGGACAGTGTCACTGATGCATGCACTGTCACTGCTCACCATCCTCATGGCCTCCTCAAATTGTGACAGGACAGTGCATGCATCCCTGATCATGGCCCACTGGCGTGGGGAAAAAAAAACAAGCTCCCCTGACCCTGTCCTGGTGCCATAGTTGTACAGGTACTCATTGATGGCCCTCTGCTGCGTGTGCAGCCGCTGCACACAGATTAGGCGGTTCTTGGGCAGGTTAAACTCCTTTTGGAGGTCCGTCAGCCGAGCACTGGCATTATATGACCAGCGGAAATGCACACAGACTTTCCTGGCCTGCCTCAGGACATCCTGTAAGCCCGGGTACCTGCCCAAGAACCGCTGCACCACCAAGTTAAGGACGTGAGCCAAACAGGGCACATGGGTCATTTGTCCCTGTCGGAGGGCAGAGAGGAGGTCGGTGCCATTGTCGCAAACCACCATTCCTGCCTTAAGTTGGCGTGGCGTCAACCACCTCTGAACCTGCCCCTGCAGAGCTGACAGAACCTCTGCCCCAGTGTGGCTCCTATCCCCCAAGCACACCAGCTCAAGCACCGCATGGCATCTTTTGGCCTGCGTACTTGCGTAGCCTCTTGAACGGCTACGGAGCACCGCTGGTTCCGAGGACAAAGCACAGGAAGAGGCCATGGAGGAAGAAGAAGAGGAGGGGGTGGAGGAGAGAGGTGTGTCACAATCATTAGCATTTTGGAGGCATGGTGGCGGAACAACCTCCAACACTACTGCACCTTGTCTTGCATCCTTCCCAGCTGCCGGCAGAGTCACCCAATGTGCCGTGAAACTTAGGTAACGTCCCTGTCCATGCCTGCTGGACCAAAGCAGATTGCCCACAAGTACTTGGCTGTGACACACCTAATTCTACACCTTCATTCCTCTTAGTGCAAGTCTCAGAGAGGACTGAAGGTCTAGTGGGGTTGGAAATCTCAGCTGATGAGGAGCAAGGAGGGGTCCTCTTTGTTCTTTGGTGTGGGTCTTTTAGATACGCTTGCCAACAAACTGCATGGCAGGTCAACATATGTCTGGTCAAGCATGTGGTACCCAAGCGGGAGATGTTTTGGCCACGCGAGATACGCTTGAGACATATGTTGCAAATAGCAGTGGTGCGATCTGATGCACTCGTCTCAAAAAAGGCCCACACCAAAGAACTTTTTGAATAACGTGCAGAGACTGCAGTGCCCTGCACATGTGGAGCTTTGGGGTGTGATGCAGTCAATGTGCTGCCCTTAGGCTGGCCCCTGGAGGGCATCCTGCCTCGTTGGTGATGTGCCGCCTCCTCCTCCTCCTCCTCCTCTCTCCTATCAGGCACCCACGTTGAGTCAGTGACCTCATCATCCCCTCCCTCTTCATCACTGGAGCAAACCTGGCAGTATGCTGCAGCAGGGGGAGCATGACTGCCAGATTGCTGTCCTTCTTGGGCACCCCCTCTGTCCGTGCTCATGTTACTGCCTTCATTGAGCTCAGTATCATCATCAGGGCCTTCCAAACGCTGGGCATCCTGAGGAGGACTTGGTGGGGCTAGGGAAGGGGTCACTGATGACATTGAGCCGAGGGAAGAGGCCGCTGCTTTTGCCAGACAAAGTACCCTGGGCATGGGTGAGAGAGGATGAGGAGGATGAGGACAGCTTGGTCATCCACTCGATCAAGTCTTCCGCATGTTGCGGCTCAACACGGCCAGCTGCCGAAAAAAAGGCCAAGTGTGTCCCACGGCCACGTGCTGATGAGGATGCACCGTCTCCACGACCAGCACTAGACACAGAGCCTGCTTGCCCTCTCTTATTGGCTTGTGACTGTCTGCCTCTCCTTCTTGGCCTTCCAGACATACTAATGGCCTGTAGCTGCACTAAGCTGGGATATATATATATATATATATATATATATATATATGCACTGATACTGCAGCTAGCAAAACCTGCCTGTAGTATGAGAACACCACCAACCTTCTACAGGTAGCTTTAGCTCAACACTGTGAGCAGGATGCACCCCACTAACTTGTAGGTTTAGCAGAACACTGTGGGCAGGACGCACTGCACTAACTGTAAATAGTCTAGCTGCCTGACTGTGGTACTAATAGGATCAAAAGAACACCAGTAATTTTCTTCAGGTAGCTGTATATACTGTAACAAGACAAGCCTGCCTGTCAGTAAGAAGATAACAGGAACGGATCTAGCTGAACACTGTGAGCAGGACGCACCCCACTAGCTTGTAGGTTTAGCTGAACACTGTGAGGTGGACGCACCCCACTAACTTGTAGGTTTAGCTGAACACTGTGAGCAGGATGCACCCCACTAACTTGTAGGTTTAGCTGAACACTGTGAGCAGGACGCACCCCACTAACTTGTAGGTTTAGCTGAACACTGTGAGCAGGACGCACCCCACTAACTTGTAGGTTTAGCAGAACACTGTGAGCAGGACGCACTGCACTAACTGTAAATAGTCTAACTGCCTGACTGTGGTACTAATAGGATCAAAAGAACACCAGTAATTTTCTTCAGGTAGCTGTATATACTGTAACAAGACAAGCCTGCCTGTCAGTAAGAAGATAACTGTTCTTGTTAATAGTCTACACCACCCTCATGTTATCACAGTGAAAACGTACACGGCGATTACTGAAATCCTCCCCCCATACAGTAGGTGACCGCAATATTGTGTCAATCTCGCTGCTGTTATCAGTGAGATTTGACACCTGCAAGCCCCATTGCGGGAGCCAGTGCCGAGCTGGCTCACTCATCGGGAAAGGAAAAATGTGTTTTTTCTTTTCCCGATGAGCGACAAGCAATACTGACAGGTGTTTGGTATGAATCATGAGAAGGAACTCCCGCCAAATTTTAAATAAAAAAACGGCATGTGCTCCCCTCCAGGGGCATCGGGAAAGGAAAAATGTGTTTTTTCTTTTCCCGATGAGCGACAAGCAATACTGACAGGTGTTTGGTATGAATCATGAGAAGGAACTCCCGCCAAATTTTAAATAAAAAAACGGCATGTGCTCCCCTCCAGGGGCATACCAGGCCCTTAGGTCTGGTATGGATTGTAAGGGGAACCCCCTACTCCAAAAAAAACGGTGTGGTGCCCCCCAAAATCCATACCAGACCCTTATCCGAGCACACAGCCCGGGCAGTCAGGAAAGGGGGTGGGGACGAGCGAGTGCCCCCCCTCCTGAACCCTACCAGGCCGCATGCCCTCAATATGGGGGGGTAGGTGCTTTGGGAAAGAGGGGCCCCAGATCCCGGCCCCCCACCCTATGTGAATGAGTATGGGGTATATCGTACCCCTACCCATTCACTTGGGGGAAAAAAGTGTCAATAAAAAAAACACACTAGACAGTTGGAAGTTGGAAGAGACCCCCGAAGTCGGAAGAAGACTCCCGAAGCTGAATAATAAATTACTTTAAACACCTGGCTAGTGTGTTTATTTATTGACACTTTTTCCCCAGGTGAATGGGTAGGGGTACGATGTGCTTATTAAAGGGGGCTCCCGGATTCCGATAAGCCCTCCGCCTGCAGACCCCGACAACCAACAGCCAGGGTTGTTGGGAAGAGGCCCTTGTCCTCATCAACATGGGGACAAGGTGCTTTGGGGTGGGGGGCCGCAGGGCGCCCCCCTTCCCCAAAGCACCCACCCCCCCATGTTAAGGGCATGCGGCCTGGTACGGTTCAGGAGGGGGGGGGACTCGCTCGTCCCCACCCCCTTTCCTGACCGGCCGGGCTGCGTGCTCGGATAAGGGTCTGGTATGGATTTTAGGGGGAACCCCCACGCCGTTTTTTTGGCATAGGGGGTTCCCCCTAAAATCCATACCAGACCTAAGGGCCTGGTATGCCCCTGCAGGGGAATTCTTTCTCGTGCTCGCTGCAATAGGAAAATGTGTTTTTCCTATTGCAGCCAGCACAAGATGTCCCCTTTTGCCAAAAACCTGCGCAATGGGATCGCGCTGGAAACACAATCTCGCGGGCAGGTACTGTAGCTCAACAGCCAGCACAATGGGAAACAATTCCAAAGCTGCCAAGTTGCGTACCAAACCAACCTCCCTCCATGGCACTCCATCGACCCTGGCAAAAAGCCCCAAACCCACCTGAACCTGCCGCGTCGGTGAAAAGTTCCATGTCACAATTCAAAACCACCTGTCCCAACCAAAGAGATCGGCCATTATAGGAAGCCAAAAAGGAATCCCACACCTTCAAATCCTCCCTATGATCCTGCACCAATCTGATGTAATGATATGGTGTCCTGGCGCCGACCGTGGCCGCCCCAGTCGCCCGCAGAAGACGCGCCCCATAGGCATAATGCAGCAGGCAAAATTCAACTTGCCCAAAAGAGATTGTAGAGCCCGAAGCTGAATTTTCTTGCCCTGCAAGGCCCCAGAAACCTCCCTCTTCAGATTCTCAAGTTTGTCCAAAGATAAACGGCACTCCATAGCCAAGGTATCTATGATGATACCCAAAAAATGTAATTCTGTGGCCGGACCCTCGGTCTTGTCGGTGGCCAAAGGAACCCCAAAGGATTCAAAAACTTGTTGAACTGTAGCCAACGGGGAGGCACAGACCGGACTCTCCGCCGGCCCTATACACAAGAAGTCATCCAGGTAATAAATGACGGAGGACAGGCTCGACACATCCCGCACCACCCATTCCACAAAGGAACTAAACTGCTTGAACAGGAAATAGCGCACCCCATGGGTAAACATCTTTCAACAAAAAACTGACCCCGCCATTGACAGCCCAACAGATGGCAGCAACCTGGATGCACCGGCAAAAGACAAAAAGGCAGCCTCGATGTCAGTCTTAGCCAACAGCGCTCCCCGACCATACCGCTGCACCCAAGCCACCGCCGATTTGTATGACACCGTACAAAGGCCTGGGTCAATGGAATCGTTGACGAACCCCCCACGTGGATGGGATAAATGATGAATGAGCCAAAACTTGTTCACTCATTTTTTGGGGACAACACCTAACAGGGAGACAACCAGATTGGGCACCGGCGGCGACTCAAAGGGGCCAGCTATGCGACCCAACGAAATTTCCTTAAACAATTTTTCCTTAGAAAGGGAGCCATCCTTCTTACCCTCACTGGCGTCTTCCCTTTTTCCAGAATCACCCCCTTTTCTGCGTCCCTGTTTAAAACACAGAGACTGTTTGTGAAACAGTGATCCCCACAGCAGGAAACGATACTTGGCCCCGAATTTGCAAGTACTGGCATTAAATTGCCAGCAGAAACCAATGCGACTACCGGCCGGTTGCGCAGCGGAAGCTGCACCCCCGGCCCCACCCTGAAAGGGAGCCAACGTACTTCTTGGGGAGGACATCAGCTTCATCCAGAGGCTGATGTCCTTATGGTCCCACCGCAAAGAAGGGCGGACCGCCTTCAGTTGGCGGAATTGCTCATCATAGTGCAGCCAAGCAATCCCCCAGTACATAGGCGAGCAATTTTCTGGGGCCTTTTCCCCAGTAACGCTCACCAAAATCGCAAACGCCTGCAACCAGTTTGCAAACGTGCAGGGAATCAGCTGGTAGTGACGCTTCTCTTCCAATTCTTTCTTGCTCTCGTCTGGCTTAACTTTGTCCAAGTTAAACTTCTCCAAGTGCAACAAAGAGAAAATTTCAACGTATTCCCCCTTCCAGATGTGTTCCTTCACTTCGACTTAAAAGAGCGCCCAAAGGACCCTCAAAACAGACATAGACTTTGTATTTTGTGTCATCCGCCAAACGCACCCTATCTGTCCCAACCGTGCTTTTTTCCAGCCGCAGCGGTATTCAATACAGCCACCGCTGTGCTGGCCACCACTGCCGCTGTCATAAGTGGAACAAGGTAATGGCTCACCCCTGACCCACTGGTGCTCGGGCCACCCACGGCCCCGAAACCCCAGCAGGTGGGACCTGGTCAGGCATTTATTGAGTTATGCCCTGAGCAGTGGAAGTGCGGGCAGGCTTCCGCTTGGCCAGTGGCGTTGAAGGGTCCTGGGCAGGGCTCCCGAAACGGTCTCGGACACCATCTGTCACCTCCGGGCTGAAACGCTCAGGAGGCCTGGACCCCCTAGCACGTGGGCGACCATGAGGAGGGGGGCCCGCAGGTGCAACGGAGGAGGCCTGGCTGGGCCCCTGGCTCAAACCAGAAATTGTGGCCTGTAGCCAACCAGCGCATCTGGCCACCACCTTCTCTCAGAGCTGGGACAGCAATGCCTCAAGATCCCCCATGTTAAACTCAGCCCAAATGTCTTTCAGATGTCGGGAAAGGAAAAAAAAAAACCCTGCTTCTTCTGTGGCCACCAAGCTCCGACTGGCCACTGACCAGAGGAACGCCCCTCTACTTCCTTAAGAACGCCTCCCACCTCGGGACCCACCAATCCTGGTAAGTGCATGATACTTCCCCCTACCCCCAACTCTTACTCCGCCTCACTGCCCACCCCAGTCATGCTGGCCCTCCCCCCAGTTGCACTTTCTGCTCCGGGCCATTACTTTCTTTTCAATACAAATATATTAAATAGTAATTCTTGGACCCATTGTTAGACCCTCCGCTGGTGCAGTGGGTCCTGTGTTCCTTCTGGTGCACGACAATGGCTGGCCTCATGTGGCGAGAGTATGCAGCCAGTTCCTGGAAAAAGAAGGAATTGATACCATTGAATGGTCCAGATCTGGGAGGAAATACCCCAGGACACCGCTGTCTAATTACGAACATGCCCCGATGTTGTCAGGCATGCATACATGCACGTGGGGGCCATACAAACTACTGAGTACCATTTTGAGTTGCTGAAATTAAATTTCAGTCAAATGGACTAGCCTGCTGTATCATTTTTTCACTTTGATCTTCAGGGGTTTTTTTTTATATTCAGCCATCTGTAGGTTGATAGTAAAACAATGTGGCATCCTTTCATTCCTAAGGGTTCTTTCACACATATTGGACCGTTCATTTCATCAGTTCAGTTCATCCGTTTTTCAACAGTTTTTTTTACATCCGCTATCAATGCAAAAAAAGATGAAAAACTGACCATTAGTTAGTTAACATTCGTTTTTCGTCCAATCCGTTCTTGTGACGGATAAAAAATAGAGCTTTCATCCGTTCAAAAAAACGGATGTTGACAAGAGCGGATGAAAACGGGTGAAAATAGATGATCATCTGTTGTCATCCGTTTTTCCATAGGAATGCATTGATGTCCATTTTTCATCCGTCAACGGGTGGGTGAAAAACGGACGAATGGTCCGTATGTGTGAAAGGACCCTAACACATTACCCAGTCCATATCAGTATAGATATCCGGCATGATATTTTTTCCCCATTGAAATCTGATGTGTTTTCAACGTGTTCCTTTAATTTTTTTGAGCAGTTTATATGCATATATACCATAATATGTTTTTTCCCTTTGAGGCCATTAGTCTTGTATTCTACCAAAGTACTGATAAGGGAGATGTTGGGGGGTAGTAAAAACAGAGCTGATTTTGGCACCCCACCCCCCTCAACACCCTCCCCACTTCCTCCTTAAAGCCTCATACACACGATAGGACTTTGTACAAACTTTCCAGTGGATTTTTCTACAAAGAGCGTTGGCCTTAAACTAATTAAGCATACACACGGCAGGACTTTTTCATCCAACTTTTACCAATGCATGTTTTTTAAGCTCTTTATTGCCACACTTTGGTCAACTTCTGTATTGGGGAGATTTGCGAGCCCCATGGCGGGAGCCAGCGCCGAGCTGGCTCACTCATCGGGAAAGGAAAAATGTGTTTTTTCCTTTCGCGATGAGCGACAAGCATTGCCGACAGGTGTTTGGTATGAATCATGAGGGGGAACTCCACATCAAATTTTAAATAAAAAACTGGCATGGTTCCCCTCCAGAGGCATACCAGGCCCTTGGGTCTGGTATGGATTTTAAGGGGAACCCCCTATGCCAAGAAAAGGCGTGGGGGTCCCCCCAAAATCCATACCAGACCCTTATCTGAGCATGCAGCCCGCCCGGTCAGGAAAGGGGGAGGGGATGAGCAAGCGCCCCCGCCCCTCCTGGGCCGTACCAGGCTGCATGCCCTCAACATGGGGGGGTTGGCCCTGCGGCCCCCCCACCCCAAAGCACCTTGTCCCCATGTTGATGAGGACAAGGGCCTCTTCCCGACAACCCTGGCCCGACAACCCTGCCCGGGGCATGATGGGACTGTGACGTCATAAGGTGGCCACGCCCCATGCCTACATAAGTCATTGCGCACTGCTCACACAGCATTACAGCGGGAAAGAGCATTGTGTAAACATCAGAAAAAGAGAAGAGGATAGAAGACGACGGAGAAGACCAGGCCGCCACTTACAAAAGAGCGGCAAAAGAGCAGAAGATAGCGGAGGAGCCCGGCAGAAGAACTGGAGAGCGGGAGAAGAGGCCAGAGAGCGGGAGAAGAACCGGACACCGGGAGAAGAGGCCGGAGAGAGCAGAGAAGTCGGAAGAAGACCCCCGAAGTCGGAAGAAGACCCCCGGAGCTGCCTAATAAATTACTTTAAAAACTTGTGTAGTGTGTTTTTTTATTGACACTTTTTTCCTAGGTGAATGGGTAGGGGTATGATGTACCCCATACTCATTCACATAGGGTGGGGGGCCGGGATCTGGGGGCCCTTGTCCTCATCAACATGAGGACAAGGTGCTTTGGGGTGGGGGGCCGCAGGGCACCCCCCTGCCCCAAAGCACCCACCCTACATGTTGAGGGGATGCAGCCTGGTACGGCTCAGGAGGGGGGTGCTCGCTCGTCCCCACCCCCTTTCCTGACCGGCCGGTCTGCGTGCTCAGATAAGGGTCTAGTATGGATTTAGGGGGGACCCCTATGCCGTTTTTCGGTGTAGGGGGTTCCCCTTACAATCCATACCAGACCCAAAGGCCTGGTATGCCCCCAGAGGGGAACTCCCTCTCGCTGCAATAGGAAAATGTGTTTTTCTTATTGCAGCCAGCGCGAGATGTACAGTACCCTGCCACCGAGAACCATCCTCGCGGGCAGGTACTGTAGTTTGTACAAAAGTCCGATGGCTTTGTGTACACACGATCAGACTTTGCTCCATCGGACTTTTGTTGCCGGAAAGTTTGTCCGTTCGCACAGCCAACAAAAGTCAGATGAAAACCGAAAAAGTTTGTCTGATGGAGCGTACACACGGTCGGATGTTGCCCCAAAACAGCTAATTTGCATGTTTGTTGTCAAAAAGTCAGATCATGTGTACGGGCCTTAAGCTGCGGAGGCAGCCAGATTATTCGTCTTGATGCATTCAACAGGCAGTACCACCACCAAATGCTACCCATTCAAGTGAAATGCACATGGTTGCAGTGCAGTGGCGAAACATTTACAGGGTTAAAACTGGTGGTAAGGAGGTGACTAGGGATAAGCTTCGTATTCGACTCGAACATCGTGTGTTTGGTTGTTCGCTGAATTACGAATGTTATAAGCCGTTCGTGCCAAATTCGAGTGACGCGTCACGGCCCATAATTCACTGCGGCATCGCAGTGCATTGCTGGCTGATGATTGGCCAAGCATGCACTATGATCCACATGCTTGGCCAATCACAGCGCTGTGTGTACAGAGAGCTGTAATTGGCCAAAGCCAGGGAGGCTTTGGCCAATTATGGCTCAGGGGGTTTAGTACACGCCCCACACTATATAAGGCCGCCTGCATGGCGGCCTTGTGTAGTGTGTTGCGGAGGAGAGAGATAGATAGACAGAGAGACAGTGTCATTTGATTTAAGTTAGATAGAGTAGGCAGGTCGAGTCAGTTAGCTGAACTTACAGTGTATTGTGTATATATATACATCCTAGGTGTTGTGTATATATATATATATATATATATATATATATATATATATATATATACTGTATTCAGTTTAGCTAGATCCGTTCCTGTTATTCTCTTCCTAATATATGACAGGCAGGCAGGTGTTTTTTTACAGTATTTCCAGTTAGTGTACTGTGTACCCTGCACAGTTGCACCTACAGTATAGCTACCTGAAGCCAAGTGCTTGTATGCTTCTTCTGATCCTATTAATAGCACAGGCAGGCTCTTGAAGTATTTCCAGTTAGTGTACTGTGTAACCTGCACAGTTGCACCTATAGTATAGCTACCTGAAGCCAGGTGCTTGTGTGCTTCTACTGATCCTATTAATAGCACAGGAAGGCTCTTAAAGTATTTCCAGTTAGTGTACTGTGTACCCTGCACAGTTGCACCTACAGTATAGCTACCTGAAGCCAGGTGCTTGTGTGCTTCTTCTGATCCTATTAATAGCACAGGCAGGCTCTTGAAGTATTTACAGTTAGTGTACTGTGTAACCCTGCACAGTTGCACCTACAGTATAGCTACCTGAAGCCAAGTGCTTGTATGCTTCTTCTGATCCTATTAATAGCACAGGCAGGCTCTTGAAGTATTTACAGTTAGTGTACTGTGTAACCTGCACAGTTGCACCTATAGTATAGCTACCTGAAGCCAGGTGCTTGTGTGCTTCTTCTGATCCTATTAATAGCACAGGAAGGCTCTTAAAGTATTTCCAGTTAGTGTACTGTGTAACCTGCACAGTTGCACCTACAGTATAGCTACCTGAAGCCAGGTGCTTGTGTGCTTCTTCTGATCCTATTAATAGCACAGGCAGGCTCTTGAAGTATTTACAGTTAGTGTACTGTGTAACCCTGCACAGTTGCACCTACAGTATAGCTACCTGAAGCCAAGTGCTTGTGTGCTTCTTCTGATCCTATTAATAGCACAGGCAGGCTCTTGAAGTATTTCCGGTTAGTGTACTGTGTACCCTGCACAGTTGCACCTACAGTATAGCTACCTGTAGACAAGTGCAGGTGTTCTCATACTAATAATACTACAGGCAGGCAGTTGATTCTGCTAGCTGCAGTATAATCGGTATATATATACATCCCAGTTTTGTGCAGCTACATCTCACTGCAGGCCATTAGTATGTCTGGAAGGCCAACAAGGAGAGGCAGACAGTCACAAGCCAATAAAAGAGGGCAAGTAGGCTATGTGTCTAGAGGCCACAGTGCTGGTCATGGAGACGGTGCATCCCCATCAGCATGTGGCCATGGGACACGCTTGGCCTTTTTTTGGCAGCTGGCCGTGTTGAGCCGCAACGGAAGACTTGGTCGAGTGGATGACCAAGCCGTCCTCATCCTCCTCATCTTCTCTCACCCAGGCTCAGGGTACTTTGTCTGGCAAAGCAGCTGCCAACGCGGCCTCTTCCCTTGGCTCAATGGCATCAGTCACTCCTTCCCTAGCCCCACCATGTCCTCCTGAGGAGTCCCCCGAACTGTTTGACCACAGTGCTGGGTACATGCTCCAGGAGGATGCCCAGCGTTTTGAAGGCTCCAATGATGGTACTCAGCTAGAGGAAGGCAGTAACGTTAGCCCAGACAGAGGGGGTGCCCAAGAAGGACAGCAATCTGGCAGTCATGTTCCCCCTGCTGCAGCATACTGCCAGGTTTGCTCCAGTGATGAGGAGGGAGGGGATGATGAGGTCACTGACTCCACGTGGGTGCCTGATAGGAGAGAGGAGGAGGAGGCACATCACCAACGAGCCAGGATGCCCTCCAGGGGCCAGCTTAAGGGCAGCACACTGACTGCATCACACCGCAGAGCTCCGCATGTGCAGGGCACTGCTGTCTCTGTGCGTTATTCCAAAGGTTCTTTGGGGTGGGCCTTTTTTGAGTCGAGTGCATCAGATCGCACTGCTGCTATTTGCAACATATGTCTCAAGCGTAACTCGCGTGGCCAAAACATCTCCCGCTTGGGCACCACATGCTTGACCAGATATATGTTGACCTAACATGCAGTTCGTTGGCAAGCGTACCTAAAAGACCCACACCAAAGAACAAAGAGGACCTCTCCTTGCTCCTCATCAGCTGGCATCTCCAACCCCACTATGCCTTCAGTCCTCTCTGAGACCTGCACTGAGAGGAATGAAGGTGTAGAATTAGGTGTGTCACAGCCAAGTACTTGTGGGCAATCTGCTATCGGTACACCAACGTCAGATTTACCAGGCAAATTTCCCTGCCCCTTCTGCTGCACCGCAGAAAGAAGTTCGCTCCCGGCCATCCACATGCCCAGCAGTTGAATGCTAGCTTGGAAAAATTGCTAGCACTTCAACTGCTACCTTTTCAGTTGGTAGACTCTGCCCCCTTCCGTGAGTTTGTGGAATGTGCGGTTCCTCAGTGGCAGATTCCCAAACGCCACTTTTTCTCACGGAGGGCGATTCCGGCTCTCTACCGGCATGTGGAAGGCAATGTCTTGGCCTCGCTGGACAAGGCGGTCAGCGGTAAGGTGCATATTACCGCTGACTCATGGTCCAGCAGGAATGGACAGGGACGTTACCTAAGTTTCACGGCGCATTGGGTGACTCTGCTGGCAGCTGGGAAGGATGCAGGACAAGGTGCAGTAGTGTTGGAGGTTGTTCTGCCACCATGCCTCCAAAATGCTACTACTGGTGATTCTGACACACCTCTCTTCTCCACCCCCTCCTCTTCTTCTTCCTCCATGGCCTCTTCCTGTACTTTGTCCTCGGAACCAGCGGTGCTCCATAGGCATTCAAGGTGCTACGCAAGTACGCAGGCCAAAAGATGCCATGCGGTGCTTGAGCTGGTGTGCTTAGGGGACAGGAGCCACACTGGGGCAGAGATTCTGTCAGCTCTGCAGGGGCAGGTTCAGAGGTGGTTGACGCCACACCAGCTTAAGACAGGAATGGTGGTTTGTGACAATGGCACCAACCTCCTCTCCGCCCTCCGACAGGGACAACTGACCCATGTGCCCTGTTTGGCTCATGTCCTTAACCTGGTGGTGCAGTGGTTCTTGGGCAGGTACCCGGCTTACAGGATGTCCTGAGGCAGGCCAGGAAAGTCTGTGTGCATTTCCGCTGGTCGTATAATGCCAGTGCTTGGCTGGCTGACCTCCAAAAGGAATTTAACCTGCCCAAGAACCGCCTAATCTGTGACATGCCCACCAGGTGGAACTCAACGTTGGCCACGCTGCAGCGGCTGCACACGCAGCAGAGGACCATCAATGAGTACCTGTGCGACTATGGCACAAGGACAGGGTCAGGGGAGCTTGTTTTTTTTTCCCCACGCCAGTGGGCCATGATCAGGGATGCATGCACTGTCCTGTCCCCATTTGAGGAGGCCACGAGGATGGTGAGCATGCATCAGTGACACTGTCCCCCTTGTCCACCTGTTGGAGCACACGATGCGTGGAATAATGGACAGGGCACTTGAGGCAGAACAGAGGCAGGAAGAGGAGGACTTCCTTTGTTCTCAAGGCCCCCTTTATCCAGACAGTGTTCCTGCATGCCCACCGATCACACAGGAAGAGGAGTAGGAGGAGGATTGTGTCAACATGGAGGTGGAGCCTGGCACTCAGCATCAGCAGCAGTCTTCAAGGGATCATTTACAGTCCCAAGAAACCCATGGACTTGTACGTGGCTGGGAGGAGGTGGCTGCGGATCATCTCGTCCTTAATGACCCAGAGGACTCCGGACCGAATGCCTCAGCAAACCTATGCTGCATGGCCTCCCTGATCCTGCAAAGCCTGCAAAGCCTGCGGAAGGATCCTCGTATTCGTGGTATCAAGGAGAGGGATCGTTACTAGCTGGCAACCCTCCTTGATCCACGTTACAAGGGTAAGGTTGTAGACCCTATCTTGCCGTTGCAGAGGGAGCAGAGGATGAAACATCTTCGGGAGGCCTTGCAGAAAGGTCTGTGCAACGCGTTCCCAGAGACTGGAAGGTTACAAACTCCTGTTCCTGGACAACGTGTTGCTGAGGCTTCGGTCAGTCAAAGAAGGAGCGGTGGAGAAGATGGCCGTCTGACCGATGCGTTCAGACAATTTTTTAGTCCGCAGCCCCAAGGTATGATCAGTTCCAGCAACCATCGTCAGCGTCTGTTTTACATGGTACAGGAATACCTAGGGGCAAGATCTGACTTGGACACCTTTCCCACCGAAAATCCTCTGGGTTACTGGGTCTTGAGGATGGATCACTGGCCAGAGTTTGCACAGTATGCAATTGAGCTACTGGCCTGTCCTGCATCCAGCATTCTTTCAGAACGCACATTCAGTGCTGCTGGAGGCTTTGTAACCAATTACAGGGTGCGCCTGTCCACCGACTCGGTCGATCGACTGACCTTCATAAAAATGAATCAGTCTTGGATCACCACCAGATACCAAGCACCTAATGCAGATGTAACCAAATATTCTTTTTTGAAATGTCAGATTCCTTCAAGACTCCCTATGCTGATGCTGAGTGACTATCCTGTTATGCTGAGTGACTATCCTCTTCCTTCTTCAATGATCTTGCTGATAGCTTGTAAGAATATTTTTGGTTCTGGGGGCCGCCACCAGTGGCTAAGGCCCAATTTTTCTGCCCCTGTTTAACAGGGGTGTGTAATTGCAATTTTTGATGCAATAATTTGCAGCAGGGCTTGTTCCTGCATTCCAACTAGAGTATTTGTGAGGGGTTGCAGTGTTGTGGCACCAGTGTCTAAGGCCCAATTTTTCTGCCCCTGTTCAACAGGGACATGTAATTACAATTCTTGATCTAATATTTCACAGCAGGGCCCGTTTCTGTGCCCACCAAGAGTTAACTGTGAGGACTTACAGTGTTGTGGCACCAGCACCACCACCACCAAAGGCCCAATTTTTCTGCCCCTGTTCAACAGGTGCATGTAATTACAATCCTTGATCTAATATTTCACAGCAGGGCCCGTTCCAGCGCCCACCAAGAGTTGTGAGGACTTACATTGTTGTGGCACCAGCACCACCACCACCATCACCAAAGGCCCAATTTTTCTGACCCTGTTCAACAGGGGCATGTAATTACAATTCTTGATCTAATATTTCACAGCAAGTAAGTTACATTTCAAAATAGTAGTAAGTAAGTTAAAATTCAAAATCTTTAATGTTAACTAGATAAGCAAAAGCTCATAAGACAACATGTACAGAGGTAATGTACAGGGATATTGCACAGAAATATTGTATAAAGGTGCATGAATAGATAAAAATCCGGCTAGCTAAAACAAACAATAAAAAACAACAGTGTACCGGGTCACATTTGGCGTGATTGCGTCAGCACAGCGCACCACCCTAAATGTTTCGCAATACCTTGCGTCTTCCTGGGGCACGCCTCGTTATCACTCAGGAACCAGGCCTCGCTTTCACTCCAAAAGCCCATTGACTAAAACGGAAATCAAGCCTCATTATCGCACGGATGACATATTGGAGCTCAGAGATCACATGGACCGCAAAAATGGTACCAAGCCTCAATCTGGGACTCCAACCTAACAGGGCGAAACCTCAATATGTATGTATCTATATATCTATTCATGCAACTTTATACAATATTTCTGTGCAATATCCCTGTACATTACCTCTGTTCATGTTGTCTTATGAGCTTTTGCTTATCTAGTTAACATTAAAGATTTTGAATTTTAACTTACTACACGACTGAAGTCCCTTTCTGTCTGCCCACTCGTGGCTGGGAGCCCGAGTTTGCTTCTCTTTTCAGACTGGGGATATCCAGCTGCTAAGCATTTACTGCTATTTGGCAAAATCCTCGCGGACCGCTCAAGGCAACCAAAGGACTTGAGATACCAGAGGATTCAAGTGTCCCTGCAGAGGGCTGTATCTGTCTGCTCGTATGACCCCGCTCTTGAGGGGGTCCACCGGTTCTGGTAAGGGTTATCACATACAGAGTTTACATCAAGCTGTCTTTCATTTGTGGACATTTTAAGGCTGAATATCTGGACCTTGATACCTGCTGTGGATTATAACTCACATATTTTTTACTTTTTTATTACATCTAAAGAAAACGCTGCTCATTTTATTTTATCTTTATATGGACACCAATGGTCATATGGACATTGTTTTTTCATTTATTGATTGATGTGCACATGATTTATTTCAACTGTCGCTATGTTGTTTTTTTCACAATTCATTTATGTATACATCACCTGAAGGAGTTTAGGATGCTTAGGATGCACTCCTGATTCGGGTGTGTCCTGGTTTTCTGCATGGTAGTGGTTCACACTATTTCTTACACAAGAAATATTCCCAAAAAGCTTAAAATAGATTTTTTGGCTGGAGCTAAACGCTTTAAAAATGTACCAGTTCAAAATTACAAACAGATTCTACTTAACAACAAACCTACAGTCCTTTTCTTGTTTGCACGCCTTTCCTTTTTTTAATTTGGGTGCGGGGTTCCCCTAAGGCCCCTTTCACACTTATACGACTTGTCCCACGATTTTGTACTGCAAAATCATATGACAAGTCATTCTCCATGATTTTCAATGACTACCATTCATATTGGCACGACTTTAAGTCGTGCCGACTTCAAAGTAGTCCCTGCACTACTTTGGTCCAACTTCCATGCGAGTTGTACTCCATAGACCTCAATGTTAAACCCTCAAGTAGCATGCAAATCGTACCTGAATAATATAGACACGATTTCAGTACGACTTTGTAAGTACAAGCTGTAAGCACAAGCCTCACACTATGTATGTTTTCATTTGTTAATGCCAAAGTTGTGGCAAAGTCGTACAAAGTAGTACTGCTCCCAAATCGCGGCAAAATCGCTGTAAAATCGTGCGACTTTGAAGTCGTATAAATGTGAAAGGGGCCTTAATATCCATACAAGACCCAAAGGGCCTGGTAATGGACTGGGGGGGGGTACCAATGCCGTTTGTCTCACTGATTTTTATCCATATTACCGGGACCCGACATTACATTACATTAAAGCCGTAAGCAGTTTTAAATGACTTTTATTCCTTTAAAAATTTCATTTTGTGCAGGGACTGTTCTAAACACGGGAAACACGCGCCACTTTACAGGCATACTATAGATACCCCACAGGTACGATATTTAAAGGAATATTTCACTTTTTTTTTTTTCATTTTAAGCATCATTAAAATCACTGCTCCCGAAAAAAATGGCTGTTTTTAAACTTTTTTTTGCATTGATACATGTCCCCTGGGGCAGGACCCAGGTCCCCAAACCCTTTTTAGGACAATACCATTCAAATTAGCGTTTAAAATTAGCACTTTTGATTTCGAACGTTTGAGTCCCATAGACTTCAATGGGGTTCTAACGTTCGTGCAAAGTTTCGGTCCGTTCGCAGGTTCTGATGCGAACCGAACCGGGGGGTGTTTCTGCTCATTCCCAGAGGTGACCTATCTCCTACTCACACCTGTTAAACCCCTCTGAAAAGTGATCCACCTAATGCAAGGGCTGGCGCTAGCGCAAACCTAGCCTTACAAAAACATTATTCACATGAAATTCAGTGTGTAAAACAACAGTGTGTACAGCAGGCTTTTGCAAAGCATTTATGGAGCTTTCTTGCAAGGTTTTTGTGCCTTTGAGCTCCATTTTGGGAATGTTAAAGCTCTGTGTGAAGCTTGTTAAAAGCCTTCTGAGCCTGTGAGCAGCTTGTTTAAAGTGAAACTGTTAAGATCTCTACTTGATATTCCCAATATTAAGGAGGCACCCCCAGTTTTACTAACTCTTCGCAAATTAAAAAAAGATGATTATTTATCTTTTCCTCATATGAGTTTGAAGCATTTTCTTGTTTAAACAATTTATTTTGAGAAAAAGATAAGGTACAGTAAAACATGTTGCTGTAAAACAACATAACATATTGTGAAAGGTATAGTCAATCATTTAGGGATAAGAGCTCAGTATATCATACTGAGATGGGTCCAACAAAAGTTATATTATTAGAGAACAGTAGACACTTATGCCCTGTACACACGGTCGGACTTTCCGACGGAATATGTGCGATCAGAGCTTGTTGTCGGAAATTCCGACCGTGTGTGGGCTGCATCTGACTTTTTCCATCGGAATTTCCGACACACAAAGTTTGAGAGCAGGCTATAAAATTTTCCGACAACAAAATCAGTTTGCGTAAATTCTGACCGTGTGTGGACAATTCCGACGCACAAAGTGCCACGCATGCTCAGAATAAATTCCGAGACATAACTGCTCGGTCTGGTAAAATTAGCGTTTGTAATGGATATAGCACTTTCATCACGCTGCAATGTTTTAAATTGTCTAATGCAGCGCACTCTCTTCTTCTTTATAATGCTAGAAAAATGAAGTTGTTTTGCTGCTCATATTCACACAGAGTTCTCACAAACTTCTTTCTTTATTATTTCTCGTGATTTCATGAATATAATATTTTTATTTGTCACATCTACTGAAACATTTTTTATTTTTTTATATTTATTTATTTTGTATTATTTGTTGTTTTTTTTTTTTTAAATCCAGATCTCCTGTTTATTTTATTTTTTTTGTTTTTTTGGTGATCTCCAGAATTGTTTTGGGTGTGTTTTGTGTGTCAAGTTACCACAACACCATTAGTCTTTTTTAATCTCAAGGAGGTTGGTTGTTGTTGGTGTCCCTTGTTAATTTCACATTGTATTTTTGAAATGTACCTACCTACTCACAAACAAACTGTCCTTTTTGAAGGAAAACACACATAGACAAGTATTAGTTAAAAAAAAACCCTTTATTAAGGGGTCCTAACCAAATAAAGAGGGAGGCAATGCTGGAGAAACAGCAGAAATTGTCGAAGCCTTTGGCCCCCAGGGCACACATCAACTATTTTCAGGCAAAATTGGTGGCCTGAGGAGTCCTTATCTAAGGGAGTACAATCTGGTCCAGAGTCCAAGAGATCAGGAACAGCAGCAGATGACATACATGTCCCCAGGCTGTGGTCATACAAGAGCCTGCATCTTTTGTCAGACCAGACTGAACCCAGGCAATCACTTTCTTGTCTTCCTTCCACTCTTCCTTCTAGGCTGTGGCTGTGGTGTTGGTGGTGTGTCAGGAGGAGGAGGATGATGTAAATCACACAGGTGGGTATTGGGTGTGATTTGGGCCCTCAACCCCTTATTTAATGTTTTATAAATGATTTCCTCACACATGAGGTATTGGCCCTCCTCCATGTCCTGCAGTTTGGTGGCAGCCATGGAGGCAAAGGTCTCTTCAGGAGTGGGGGTGGCTCTGGGGGACACAGAAGCTTCCTGAATCAGCCTGAGTGCTGACTCCTCCACGTTACTCCCCTTCCTGGGTCTTTTGTTTGGAAGGCGGAGGGGAGGAACCTGTGATTGTGTGAAGCTCCTACTGGGCCCTGCCACCTCCTGGCTGCCACTAACCCCTGCCTCCTCCTGGCTGCCACATTCCACAGCCTCCTCCTGGCTGAGGTCTTCCTGTGTATGAAAAAGGGACATAGTTTTAGTTTTTTCTTCATCAATCACACACAATTTTCATCTCATGACTGTTGCAAATTGAATGTTAATAAATAGAAAAGAATATCATTCTGAGCCCCGCATTTTTCATTCTTGTCGCAATTATTTTTGGCCACTACTGTCTATTGATATGTAAACACCTTTATTACTGTAAATCAGCAATTAGTGATCAATAATAACATCTAGGAAACATCATTTATGTTTTGCCAAGAAATCTGTAGAACAATGCTATACCTGACTCCAGCTGGGCTCCTCCACTTCTTCCTGGTTGGAAGTCCCAGGTTGGACATCAGAAGCCTCAGCTGGGGTGGAAGGAAAAGTGGAAGGTAGGGTTGAGAGGGATTCCCTGACTTCAGTGTGGTCTGACAGAAATCACAGTCTCTCATAGTACCACAGCCTGGGGACATAAACATCTGCTGCAGATCCTGATCTCTGGGAATCCTGGACCTTCTTGCGCTCCTTAAGATAAGTGCTCCTCAGGCCACCAATTTTGGCTTTTAAATAGAGGATGGTTGTCGTGGGGACCACCTGCTTCACCAACTCCAGCAGTTTTTCCAGCGCTGCCTGCCTCTTTTGTTTATGATTATAATGCGGGTGTTTGACCTGCCACAGACAGGGCAGCTCCCTGTATTTGTCTATGAACAGGGGGAGGAAGTTGTGATTATTGAAGCCATCCATTTTCTCTGCAAGACACAACACAAAACAAGCCCTAATGTCAGGCTAAACTCTCCTAATCTTGTCTCAACATAGGCCTCAATCTATAAGCAGTATAGGCCCAAGTTAAACTTGTACCTTCGTTATCACGATCGGCACTTCCGATGCTCCTTCCTCCACTCACAGATCATACTTACGACGTGTTACGCTTTATATACACTGTGCATGCGTGAAACTCTGCCCGCCCCTGACGTTCTTTCTAGTCTATTCCCCGCCCCTTCTCTTTCGGCGCAGTGGGGGAGAGCAGAGACAGAGCAGGTGCATGATAATAGCAGCAACGAGGAGGAGGAGGAAAGCCCGGAGCCAGAAACGTCACGATCCCAGAGGAGATTTAAGGCCTCAAATATGGCCTTTGTAGAGATGGTAGAGATGGTGGACATACTGAAGAGGTCCAAATATGACGGGAAGTATGGACCTTACCCAAACCCAAATGTCAGAAAGGCCAAGATCATGACTAAATTTGTGAAGAGTCTGCACAGGAATTTTGGGGTACGACGATCCAAGAATCAACTGAGAAAAAACGGTGGTCGGACCTCAAATTAAGGGAGCACAATCAGTATATTAGGATCAGGAGAGTGCTGCAAAAAAGTAAGTAGTTGTCCTGTGCTCCTATTCTTTCTTTTTATTACGTTAGTGCTGCTCCATGTGCTTTTCTTTACTGTTGTACAGTTTAAAATGGCAACTTTCATGTTCATGGGCACATTAATCGCTCGTAGGAAACATTGTTCGTTCGGCCACTAAAATATGATGTTTTTGGCCATATCAATACAGTTTTTCTGGCCTACTTCTATTAAAAAAAGTTTGTTGTCTAGGGTTTGTAACTAGGATTAAATGCAAACTAGATTCTGTGTAAGGAGAGGACACTCAGCAGCTGTTTACACATCTGGACGCTAGAGCACTAGTGTGGGACAAAAGAACACCCTTTTTATTAGTAGGGGGCCCACACAGGTGCTCCAGTGAATATTATAGGGGTGTCTCCATCTGTGAAGCTTGCACAAAACAGGTAAGTATTCAAGCTTTACAAAGGACCAAAAAAATTCTTCAGCCTGGAACTCTGCCAAAACAGACAATTGTACCCCACTTCCAAGCAATGTTTCATATTCCTATTTCTGCAAACAAATATCTGTGTGCTAAGTATACCTATTTTTGTTCACATAGGGGAGAAAAGACTTGGAGGACACCACTCATCAGAGGAGACCAGGGACCCCCCACCTCAGGAAGAAGGGGAAATCCCCCAAACCCAACCAGAGGAGGAGGGAGACGTTGTAGAAATTGTCACCACAACAGGTGAGTGTCTGCAACCACAGCTTCAGGTAAGAGATAGATGCCTGCATATTTATAATACATGGTGGTTTTTTTTGTTTTTTTGTAGGTGATGGGGATGTTGTGGAAGAGGAATGTCATTTCATCAGTGAAAGTGCCCAGATCCTCATTGGGGAGATAATGGGGTGTAATAGAGATTTAGAAAACATAAAGCAAAACATCAATGATGTTTAAAACAAAATGAAGAACATCATTGATGTTTTAGGGAGAATCTAAAACACCCAGAAATCCCTAAATTACTTCTGCTTTTTTTTATGACTAAAATTTTTTAAGTATGTTAAAAGCCAAATCTAGAAGATGCACACAGTGTGTCAGCATGTGCTATCTGCCATCACAGGAGATCAATGTACGCGTTTTGTGGGTGCAACCTCTTCCTCGATAATAAAGTAGCTGAGAGGAAGGGGTTGCACCCACAAAACATGTCCATTGATCCCCAATGATGGCAGCTAGCACATGTTGACATTAGGCAATTTGTGTGCATCTTCTAAATTTGGCTTTTACAGGGGTGACATCACCCCATCTGCTGAACGCAATATCAAACACAGTTTGTATATACTCATGTCTGATATTGCCTTCACTTTATAAAAGTTGAACTTTGTAAGTTCCAGAGTTGTGTATTTTTTTATGGTTTTAAACATGCCTGTTTTACCTTAAAAGACGATTTCTACTTAATGACCTAAAAAAATGTTATGCAACAAACATGTTGGTTTGTTAAAAAACCCTTTTATAAATGCACATGCGATTGTGCCTTGATTAAAAAGATTGATAATCAACAATGTGTGGCTTCTTCTTTCAATGCTCAAAAGCATTTTTTGAAGTAAAGTTGTTGTTTTCAGTGGCAATGGGGGTTATTTACTAAAGGCAAATCCACTTTGCACTACAAGTGCAGTTTCAGTGCAGTCTCAAGTGCACTTGAGGTGAAAAGTGTATTTTCCTTTAGTAAATAACACCAAACAGTGCTTTTTAATTTTACACAATCACGCCATTTTCATGACTCCCCAAATTTCGGTCATGGTGCTGAAAAACATTAATATTTTTGTCAGTAATGCATTACATACATTAACCACAAAAACAAGCACAAGTGGGTTTAGCAGACCCACAACATAATAATAATAGCCGAAGAAGAGATTGTCACCTCATGTGTCAACGAAATTTCGTTTGCACTGTTGAAGAAAAAGGCCAAAAAAATATAACATTAATAAAAGATAACAGAGGAGACAGCTAAAAGAAAGCCAAGCAGGAAATCAAAGCAAATATTTGTTCAGTTTCAAATATATTTTTATTTAAAAAATGTCTCAGACATTGTCTGGCACATCGATTGCCCCCCTACCCGCAAAGTATTTAATGTATCTTATACGGATCTCGCGGGCACTTTGGGGGGGCAAGCCAGGACGGCCACTTTCAAGCGCCGTCAGGGTTGATTCATTCTGAATTCTGGACTCAGGCCCAACTGAGGCAGCATAGCTGAAAGAATTTCTCCTTAAAAAGTTGTGGAGAACACAGCAAGACAGGATGATGTGATTGAGTTTATATTCTGCCATGTGTATCGGTGTAAGAAATAGGCGGAACTGGCTGGCCATTATTCCAAACATATTCTCCACCACTCTTCTGGCTCTGGCCAGCCGGTAATTAAAAACCCTCTGGTCCGGGGTGAGGGTTCTCATAGGGAATGTCCGCATAAGATGGTCCCCCAGCGCAAACGCTTCATCCGCAACTAAGACGAATGGGAGTCCTTCCGCATTATCTTCTGGAGGTGGCAAGCCCAAGCTGCCATTCTGGAGATGCCTGTAGAACTCGGTCTGGGAGATGACTCCACCATCCGACATCTGGCCATTCTTCCCCACGTCCACATACAGGAACTCGTAAGTAGCCAACACCACCGCCAACATCACAATACTATTGAACCCCTTGTAATTATAATAGTATGACCCCCGAGTTGGGGGGTGGGATGATGTGGACGTGTTTCCCATCAATTGCCCCTATGCAGTTGGGAAAGTCCCACCGCTGGGCAAAGTGGGAGGCCACAGTCTGCCATTTCTGTGGCGTGGAAGGAAACTGTGGAGTCAAACCAGAAAAAAAAAATTTGTCATTTTGCACAAACATTCTTGGCCAACATCAGTATAACATTTATTTTAGGGAGTATTTAAAGACAAAAATATAAGGTCCACCTATCAGATTCCTCACCCCCTCTGATGGCCCATTGTAAGAATTTTAGGGGGTAGATGTTTTAGACAGGTAACCCTCTCCACTTCATTGAGAGATGAATGCATAAATAATGTGTGTCACTTTGGCCAGCCCCTCCTTACTTACACTACTGGCAGCCCACTGGACAGGTAAGAAGTGTCATAATACAAAAATATGAATACACACTGTACAAATTGGAGCACAATTTTAACATTCTGCAATTACCTATCAAGATAATAAAAGGATACAAAAACTTTAAACAGTACCATTTGAAAGTATTCAGGCAGGCCCTTTCACTACATGCTTTGGGGAATTCATCCATAAATCTGACCACAAAAGAGGTAGGTATAGTGTGTATGGGTTTGGCAAAGTCAGCAGGTAGAGGATTGGTAGCGATTGACTTAGCGGTTGGGGGGAGGGAGGGTTCCAAATGGTCTCTGGGATAATGATCCCCAGAGCCTGGGGGGAAATGCCTGTCGAGAACTTGAGGTCCTGCAGGCTTCTTCCCGTCGCCAAGTACTGCAACGTGGCGACTAGCCTCTGCTCCGGAATGATGGCTTGCCACATGCAGGTATCCTGCCTGCTGATATAAGGGGTCAGCAAAGCCAACAAACGGTGAAATACGGGGTCCGTCATCCTGAGAAAGTTCCTGAAATCGTCAGGATTATTCTCACGGATCTCACGGAGCAAAGGCATGTGAGAAAATTGGTCATGCTGGAGCAACCAATTCTTGGTCCATGAACTCCTCCCCACCCTGTTCATGGACTGGGCTAGTTTCAAAGTAAGAACCCCAACACCAAGCCCCCGCACAGCACAAACTCTACAATGAGTACGTACACGCAACATGGCTTCAAAACGGTCGGCTGGTCAGAACGAAGTAACAGAACGCACTGAAGAACAGCAAGGCCTGTGAAGAGTGACCTGAAAATCAGTAATGAACGGACAAGAACACACTGAATAAACCAATGGGAACTCACTGCACGCACTGAAGACCAGATACAAACCCACAAGCACAAACTGAACAGCAGAAAAATGATCTGAAAACCACGAGTCTGAAAAAGCGCGTATCGTCTCTCACCAAACTTTTACTAACACGAGATTAACAAAAGGAGCCCAAAGGGTGCCGCGCTTAGTACTGAACTGCCCTTTTATAGTCTCGTTGTACGTGGTGTACGTCACCGCGTTCTCGACGTTCGGAAATTCCGACAACTTCGTGCGACCATGTGTATGCAAGACAAGTTTGAGCCAGCATCCGTCGGGAAAAAATCCAAGGGATTTTGTTGTCGGAATGTCCGATCAATGTCCGATCGTGTGTACAGGGTATTAGAGTCCAGTTAACTGGTTCCCGACTGGCGCACGACGATGTACGTCAGCAGAATGGCACGGCGGGGCAAATGGGCGTACCTGTATGTCCATTTGAATTCCCCGCCGTGCTATTGCGTGCGCGCCGCCGGGACGGGAGCTCTGTGAGTCGGGTCGCGGGTCCCGCGGACTCGATAGCCGTGGGGATACCTGCAATCGCCTCACGGAGAGGACGAACGGGGAGATGCTGATGTAAACAGCATCTCCCCGTTCTGCCTAGTGACAAATGTCACTGATCACTGCTCCCTGTCATCGGGAGCTGTGATCAGAGTAATGACACTGCTAGCCCATCCCCCTACAGTTAGTAATCACTCCCCTAGGACACACTTAACCCCTCCCCGCCCCCTAGTGGTTAACCCCTTCACTGCCAGTGTCATTTACACAGTAATCAGTGCATTTTTAATCGCACTGATCGCTGTATAAATGACAATGATCCCAAAAATGTGTCAAAAATGTCCGACATGTCCGCCATAACGTTGCAGTCACAATAAAAATCGCTGATCGCCGCCATTACTAGTAAAAAAAAAGTTATTCATAAAAATGCCATAAAACTATCCCCTATTTAGTAAACGCTATAACTTTTGCGCAAACCAATCAATAAACGCTTATTGCGATTTTTTTTACCAAAAATATGTAGAAGAATACGTATCGGCCTAAACTGGGGGAAAAAAATGTTTTTTTATATATTTTTGGGGGATATTTATTATAGCAAAATGTAAAAAAATAATGCATTTTTTTCAAAATTGTCGCTCTTATTTTGTTTATAGCGCAAAAAATAAAAATCGCAGGGGTGATCAAATACCACCAAAAGAAAGCTCTATTTGTGGGAAAAAAAGGACGTCAATTTTGTTTGGGAGCCACGTCGCACGACCGCGCAATTGTCAGTTAAAGCATCGCAGTACCGAATCGCAAAAAGTGCTCTGGTCAGGAAGGGGGTAAATTCTTCCGGGGCTGAAGCGGTTAACATAATGCCTTGTCATAACAAAAGTGTAAATATTGAACATGAGGACATACCGAAGTCTGCGAGTGAGGGGGAAAAAAGGGGGGACCGTGGGTGCCCCCAAGAGAAGTAGGCTGGGAGGGCCGACAGCTTCATTGTGAGTGTCAAACTTGGATAAAAGTATTAAGGCTTCGGGGAAGCATAATGGGGGGGGGGGGCAATATGTGCGAGAAGGGGAAATAGCCAAGGGATTTCGAAGCGTTTAACCCACTTGCGTCGCCCAACCCTGACGTTCTTAACACATATTAAAACATGAGTCCACAATGCTAGCATACAAAATATCTTTTCTATAAAGCAGGGTGAGTTTTTTCATTTTGGAGCTGTCTTGTTCTTCCGTCCAAGATCCTGGACAGGCAGCCCCATCTGTTTAGGAACATGGGAACTAACTATGCCTCCTTTCTACACTAATTAAAAGGGTGCATATTTCTGAGCAAGATAGGATATAAAGCCAAATATTTGTTGCTGTGAACCCTTTATTTCGTACTGTAGTCAGGTTTTTCAGACAAACATGGACCTCATGGCACAATTTCATAGGCTTACTTTTTAAAGGGCAGCTTTTATAAAAGACACAACTGTCCAGGCGCAAAAAATATAACAGCATTGTGACAAATGACACACAAAAAACAACTTTAAAGTAAATGGTTGATATTGTGCAATACCTTATTGTAAAGTGCAACATTTTAGCCCAAGTGTTTTTAAACTACTTATTTGAAAAAATGATGAAATAAAGTCTAGCAAAAGTTTTCTGGATTATAATTTTATTAAAAAGCTTATATAAATTTCAGAGCTATATGTTTAATTTAATATTTGTAATTAGCATTCGCCTAGATAGGCAAACATTGTTACCCTTATGCCACGTACACACGAGCGGACTTTACGGCAGACTTTGCCCGATGGACTGGATTTCGTCTGACAATTCGATCGTGTGTGGGCTCCAGCGGACTTTGTTTGCTCAAAAGTTGGACGGACTTAGATTTGAAACATGTTCTAAATCTATCCGACGGACTCTTCTTTCTAGCGGACAAACCGGTCGTCTGTGTGCTAGTCCGACGAACTCAAACTGACGCATGCTCTGAAGCAATTACAAGACGGAAGCGCTCGGTCTGGTAAAACTAGCCTTCGTATTGAAGCTAGCACATTCCTCTTCTGTGATCTTTTAATACAGCGCTTTTTGTAGGATTGATAATGCGAGAGGAATGAAGTTGTTTTTCTGCTTTATATTCACACAGAGTTCTCACAAACTACTTTCTTCATGATTTATCCTCATGCCATGACTAATATAATATTTTGAAAAAGCCAGATCTCCATAAATTAAAAAAATTAAATTAGATTTTGGACTCATCTTTATTTTTTTGTTTGATTTCAACACTTATCTATTTTACAATGTGTGTTAAATGCTAACCACATTTTTTTGGTGTTTTTTGTGTGGATTTTCAAGTTACCATAATAACCTTAATATTTTGTGTTGTTTTAATGAACCTTAATGAGGTTGGTGTCCCTTGTTCATTAGACATAGGGGGGTGTATTTAACAAAGGCAAAATCATTTTTCACTACAAGTGCTAATTCTACTTTGAATTACTCAAAAAAATTAGGAAGGCAACACTGGAGACACTTTTAGAATCTGGGAAGCCTTTCGTCCCCCAGGACACACATCAAGTTTGAGGACAAGAAAATTGGTATCTTGCGACTATAGGGAGCACAGGGAGCATAGTCAGACCAGACAGAAGCCAGGCAATCACTTTCGACTCTTCCGTGGAGCCTTCCCTGCACGCTTCTCTGCAGCCTTCCCTCCACGCTTCTCTGCAGCCTTCCTCGGAGGTTGTGCCTCTGGTGGTGTACTTGGGGCAGGAGGAGGAGGAAGAGTGGCTTCATCTGCCAGATATTTGGTAGCAGTAAGCTCCCCTCTCAAGCCCTTCTGGTAAGCCTCAAAAATCGACCCTCACAGAGGAGGCGTTGGCCCTTTTCCAACTCCAGCAATCTGCTGGCTATATAGGTGCCATACGCCTCCTCTGCATTGGGTGGTTTGCTTAGGATCAGGCTTGCTTCCCGTATGAGGGCTAGGGATTCCTGCTCAGTTGGTGTCATTCTCCTGGGCCTTTTGTGGAGAATGCGGAGGGGAGGCCCCTGACACTCTGTGTGGCTTTGACTTGGCCCAGCCACAGCCTCCTCCTCTCTCCCACTGGGCAAGGCCTCCTCCTGGCTGAGGTCATCCTGTGTCAAAAAAAGGGACATAGTTGTAATTTTGTGTTATGCAATCACACACAATTTTCAGCTCATGACTTTCAAATATAATTACACAAAATAGTAAAGGCTATCTATTTGACACCACCATTATTTCAGCTGATCAACAATATCTGAAGTTAAGTATATTTTTGGCCACTACTGTCTAGTGATATGTCTACATATTAATCATAATCATCAGAAGTCATTTTTTAGTAAGCACTTTAAAAATTAACACGTTAACATCATTAATAACATTTACACAATCACAAATTACAAAAAAAAGGATACCTGGCTGAAGCTGGGCGCATCAACTTCATCAATGCTGAAAAGGCCCAGTTCATCCTGGGACTCCTCAGCTGGGGTGGAGGTGGATGGAAGGCTGGAGCGAAGAGTGGAGGGAAGGCTGGAGGGAAGGGTGGGGGGAAGGGTGGAAAGTGATTGCCTGGCTTCGGTCTGGTCATCCAGGAATCGCATTTTGTTGTAGTACCACAACTTGGGTACATATACTTGGTCAGCTGCTGCACCGGATCTGAGCGACTCCTGGATTTTATTGTGTTCCCGCTTATACATGTTTCGCAAGATACCAATTTTCTTGTCCACAAACTTGAGGTCTGCCTGGGGGACTCGAGTCTTCACAAACTCTAAAAGTGTGCCCAGTGTTGCCTTCCTAACATCCCTATTATAATATAGGGGGTGTTTGACCTCCCACAGGTTTTTATTTTCCTGATAGAGCTCAATAAATTGGCACAAAAATTCTTCCTCTTTAAAGGGATTCATTTTTTTCTGAAAGACAAGACACAAGATCCAAACTAATGTCAGTCACAAATCACAGGATTATTTTTGGTTGTAATCTAGGGGACACATACATACACACATACACACACTCACACACACACACACACACACCAAACACACACACATCCCCACTTTAATCTTACCTTCGTTTCTGATGCTCGCTACTTCCGCACGGACATACGTAGGCCATCGAAATAGCTTTATATACACTGCGCATGTGTCATGCTCCGCCTGCGTCGCCCAACCCTGACGTTCTTTAGTACGTTTTGGCCCCGCCCCTTCACTCTTCATTGCGCAGTGGGAGTATATAGCTAAAGATGGCGGAGAGAATCAGTGGAAGTAGCGCGGAGGAAAGCCCGGAGCACCAAACATCCACATCCCGGAGGAGATATAAGGCCACCAACATGGCTTTTGAAGAGATGGTGGAGATGGTGTCCATATTGAGAAGGGAGGACTACGATGGGAAAAAAGGACCGTACGCAGGACCGAATATGCGGAAGGACAAAATAATGTCCTCAGTTGTCACCGTTCTAGAATCAAAATTTGGCACAAAACGGTCGAAAGAACAATTGAGGAAGCGGTGGTCTGACATCAAAAGTCGGGAGCCAGTACAATATTGGCGAATAAAGAAGCTGCTTAAAAAAAGTAAGTACTTGTTGTGTTTTACTATTGAGATGCTTAACTTGCATGCTGATCCTTATTTTTGGACTTTATACAGCATCGTTCGTAAAGACCGTTCTTTGTAAAATACATATGATACTTTAGAAAATGACATTATTTTTTCGCCAAATATGATGGGACAGGGTTGGACATACATTTATGTCTCGATAATTTGTCAAATTACCACAATTTGGTGATGTGGTGTAGATGTGTTGGAAAATATAATGCTTCTTCCAAAATTATTCAGTGTAATGTAAGGACAGGACACAGCAGCTGGTTCCACATCTGGACTCACGAGCACTAGTGTACTATGTGACCATAAATAAATTTTAGAGGGGTAATACATATAGGAGATCATTGAGGTGTCTGCATCTGTGAAACTTGCCAGAAAATGTGCATTGTTTATAATTGTTGTTCAGAGGGAATGTTCATCCTGTCTTCTAAATTTTTTATGATGAAAAAAGGCAAATGGCCACAACTCATAACCAACGTTTACGTTTATTCACGACCGGTCACTGTATATATACGTCATTTTTTTAAAGATGGATATCTCGGTAACGGCAGCAGCTGCTGCCACAACCGAGGTATCCATCTTTAGGGCCGGCGTTTCTGTACACGATAATGGTGGTCTCTGCGGCGGTTTCGCCGCGAGATCACCGTTATCGGCGGTGGGAGAGGTGCCACCCCCCCTCCCGCCGCTCTCCCGCGCCCTCCGCCGCTTACCGGAACCGTCGGTATCGGCGGAGGAGATCGGGACCTGTCACCGCTGAGGTACTGAGACGAGTGAGGCCAAGATGGCCCCCACCCGTCTCTATACCATGTGACGGCCGGAGCGACGTCATTACGTCGGCTCCGCCTACTTCTCTTAAAGGCACAATTTTTTTTGTGTCATTTTTTTAAACGACTTTTTTTTTTTTTTTTTTTTTTGCATTTTAGTCTAAATATGAGATCTGAGGACTTTTTGACCCCAGATCTCATATTTAAGAGGACCTGTCATGCTTTTTTCTATTACAAGGGATGTTTACATTCCTTGTAATAGGAATAAAAGTGATCCAATTTTTTTTTTTTTAAAACAGTGAAAAAATAAATAAAATAAAGTAAAATAAATAATAAAAAAAAAAAAAAAGTTTTAAAGCGCCCTGTCCCAACGAGCTCGCGCGCAGAAGCGAACGCATACGCGAGTAGCGCCCGCATATGAAAACGGTGTGAGGTATCGCCACGATCGGTAGAGCGAGAGCAATAATTCTAGCCCTAGACCTCCTCTGTAACACAAAACATGCAACCTGTAGAATTTTTTTAAACGTCGCCTATGGAGATTTTTAAGGGTAAAAGTTTGACGCTATTCCACGAGCGGGCGCAATTTTGAAGCGTGACATGTTGGGTATCAATTTACTTGGTGTAACATTATTTTTCACAATATAAAAAAAAATTGGGCTAACTTTACTGTTGTCTTATTTTTTTATTCAAAAAAGTGAATTTTTTCCAAAAAAAGTGCGCTTATAAGACTGCTGCGCAAATACGGTGCAAAAAAAAGTATTGCAATGATCGCCATTTTATTCTCTAGGGTGTTAGAAAAAAAAAATATATAATGTTTGGGGGTTCTAAGTAATTTTCTAGCAAAAAAACCTGTTTTAAACATGTAAACACCTAAAATCCAAAACGAGGCTGGTCTTTAAGTGGTTAATAAAATCTAAAATATCACTGTGTTTTAACTATACATTTTGTTCAATTCTCATGGGGCAGAAAAGACTCAGACAACAGTCCAAGGATCCCAGGACCCCCCCCAAGTCACCAGCCTGAGGCAGAAGATACCCCAAGCCCCAGCCCAAGACCACGCCCACCCGACGACCTGGAGAAAGGAGAGGTGGAGGAAGTGTGCAAGGTTTCAAGCCCACCAAGTGAGTGACTGACACCCCAGCTTGAGTTAATGTATTTTGGCGTGCATATTGTAAACCTTGTTTTTATTCACTTATTTTAGGTGAGTTTCTGGTTGTGGAAGGCCAAGCGGCAGAGCCATTCACCACAGACAGTGCGCAAAGACTGATTGGCCAGATAATGCTGTGGAATGGCCAACTAGATCAAATGCGTGAACAAATTCACAGCATGCAACTTCGCCTGGACTCCATGCAACAGGAAATGAAGAACATGATTGATGTTTTGGGCAGAATATAATAACATTTGGCCTAAAAACATCAATCATGTTCTTCATTTCCTTGTGAAGTTTGTTTTTTGGAAAAAAAGTTTTTTTAAGTTATTTGGGATACCAAAATTTACATTATGATGCACACGGTGTGTCATCATGTGCTATCTTCCATCATGGGTTATCAATGTACTTGTTTTGTGTTTGCAACCCCTTCATCCTGAAAATTCTATTGTGGTGATAGCAACCAAAAAAGGGATTGCACACACAAAACACGTACATTGCTCACCCATGATGGGAGATAGCACATGTTGACGTGACCCTTTTGTAAATCTCAATTTTGAGCATATTCTAAAGGAACGATTTCCAAGGGTGACATCACATGCACCGTTCTATAAATGTTGAACTTTGTAAGTTCTTTAATGTTTTGTTATGTTTATAAAAACACTGTTATGAATGTAAATCTTTTTAGAAAGGTCTATTTTTGCTAAAATATGCCTTTATTAATGTTTTAAAAACATATATTTTTACACAACGAAAATTCTTTAAAAAAAACAAAAAAAACAAAAAAAAATCAAAAATGCACCTTTCAATGTGCACAAAGTAACATTTTGTTAATAATACAATGTGTGTGGCTGATTATTGCAGACAAATTTGTGATTTATTTTTTGGGGGCCTGAATAAATAAAGGTAAATGCACTTGCCACTACTACAAGTGCACTAGGAGACAGACATAACTAAATGCAAACAAGAATAAAAACAAGATATTTTTGAAAAAAAATTTTTATTTTTTTATTTTCCTAAAATTACAGCTGTTGCTGAAAAGCAATGGCCCCCCGACCATTAAAATAATTTACATAACGGTCACGCACTTGACGTGCGGTTCGGGGGGCCAAGCCCATACGGCCAATTTCTAGGCCTGTCATTGTGGTATCCTGTTCCAGTCCAGCCTCAGGCCCAACAGAGGATATATGTGTTGCTGAATGTCTCCTTAAAAAGTTATGCAAGATGCAGCAAGCAAGGATGACGTAGTTTAGTTTATAGTCCGCCAAATGAATTGAAGAAAGGAATAAACGGAACCGGCTGGCCAGAATCCCAAAGGCATTCTCCACAACTCTTCTTGCTCTGGCCAGCCGATAATTAAATATCCTCCTCTCAGGGGTGAGTGTCCTTTGGGGGAACGGCCTCATCAAGTGCTCACCGAGAGCAAATGCTTCATCAGCAATAAAAACTGAGGGGAGTCCATCCACATTCTCGTCATCAGGTGGCAATCCCAGGCCACCGGTCTGGAGACGATGGCACAGCTGGGTCTGTGCAAAGACTCCTCCATCAGACATCCGGCCGTTCTTCCCCACATCCACAAACAGAAAGTCCAAATGTGCCGAGACCACCGCCATCAAAACTACACTATGGAACCCCTTGTAGTTATAGAAATAAGACCCCGAATGCGGTGGTGGCACAATCCGGACATGCTTCCCGTCAATCGCCCCGACACAGTTGGGAAAGTCCCAACGGTCAGTGAACTGGGAGGCCACAGTCTGCCATTCCTGTGTACTTGAAGGAAACTGTGGAGTGCAAAAAAGTAAAAAAAATAAGATAAGGACTTTGAAACCTAAATTGTATATCAGATTACACCAAAACATTAGTGAACAACAGCAGTCAAACATTATTAATATGTGTGTTTGTAATTGAAATGTTCAAAAACATAAGACACACTTATAAGATTAATCACCCCCTCTGATGGCCCATTGATACATTTTAATGTGGGGGGAGGGGTTCTAATTAGGGCCCGAAACACACCTGACTGGTTAAAACATTTGTGGGGTGGGGGAGGGGTTCTAATTAGGTTAACAAACACACCTGACTGGTTCAAACATTTGTGGGGTGGGGGAGGGGTTCTAATTAGGTTAACAAACAAACCTGACTGGTTCAAACATTTGTGGGGTGGGGGAAGGGTTCTAATTAGGTTAACAAACACACCTGACTGGTTCAAACATTTGTGGGGTGGGGGAGGGGTTCTACTTAGGTTAACAAACACACCTGACTGGTTCAAACATTTGTGGGGTGGGGGAGGGGTTCTAATTAGGTTAACAAACACACCTGAATTTTTTCAACATTTGTGGGGTGGGGGAGGGTCAAACAAGACAATGGAGCAGACAATATACATTGTTCAAGGGACTATAGGCTAGAGATATAAATGGACACAGGATTGCATGGTGGGGAGGTTAATGAAGGAAAATATGCATGTAGGGCAATAAATGATTAATGTCCAAAAACAGTCATGCATGAAGATAAAGGGGACATTCACAGCATATTGAAAGCATGGCAATTAGGTAAGGAGGACATTTATACAACACATCAAAAAACATTTTATACATATCATGTAATGTTAAAGGATAAAACTTACCTTCATATAGTCCTTCTGCAGGACCTGAATAATAGCAGAACAGGTCTCTGGGATTATGATCCCCAGAGCCTGGGGGGAGATGCCTGTCGAGAACTTCAAGTCCTGAAGACTTCTCCCTGTCACCAAGTAACGTAACGTGGCAACTAGCCTCTGCTCCGCACTGATGGCTTGCCTCATGCAGGTATCCTGCCTGCTGATATAGGGGGTCAGCATAGCCAGCAGACGCTCAAAGACGGGGTCCGTCATCCAGAGAAAATTCCTGAAATCCTCAGGATTATTCTCACGGTGCTCACAGAGCAAAGGCATATGAGAGAATTGGTCACGCTGGCGCAACCAATTCTTCATCCATGAACTCCTCCTCGCCCTGTTCATGGACTGGACTCGGGTCAAAGTATTAACCCCAACACCAAGTCCCCACGCAGCACGAACTCGAGAACGAGAACGTCCACACGACATGGCTTCAAAACGGTCGGCTGGTCAAACAAACAAACTTATAACAAACGCACTGAAGAACAGCAAGGCCTATGAAGAACGACCTGAAAATCAGGAACGAGCGGACCAGAACGGCCTGCAAGGCAGGGTACGAACTGACCAACATGCACTGAAAAGCAGATACAAACCTCACAAGCACAAACTGAACTGCAGAAAACGATCGAAATAAGCTGAAGTGTGAAAAGCGCGAATCGTCTCTAACCAAACTTCTACTAACACGAGATAAACACGAGATTAGCAGAAGGAGCCCAAAGGGTGCCGTAGTGGGGCTTGAACTTCCTTTTTATAGTCCCGTCGTACGTGCTATACGTCACCGCGTTCCAAAGCAGCAGACTTTTGCAGTGAGCGTGTGTGGCCAAGTCCGTCCGTTTTAAAGTCCGGCGCAAGGAGCAAACAAAGTCCGGCGAAAAGTCAGCCGAGCAAAGTCTGCCGTAAAGTCCGCTGGTGTGTACGCGGCATTAGGCCTGCCGTCTTTTACCCACCTTGTGCAGCATTGGGTTCAGGTCCCATTAATTCCCATTCCTACAATCCAGCGGGCTCCCACAATTCCCAGGACTCCTGGACACACACAGGTGATATAAATTCCACTGTTTCCCACTTAGGTGCTCAGAGAGACCATGGGGGTTATTTACGAAAGGCAATTCAACTTTGCACTACAAGTGCACTGCAAGTGCACTTGGAAGTGCACTGAAAGTGCAGTCGCTAAAGATCTGAGGGGGAGATCTGAAATGAGGGAAAGCTCTGCTGATTTTATCATCCAATCATGTGCAAGCTAAAATGCTCTTTTTTATTTTCCTTGCATGTCCCCCTCAGATCTACAGTGACTGCACTTCCAAGTGCACTTTCAGTGCACTTGTAGTGCAAAGTGGGTTTGCCTTTCGTAAATAACCCCCATATCTGATGGGAGAACAGTGACTGGGCATGTTAGCTGTCACCAAGTGGGGGAGTCCTCATTAATTATTCCCGGTGTGCTGGCTGCTGGAGGAGAACACAGGAGCATGCAGCTTCATCCTAAGCCTCAGACACAGTGGTCGGCACTGTGGTAGCTGGCTCTGGAATACTGTCTTTCCAGTGCAGAGGTCAAGTATCTTCAGCCACCTCCCATTCCTAGGATTTCTGCAGCTATCTGGACATCCACACCAGAAATCCCCTCCATCTTCCCTCTGTGGAGCCAGTCTGGAGATCCCTGTGGTCAACCATCTGGACTATCAGCTACACCCAGCATCCTTGTGAGAAAGGGGACCACAAATAACTGTTTGCACTAGACTGAACAGTACTATGCTGTTTATTACTAGTGATTTCTTTTCATACTCTGTTCTCTTAGATACGGTTATTCTGTATTGTGCTGAAACCTAGTGGCCTTTGTAGCAATTACCCCCAGTCAGCCCTGTACTTTTTTATTTGCATTTCAGTAAATGTTTGAGGTCATGTCAGTAAATTGCGCTTCAGCAGGTTGGCAGCCTGCTGAAGTGCATTGGTTAGGCAACCCTGGCTAGGGGAGGAGTAACATTGTCACACCGACAATGTTACATACATGGAGAACAGTATACTTTTTCATACAAGTACATGGTACGGCAGGCACATATCAGGAATATGAAATGTTGGGTTGTCCATAAAGTGATATGGGCTTGTGTAATAGGCACTCCTCAATACATACATATATGTTGAATGCTCCTTGTGTCAGAGAGGTAGAATCCTAGGACCAGAACAAGGCCCACATACACTATACCTTCATCACGGATCAGCTCCTTTGATGGAAAAGCACTTTACTGTATATTTATCAAAAGGAATTCTCTCAAAGTGAGGAAAATTTCCATTATAGTTGTCACCAGAACTTCTGATCCCATTGGGTGATTTCGCCTCACCTTTTGCCCTATTGATAACTGTAAAATGATGGACTTCCCTTATTTTCTGTTCTAGTTACCAGGACATGGAGAGGGTAAAGGGTTTAGTATCACTATAAAATGCTTCTATGATTTTACAGTGCTTAGCGAAAGTCCTTGCATATTTTTCATTGTATTCCAAATCCACTCATTCCGATTACTATACGTGACACAAAGAGCTTAAAGCGGAGTTCCACACAAAAATGGAAGTTCCGCTTTTCTGAACCCTCCCCCCCTCCGGTGTCACATTTGGCACCTTTCAGGGGGGAGGGGGTGCAGATACCTGTCTAAGACAGGTATTTGCATCCACTTCTGGCATAGACTCCCACGGGAGTCTATGCCTCTTCCTGTCCCTCCGCGCTGTCTCCTGGGAAACACACAGGTCCCAGGAGATAGCGGGGACCAGTTACGATGCGCAGCGCGACTCACGCATGCGCAGTAGAGAACCGGGAAGTGAAGCCGCAACGCTTCACTTGCTGATTCCCTCACCTAGGATGGCGGCGGCAGCTGCCGAGAATCGAGCGGGTTATCGGCGTCGGATGCCGACATTGCTGGACCCTGGGACAGGTAAGTGGCCATTTATTAAAAGTCAGCAGCTGCAGTATTTGTAGCTGCTGGCTTTTAATATTTTTTTTTAGGTGGATTTGGGTGGACTCCCTCTTTAAGTACCTCACTTATTCTTTAGCATGTGATGCACTAATTCAGAATCTCCTAAAGTGACCCTGCCTGGGGGTTTAAATATGCTAAAAGCACTAGCCTAGGAGGAAAGCAGAATTATAATTACCTGTGTGGCATCTGTTTGCAGAAGCGTCACTATGTAGCGGAGTTCCTGGCACCAATCCTATCCTAAAATAAATTAAATCCAAAGTTGCGCTTATTCAAAGTTGCCTATAAGACAATCAAATATGTGATAGAGTGAATATTGAGATATAATAATTATAAATATAAATATGACAATAAATTAATAAATATAAGTAAATATAAATGAATATACAATGCTGTGAAAAAATGTATTTGCCCCCTTTCTGATTTTTTTTTTTTTTTGCATATTTGTCACACTTAAATGACTTAAATTGCCTCCTAAACCTAATAACTGGTTGTGTCACCCTTGGCGGCAACAACTGAAATCAAGTGTTTGCGATAACCAGCAATGAGTCTTTCACATTGCTGTGGAGCAATTTTGCCCCACTCTTCTTTGCAGAATTGTTTTATTTCAGCCACATTGGAGGGTTTTCCAGCATGAAAGACCTGTGTAAGGTCATGATACAGCATTTCAATTGGATTTAAGTTCGGGCTTTGACTAGGCCCCTCCAAAACCTAAATTTTGCTTTGTTTGAACTATTTGGAGGTGGACTTGCTGTTCTGTTTTGGATCATTGTCCTGCTGGATAACCCAAGTGCACTTGAGCTTGAGGTCACAAACTGATGGCCGAACATTCTACTTTAAGATTTTCTGGTAGAGCTCATAATTCATGGTTCCATCAGTTATGGTAAGTCGTCCAGGTCCTGAAGTTGCAAAGCAGCCCCAGACCATCACGCTACCACCACCATGTTTGACTGTTGGTATGATGTTCTTGTTATGAAATGCTGTATTCGTTTTATGCCAGATGTAACGGGACGCACACCTTCCAAAAAGTTCATTCTTTGTCTCATCAGTCCACGGAATATTTGCCTAAAAGCCTTGGGGATAATCAAGATGTTTTTTTGGTAAATGTATGATGAGCCTTTGTGTTCTTTTTGGTCAGCAGTGGCTTTGGCCTTGGAACTCTCCCATGGATGCCATTTTTGCCCAGTCTATTTCTTATTTTTGAATCATGAACACTGATCTTACCTAAGGCAAGAGAGGCCTGCAGTTCTTTAGATGTTGTTCTGGGTTCTTTTATGACCTCTTGGATGAGTAGTCGTTGTGCCCTTGGATTGATTTTGGTAGGCCACTCCTGGGAAGGTTCACCACTGTTCCAAGTTTTCTCCATTTGTGGATAACTGCTCTCACCACGGTTCACTGGAGTCCCAAAGCCTTAGAAATGGCTTTGTCCCCCTTTCCAGACTGATACTGTCAGGAACGGTTCCACCTGCTGGCAGCATTGTCAAACATTTGGCGTGCAGTACTTATGTCCACCAGCGGGTGTCTCCTGGCAGTCTGGAACTGTCAGGGGAGCTCTCTCCTGCTGGTGGTATTATTTAATCTTTGGGCCGCATTACTGGCGTGCACCAGCGGGTGGTTCCTGGCAGTGTGGAGCCGACATCATCTCCTGCAATCAGGCCTCACCTGAGCCTGATTGCAGGAGATGTGTATAAATACCAGGCCACGGGGGCGTGGCCTGACAGCGAATGGAGTAGGACGCTTTCACAAGGAGCTCCATCCATTACTCCTGCTTTAAAACTATCCTGTGCCCACAGACAAATCTAACCATGTCTGCCGGCTTCCCTCTCGTACACACTGAGGACCCGGTCACGATGTCTCCCACGAAGGCGAAGAAATCTGCAACGGCAGCGAAGCTAGCCCAGCACCGCTGGCAGGAGGGAGAGGAGACGGAGGAAAATGGTGCAGCGGAGAAGCCCGAGGGGGAACTAGCGGCGGGAGACACAGAGCGGCTCCTTGAGGTAATCACCTTCTGCCAGACCTCACTCACAGTTCAAATAGAGGAGGTTAAGGTGGATATATCCCTCATCAGGCAGGATTTGCACAAACTCCGGGACCGGGTTAAAACAGCAGAGACCAGACTCAGCAACGTGGAGGATGCCATCCCGCCCCTACAAGAGGGGACAGACCGCATGCAGCGCCAGATCCAGCAACTGTTCTCCAAGCAGGACGACATGGAGAACAGGCTGAGGAGATGCAACCTGCGACTCATTGACCTCCCCGAGGGTGCAGAGGGTAAGGACCCTACCACATTCTGGAGTAGTTGCTCATTACAACCTATGGCAAGGAGGCCTTCTCTCCCTTGCTGGCCGTGGAGAGGGCCCACCACATGCCTGCCACCCCCGCAGGGAGCACCCCCACGCACCTTCATAGCCAAGCTCCTTAATTACAAGGATTGGGATGCGGCCCTGAGAATGGCTCGAGAGAAGGGTAATATCCAGCTGGGAGACAACAAAATTGCCATATTTCTGGATTTCTCGACAGAGGTCCAACGCCGCAGACAAGGGTTCACGGAGGCCAAACGCAGGCTGAGATTACACCACATCAAATATGCCATGCTGTTCCCAGGCCCGGCACAGAGTGGAACAAGATGGCCGAGTCTTCTTCGAGGACCCTGAGGAGGTAATAACCTGGCTAGAACGCCGTGCAGCCCCAGAGAGAGCTGACTAACACCGCTGTAAGTACATTTATTAATACACCTTACTACGAACCCTACAGCGTGCAACCTTTACTGTCTGTTACATGCCTGTTTAGAGCCTATACGCCATATATTGAGCATTGAATTGGGCATACACAGAACCAAACTTCAGATTTAAATTCCCTTCATACTAGCCCACTGTTTTGTAGAACATGCCTGAAGATGGAGCAGATAAGGAGCTCAGATACAAATAATTTGCTATGAGAGTCAAGTTAGGACTTTAATGTCAACCGTTTGGGAGGGCTTTTGTATATTTTCTTTTTTCCTTTTTTTTTTGTTTTCTCCTGGGGTCCTAAGTGGCCCACTATGCTTTCTTGGAGGACGGAGCCTCGGGACTGACACAGCCCTACCCCATAAATGCAAAGTGCAGCGAGACTTTCCCCCACCTAACACCAGAGAACACGGTTGTGAGGATGGGTGCCACTGCAATGCACAAACCTTTGCCACTTCTTTAATGCGGAGCCTACTCCAACACTGTTCTCCAGTGCAGTGGTCCCAAATATTCACTCTCTATTGGACTTACCATGTCAAGTTTTTTTTTTCTCTCTTGTTAGGGATTTTCAATTGGTTTGGGGATGATGCCTGCAACAGTTGGAGAGGTTGCAGGGCGGGGTGGGGGGTGGGGGGGGATAGTTAATTCGTTGAACAGATTTGTATATGATGTATTTCGACTACATACAAAGCAAAGTACATTAATGCTGATTCAGGTATTAAATTCCATGCTTTACTTAACATTTTGTATGCTGATTATATTACATGGATTCCTCCGAACACTAACCAAGGGTGCTGACAGACATAAGGTAGCCAGAGCACGTTATCGTATAGAGGAGAGCCCATGGTGTCCTTGAAATTCCTCACCTGGAATGTGCAAGGTCTGCGTGAGAGGGTAAAATGCTTGGCGGCTCTAACATTCCTCAAAAAACAACACGCTGATATTATAGTCTTAATAGAGACTCATGTGGAGGGGAGATTACAGATGACCCTTCGTCGCCCTTGGGTTGGATGGGCATTCCTCTTGACATACAGGTCCCACGCACGAGAAGTATCTGTACTGGTGGCCAAATCAGTACAATTTGAACTCAGTGAGGTCTCCACGGACCCACAGGGACAATATGTCTTTATATCTGCTAAATTATATGGGGAACCTTTTCTCATATTGGCTGTCTACATCCCCCCCCCCCCATTCTCCATACCTATAATTCTAGAGGGATTCACATTTATGGCGAAATATCCCACAGTCCAAGCAGTTTGGCTGGGGGGATTTCAATACCACACTAAACCCTTCACTAGATAGGCTTCAACCCTCGAATCCAAATTTGGGAACCGACAGAGACACTAAATTCTCCAAACTGATCTCCCCTTTCCACCTTGTGGATTCTTGGAGACATAATTTCCCCCACAAGCGAACATACTCTTGTATGAATTGATGAATAGAATTGATCTCATACTAATATCACAAAGCCTTACACCACGACTACTAGAGACAGCTTTCTCTCCAAGTTTGCTATCTGACCATAGTCCTTACTGGATCACACTAAGCGTACCCACAGACAAACCAATGCGGAACTGGCGATTAAACCCATTTTGGCTTTCGTTGCTCCCCGAGGACGACGAACTTACTAATGAATGGAAGTTGTACTTCAGAGACAATGACCGATCTGCCCCACGGCGACAATCTGGGAGTCTTTTAAATCACATGTTCGCATGACACTCACATCTCGCATTAACAGAATTAAGCTAGACTCTGCTAGAGAGTTTGACAAAGCAGTGGCGGAACTGTCCCTCACAGAACAGAACTATGTGAATGATCCCTCTCCTACAAACGCAAGCATACTTAAGCTTCAGACTAGAGTAGTGACCCAACTTCAATATGAGAAAGCGAGGCAAAAAATGTTCCTCGCCAAACAAAAGTTGTTTTAAAATGGGGAAAAGGCTGACAAGCTCCTGGCATACCTGGTCCATTGCGAGGATAGACCCCCAGTGGTAATTTCCCTGCATGGCCCTGATGGTCAATATATTACTGACCCCCGTACAGTGACTTCTATGTTTAGAGACTTCTTCACTGACCTCTATACATCTAAAAGTCCTGAGGACATGGGCCCAATGAACTCCTTTCTAGAGGAGACAGTACTTCCTCAACTGACAGAAGACAAGGTCAACCTCCTCGAGGCACCTCTCACCGAGGAGGAAATAGTGGTGGCTATTGCTGGATTTGCCAAACAAGTCCCCTGGCTCAGACGGCCTACCTATAGAATTCTACTCCCAATTCAGCGAAACTCTGATTCCTAAACTTCTAGCCTTATATAACCATCTATTCGAGACATCCACACTCCCCACCTCTATGAGAGAGATGACAATAGTTCTCATACCCAAACCGGGGAAAGATCCTGGATATCCCAAATCCTATTGCCCTATCTTCCTACTACAGGTGGATGTTAAAATATTAGCCAAAGTACTTTCTCCCCGACTCAATCAAGTTATACTCTCATTGATCCACACGGACCAAGCAGGGTTCATGCCGGGTCGCAATACCTCATTCAATTTGCAAAAATGATTTATTAATTTACAGGCCACACATGAAAAAGTAGGATCCCGGGTGATTGTAACGCTGGACACGGCAAGGGCGTTTGACTCTGTGGAGTGGAGGTACCTAGAAAGCTATGGTTTTGGCCCCAGGTTCCTCAAGTGGGTTAAGTTACTCTACCAAGCTCCTACAGCTAAAGTGGTGGCGAATGGATGGCCGTCTCAAGAGTTTGACCTCAGCAGAGGCTTGAGGAAATACATTAGCAAAAAAGAAACAACGACTTCTGCGCACAGGTGGATCACCATATAAAAAATACGTCAACACAGGCCTTGCTGCCCTCAAGGATGGGGGATCCTAGTGGAAACCGAAAGAAAAGAGAAACAGGGGCGCACCAGCCTTGTGCATTAACTTTTAAAACATTTATTTAATAAAAATAGTAAAAAGAAACAACTCACAAGCAATTGGTGGAGGAGGCACAACATAAAGTGTACCAACAACCAGCATGCGACTTAGGATGAGCGACACCTCCCAAAGATCGTCAACCGTTTGGGACGCTCCACTTGCATTGACCCCCTGAGATAGCACTGTAGGTATTCTTTATATACATCCATATTTATATTTCATTCATTTTTCATATCTTTATACTTTTGCATATTTTTTGATGCGACTGGTGGTTTTTGGAGTGGGAGTTTCCCACCCACCATGTCTACTACTGCTCACCATGGTTCATATCTGGTACACTTCATGCTATTGTCATATTTTGCATTCTGTGTGCACAGCACCCCACGATCCATCACCAATGGCTCAGCTTGCCTCTGGTATACTTTTATTTCAATTTTATTTTACTTTATTATATATTTATTATATTTCATTATATATTATTATATTTATTAATTATTTATTTTACAAACTATTCTCTGTTTACTAATTGGAGTGTTGCCCGTATGATTGGAGGGCACAAGAGGGAGGGATCCCCTGAGGGGGAGGAGCCCCATATCCCATCCTTGTTTCATTGACACTCAGGCACTTATAAAAGGGGACTGCTGAAGGAGGGATCACTGCATAGCTCTGACGAAGAAGGGACGTTCCCTTCGAAACGCGTTAGCTGATTGTGATGTCTGTGCGTCCCTCCACGATCTTTGGGAGGCACGAGGCAAGGCTGTCCTCTTTCCCCACTTCTCTATGCCCTAGCCACAGAACCTTTGGCCGTGTCCATCCGTGCAAGTCCCGAGATCGTGGGTTTACAAATGGGACCCCTAATCGAAAAAATTAGCTTATACGCAGACGATACCTTATTGTATCTTGCTGACTCAGGCCCTTCCCTCCAGGTTGCACTCCAGTTGATTGAAGGTTTCGGAACATTTTCCGTATTAAAGATCAATTGGGGAAAGTCCCAAATTCTTCCAATAGATAGTTTTCCACCATCAGATTCCCGGACAGAAACCCTGCTTCAAAGAATAGACACCATCATGTACCTAGGAATCCGCATATCTAGGAACCCAGCCAACTACATCTCCCTCAATATTGAACCCCTCTTTTCACTAGTCAGAGCCAAAATACGCATATGGGCCCGTCTACCTTTAGGGATATGAGGTCGTATACATTTGATAAAAATGGTCCTTCTTCCCAAAATCCTTTATGTATTATGGCACACCCCAATTTACCTTCCATTAAAATACTTTAAATCACTTGAAGCCCTCCTTAAACCCTTTGTCTGGGGGACCAGCAGACATAAAATCGCCTGGCAAGCGCCTAAAACCCAACAGATCCTGGCAAGCGCTTAAAAACCCAACAGATATGGGGGGAACAGCCCTTCCAGATTTGAATCTTTATGATATTGCATCTCCTTTCAAAATATTTTATTGATTTTAAGCATGTAAATACAGGATACAATTTAGGTATTGTACGTCGTGCAACGACATTTGTGATTAGATATGAAACATGAGGAACTTATTAACTCTTCATTAATGACCAACAGTTTGCCAGAAATACCAAAAGAGGAGGCAAATATTCAAATAGAGGGCTCTCTCTCCTGTCGCAACACCCCTATTGGGATCACTTTGTGCCGCAAGGGGAGACAGGGCCCAATGTATACATGTTAAATACAGTCAATTACTTCCATCAGTAGGTATTAGTTTATATTCTGCTTGTAATAAACATATCTGGGGAGGGTTGAACATATTGCTCGGTCAAGAAAGGTATAGAGGTGAGATCAACATTTTAAGTATCTATTGCAGCATTAGACCAGTTTGCCCAGGGTTGCCATTGTGTATGGGATTTCGATGTCTGACTATTGCTGGCGGCAGTGATTGTCTCATAGCTGAAGTGAAGTGAGACTAGGTCTATTATTTGTGCTATGGTTGGAGTTTTGTCAGACCTCCATTGACTTGTTATATTAAGCCTAGCGGCTAGGAGAACGTGGGTTGTATGTCTCAGAGGGTAGGGTATGGTATCTATATTAAGGTTCAGTAGTGCCAGTGCAGGTGAGGGAGGGGTCGAGACTTTGGTGATGGTGGAGATAAGTTTAAATGTGTCAGACCAATATTTCTGAAGGAGGGAACAAGTCCAGAAAATGTGGAACATGTCTCCCTTGGCGGTTTTACATCGCCAGCATGTATTGGGATTTTTGGGGCTGAAGGATGCTAATTTAGCTGGTGTCAGGTACCATCTTAGTGATATTTTCTGAGTGAGTTCCCATAGTGATGAGCAATTAGTGGCTTTGTAAATGGACTTAAAAGCATGTTGCCATTGTGTGTCAGAGATGGTGCATGTAAGATCATATTCCCATAATTGGTGTGGAGCCAGCTTAAGGAAGATCGCTTTTTTATGTAGAAGGTTATAGAAGTAAGCTATGCCTTTAGTTTTTGGGGTAGTGTTTGTGAGATAATCCCAGGTCTGTGGTGGGATGCTGTAGAGAGGGAGGGGTGTTTTCCCTAGGCAGTGCTGGATTCGCAAAAATGTGAAGTATTCTGAGGAGGGTAACTCATATTCTGTTTGTATTTGGGAGAAAGTTTTTAGTTTGTTTCCTTGTATAAGGTATGGTAGGGAGTGGATCCCTTTGAGGGTCCATTGGGTAAGCGTAGCGTCCTCTCTCATGAGGTTAACTCCACCCAAATCCATTTCTTGGATCTAAAAATAGCTATAGACAATGGAGTGATCACCACATCCACATATTTTAAAACGACAGACAGGAACGGATATATTCCACTTGACTCTTGTCATCACCGTTCCTGGCTGTCGGCAGTTCCAAAAGGACAATTTTTACGGCTCAGGAGAAATTGCTCCAAGCTGGAAGATTTCAAAGAGGAGGCACAGGTGCTTAGAGCTAGATTTTTAAATAAAGGCTATGATGGCCAAGCTCTTGATACATTAATAGCGGAAGTGGGGAATAGGGATCGCCAAACCCTTTTGATAGATAAACCACCACAAATGGAGCAAAGGGATGACTTTGGTTTGGCGTTCTTAACCACCTACTCCAGCCAGCATTGGGCCATAAAACGCATAATAAAAAGACACTGGCCTGTCATCAAGAATGACAGGATTCTAGAGCCGCTATTGACAGAAAAAACTTGTGTGCTCTTTAGGGGTGCCTCTAATCGTAGGCACTTCATAGCACCTAATGTTCCAGACCCACCAGTAAGACCCTCCTTTTTTGGTGATCTAAAGGGTTTCTATCCCTGCAAGAAATGTCAAATCTGTAGCATTAATGCCTTCAGGGGGAGAAGGTTAACTGAATTTACATCTACAGGAACAGGTACTACATATCCAATCAAATCTTTTATTACCTGTTCTACAAAGTACGTAGTGTACCTTTTGAGATGCCCTTGTGGGTTGGAATATGTAGGACGCACTACTAGAAAGCTACAGGTGAGACTTGGGGAGCATGTTGCCAATATCCGAAGGGGCTTTGATAAACATAATGTCTCAAAACATTATGACCTTAAACATAGAAGGGACCCCACAGGGACTACGTTTCTAGCCCTCGAAAAATACACACCACACTGGCGAGGCAGTAACGGTAAACGCAGTATATCCAGAAGTGAGACTAACTGGATATACAAATTGGGCTGTCATGTTCCTACAGGTTTGAATGTGGAGTGGGACATCAATTGTTTTATTAATAACAGTTGATAATCTTTTGACCCCGCCCCCTTTTTTTCGATGTCCCCTCCACATTCTTTGGTTAACATAATCCTTTGTTTAGAATTTCTCTATATAGAGAACGATCTCGTTTTTTGCTACTTGGCCATTAGGTTTTTAATAAACCCTCTAATCAAAATAGGTTTCTCCCACCTAGAGGCTATCATCTTACATTTAGATGATTTCTCCATTTTCTATGATGTTGCAGCTCCCAGTAAAATACTTTGTATAATATATCTAGACTTCTACTTTGTTATATTACGTTTCTGTAATATTGGAATTTTTAATTTTAATTTTAATTTAATTTTCAGAGAGGAATTATTCGTTCCCTCTTCTGAAATTTGTTCAATGAGAAATGTTTTTGACTTGAAGGAGGATGCGAATTGTCCTTCAGCCATTTTATTTTATCTTAATAGGTTTAAAATACCAGATTTAATTAAAGCTTGAAGCAATAACCTAATTGTCCACAAGATGGCACTGGATAAGGTTTATGCATGCATATAAGTAACACCACTTGTGTTGATGCTTCAGCTGTTTCAAAGCTCCGGTAATTATGTAACCAATGGCTGAGTCTCTTCGCTTCGCCGCTCGGGTACTTAAAGCGCATGCGCGGACGTGTAGGCGTGCCCCTGATGATGTCATTTCTGACGAAACGGCCGTAGGGTAGACACGCACGCACGGACTGCGCATGCGCGAACTTTCGCTTTCCACCGGAGTTGTTTTACCATTCCTTGCAAGGATTTTTTGTATTGTTGAACGCCTGCATGGCATTTTAATAAAGGAACCATAAGTTTTACTACACTATCGGAGCATCTTTTTCTTTCTTCCTGGATATCCATTATCGCTGGGAATGGCTCTCCTCCATGGCTGACTGATCGGAGATTAACCATCTAGCACTTCACAGCAGGATCCATCCATAGAAGGGACAGCATCCAAAGTGGAGATTGATTCATGCCTTTCTTTAAGGGCTGTCCGGTAAGCCTTTAATCTCTCTGGTGACGGGCTTTACAGCGGTGGAAGCTAGATATCCATAGCAGTTTTTTTCACATGTTTCCATGGACGTTTATTTATACTTTGGTTTTGCTTGATTAGAAATATTCACGGACATTATTTAGTGATTAATGTGCACAGTCTTTATTTGCATTTAATTTTTGTTTATTTGCACATAACAAAACTATTTTTTCACTGTTTATCCATATCCAGCGCTGCACTCTTTGTATACATGGGTAAGCGTAGGTCTGGTGTCATGTGGTGAAGGGACTCTAATGGGATGTTGTAGCGCTCCATGGAGGGATTATAAGCAGAAAGGGTGATCGTTTTTTTCCAAGCATGGGCTGTAGCCTTCATGGTCAGGGAGATGTAGGGTGGAATGGGAGACCCTAAAGGGGTACTTAGTAGCCAGGTTTTTAAGTTAGGACGCGTGAGTGAGATCATCTCTATTTGGGCCCAGAGAGATTGTGGAAGGGGTTGGAACCATGCAGGTAGTTGAGCGAGTATAGCCGCTAAATAGTAGTCTTCAAATTCTATGGATCCCGTACCCCCCACCAGTTTGTGTTTGATCAGCTTTATATGGGCACATCTAGGTTTTTTACTGTTCCAAAGAAACTTGTTAAAGATTGTTTGAAGGGACCTGAAAAAAGAGGAGGGTATTAGTATGGGAAGGGTTTGAAAAAAGTACAAAATTTGAGGGAGGCATGTCATTTTGAAGGCTGCCAACCTTCCTGACCAGGAGAGTTCATGTTTCATTATTTGTTGTATGTCCATTTGGATTTTGTGGAGGAGTGGCAAAAAGTTAGATGAGTAAAGGTTTTTAACTGATCTCAGGAGTTGAATTCCCAGGTAAGAAATGTCTTTATCTGCCCATGCGAAGGTATGTTGCATCTGGAGTAGGTTTTTTGTTGTAGTGTCTAGCTTTATGTCAAGAATAAATGATTTGGTTGTGTTTACTTTATAGTATGAAACTTTACTAAAACAGTTTAATGTATTTAGTACCTCAGCCAGGGAAGAAGTTGGGTTAGTGAGGATCAATATGACGTAATCCGCGAAGAGGCTTATTTAGTGGGAAACGTTACCAATCTGTAATCCAGATATAGCAGTATTGGAATGGATGTGTTGTGCCAAGGGTTCCATGAGCAAATTGAAAATGAGCGGGGAGAGGAGGCAGCCTTGGCGTGTGCCATTTGTAATGGAGAATGGTTTCGATATCATGCCTTCCGTGAACACTTGTGCTGAGGGGGTAGTGTACATTGCCATAATGGCTCTAAGGATGTGGTCCCGAAAGCCACATTTCTGGAGCACCATGTTAACATATGTCCAATGTACCCTATCGAACGCCTTCTCTGCATCTAGAGACAGGAGCAGAGAAGGCGTTCCGCTGGATTCAGCGTGGTGGATCAGGTTGATCATTCTTCTAGTGGCATTTGGTGCCTGTCTGCCCTTAGTGAACCCCGTCTGATCTCTATGTATGAGAATGGGAATGATGTCGATTAATCGTGCTGCAATAGTTTTAGCATAAACTTTCAGATCGGGGTTAAGGAGGGATATAGGGCGGAAATTTTGGGAGATGTTCGGCTCCTTCCCTGGTTTCGGTATCGTGATTATCATTGCATTTAGGTATTCCTTGGGGAATGTGGAAGAGGAGGCAGCGTTATTGAAGAGGTCCGTAATATGTGGGATTAGATGTGTGGAGTACTGTTTATAATATTCCCCTGTTACACCGTCCAGTCCTGGGGCCTTCCCATTGGGGAGTGAGTCAATAGATGTTTTGATTTCCTGTTCTGTGAATGGGGTATTGAGGGTTTCTAATTGTTGTACAGTCAGGGATGGTAAGCGAATATTTTGCAGGAAATGGTTAATCTCGTCAGCGGTGGGTTGTGGGGTCTGGGGGTCCTGTTTTAGGTTGTATAAGTCGCTATAGTAGTCGCTAAATACGTTGGCTATGTCTTGTGGGTTCGTCTGAGGAATTTTTGTGTGAGGGTGCAATATCTGGTGTATTTTGGTTTTAGATCGTCTGCCTTTGAGTCTTTGTGCTAATCTTTTCCCTGCCTTGTTAGAGGTGGAGTATGAGGAAGCTTTTAGTTTGCGTTGGAGGAATTCAAAAGAATGAAGAAGCAATGTTTTCAGTTCTTGCCTAAGGGACAGTAATTAGTTAGTTTGTGGAGTCTGAGGGTTGGCTTTATGTTGTAGCTCTAGGGTTGCTATCTGGGATGTTAAGTCATCTATACGCTGCATCCTCTTCCTTTTGTGGAGAGAGCTTAGTTTTATCAGGAAACCTCTTATATAAGGTTTATGAGCGCTCCACACCACTCCAGGGTCAGACACTGAGCCTTTGTTTATTGAGAAAAATTCTGTAAGTTGATCTGAAATCTCTGGTGAGCATTTATCGTGTTGAAGTATATAGTTGTTTGCTCGCCAGATAAACGTATTACATTATAGGTTGGCATCTTCTATTGTAATTGAGATTGGGGCGTGGTCTGACCATGTCGTGGATCGTAGATTTACATATTTTCTGTAACAGCCATTTGTCCGTTAAGAATAGATCAATTCTTGAATAAGAATTGTGTCTGGGGGAGAAAAAGGTAAAGTCCTTTTCAGCTCCATGATGGCAGCGCCAAACATCGAACAAATCCTGTGATGAGAAGAATTTTTTCAGTGGCGAGTCTCGCCTATTCCTAGCTGATGTGGTATCCTTGGTGGTATCGGGGGCCATATTAAGGTCCCCACACAGTAGTAGATGACCTTTCTGAATCGGTTTAGTGAGCCGAGTGACTTTGTGTAGAAATTTCATTTGGTGGGAATTCGGGGCATAGACATTAATAAGAGTATATGGTACTCTGTTGATGACACACGTCAGGATGATATAACGACCTTCAGGGTCTAGGAGCAGGTTAGACTGCTGAAAATCCACAGTATCTTTGATTGGTATCATGACCCCTTTAGACTTAGTAGAGTGGAATGCTTGGAAGATGTGTGGAAACTGGCAGTTGTTGCATAGATGCGAATCTGTTGATATTAGGTGGGTCTCTTGAGCGCAGAGAATATCACTCTGGAGAGCCTGGGCGGTTTTCTATAATGAGTGTCTCTTAGCCGGGTGATTTAGAGCATTGACAGTTAGTGATAAAATAGTGAGGGGCATCGTGTGGGTGTAGGGATGGAGGATTGCGTGAAGTATCACTTACAGTTTGTCGCTTTGTTCTCAAGTATGGAAGTGCTGAAGCATAGATTAAATTAATGAGGAGCGGAAGTCCAAGGATCTGTCAGCAGGATGGTTAATAAAGCTGCGGATAGAGCAATATGTTATTCACAAATGATTTTAATACTAGATAAACAAACCATTGGTAACTTCAACTCTGAACAACTGTAGAAGGGTTTAGAGGTGGTGTAGGACACCGCTTCAACCTCTAGACTAAAAACAGTTAGTAACGAAGGGAGCTGAAAATTCAGGGAATCAATTCGTCAGGGTCCAGGGGATCCGAGTTGATGTAGTTAGGCCCATTTTGTTGGTGGTAGTGAAAGCCATTTATCTACGTGAGTGGTCCAGGTGACTGCGGGATGAGGATGGTCCGCTGTGCAGGGAGGATGCCTCGGGGAGGTCCAGGATTATTCCCCATGTGTGGAGGAGTTTTAATCCTTTATCAAGATCAGTTATGGTGTGGGATTGACCATTTCTTGTGATTAGGAGAGTTGCCGGGTCACGCCATTTATATGATATTTTGTGGTTTTGGAGCCCTTTGGTGACTGGGTTCATGTGGCGTCTTAGTTGGAGCGTGAATTTAGAGAGGTCAGGGAAGAATTGTATCCCCGTGTAAGGAGCGGGCAATGGTGACTTATTTTTTACCCCAAGCAGGAGTTTCTCTTTGATATGAAAGAAGTGGACTCTCATTAGTACATCCCTGGGAACTGAGGCGGCAAGGTGGGACGGTTTAGCAATCCTGTGAATTCTGTCCACTATTATGTCTCGGGGGGACGCTTCTGGGATAATGACATGCATCTTTTTTTTTGCGTATCTAGGTAGGTCCGCAGGTAATATGGATTCAGGAATGTCTCTCATCTTAACGTTGTTCCTGCGAGACCTGTCTTCCAAATCGGCCAGCTTGGCGCGCATCCACTTTTGTTCCTCTCTCACATCATCATATACTTCTATGACCTCATTCACTGTGGTGGTGCACTCACTCATACTTTTCTCAATACATGTCACTCTATCATCAAGTGAGTGGATGTCTGAGGATATTTTAGTAAATAATGAGGAGAGATCTGACATGAGGGAGGTCTGCAGAGATAGCAACATGTCCTTCAGGGTGGAATCAATAACTGGTTGTCCCAAGGTAGGGAAAGATGCCATTGATGTGTGTAAGGCCTGGTTGCAGAGGAGGGGGTTGAAAGCCTGGGCCTCAATTTGTGCTGTCAGCGGCCGCTGCTGCGGCGAATCGAGCCGCATTTTAGCCTTTGCGGGGCTGCTTGGGAGGGGGTCACACTCCGGGGGGTGAGGGGACACTGCTGGGTGTAATATTCATCTCATGGACCTTAATATGCGCTTTATGTATGTAAACGCTACATTACTCATATACACATCATCTGTATTCAAATAAAACCTCTGTTCAATGGGGGAAAAAAAAAAAAAAAATTAAAAAAGCTCAGACACATAAATGGGCAATCAATCTTTATATCGGCAGTATTTTGTGAATGCACTTACATAGATATACATCAGCATATATTACTGTCTAATATTTGCTATATCTGTATTGAATACTTTATTTATTTTATGGAACTTATTATGCAATCTATGTATACCAATAATGCGTTAAATATGTATGCATCATTTTTACTCAATAAAAACCTTTGTTTAACCAAAAATAAATAAATACCTGGCCACACACACACACATAGTTGCCTTGGTATCTTCCTTGCGCCCTGACCTTAACCTGAGCGCTTTGTACCTAAACCTGATCTTTATTCTGTCTCTGTACCTGAACCCTGTGCCCTGTACCTGAACCTGTCCCTCCTGTGTTCCTGTTACCCTTGCCCTGCAGCCTTATCCATCCATCCTCTCCTTGTCCTGTTTGTTCCCTGTCCCCATCTGCTGACCTCCCATTGATGACCCTGGCCTGGCTACATTTATGATTCTGGTATTCCCCATTATATATATATAAATCTATCTATCTATCTATCTATCTATCTATCTATCTATCTATCTATCTATCTATCTATCTATCTATCTATATATATAGATATATATATATAGATATAGATATATCTATATATATATACCGTATATATATATATATATATATGTATATATATATCTATATATAGATATATAGATATATATATATATATATATATATATATCTGTCTCATTATTATTATTATTATTATTTGTGGGTCTCTGTTTGTGATTTGGTTGGTTGTGCACTGTATTATATTGGAGGTGGTTGTGTTTGTATGTTTCACTTATCTTAATAAATTACAATATTCTCACTTATACACGTCTGGTGTTGCTTTTTGAGATCTTTTAGTGTGATTCACTTTGTCAAACAGCTTCTATGTAAGTGATTTCTTGATTCAACAGGTCTGGCAGTAATCAGGCCTGGGTGTGCCAAGTGAAATCTAACTCTGATTTCCAAAAAATGTAGTTAATCACAGTCAGGCAGGTTTGGACAGCTTTTTGCCATTAATAAATTAAATCCTCATTTAAAAACTGCATTTTTTAATTTCTCGGGTTATCTTTGTGTAGTATTAAAATTAGTTTGATAATCTGAATTAAGTGTAACAAATATGCAAAAAAAAAAAAAGAAATCAGGAAGGGGGCAAATATTTTTCACAGCACTGTAAGTGCCTTTATAAAGTGAAAGTGACAGTGAAGTCTTAAATCCACATATACATTCTCAAAAATGTGGAATGGGGTTCCAGCAGGATAAGATGTTCCAGATTTTTCCACCACCACCAAAGGTATAGGAATTCCGTGTGATATCACTCTATAAGCGGGAACTCTTACCAGAAGCTGTGGACCTCCTTGATTAGTGAGGTTAAAGGCGCTTGCAGATATAGACCTCTGCAGGGTCAGATGGTTCGCCTCATCCCGGGAGCTCCCTGGCAATAACAGACAGTCCTCCACGATATCCAGCTTGTGTCAGATTCTCGTCTGGGAATCTCAGCTACCTGGATGTCACGGAGTGTTTTTTAAAAAACATATGAGGCTCCAATAGTGTGTTATCGTTAAAAAACAAGGTTTCTTTATTGCTAAATCCATACAGCATAAAGGGGTCACGTGGGGCGTGATGACGTCAGCACGTAGCTCCACCCGACATGTTTTGTCATACAGGACGTCTTCCTGGGCCTGGGACCAATCCTATCCTACTCCACACTTCCAGGTGTGCTGAAGAAGATGTCCCCTACTGGCCTCTGTGGTTCCTACCACTAACCTCTAAGTCACTAATGTGTCCTGCAGTGACTAGGGGTATCCATCCCATGTAGTTATGCTAAAATAGGGCTTTACTATATCACAAAGGATTGCCAGAGCACTATATCTAAAGAAAAGTACAAAAGAATCTCCCTGTCTTGAGTCCCCTTTTCTGTGCCTGAAATCTCTGAAAGAGCTGCCCAATAAAGGATGGGTCTCTGCTATGACTTGTTTACTAGTGTGTATAAATTTCAGCATGAATTATTGAGCTCTCTTTTTTTACAGCAAGTAGATAGGAAATGAAGGCAACGTGAAAATGGGCTTTTGCATCTACCTTCTGGCTGAAAATAAGGATACAAAATGTTTTTATGTAATATGTAATATATGTATGTAATATTTCATATTTACCTGAATCCAAAAAAAAAATATTTTCAAGAGGTTTATTCCTTTTTTTGTCATGGACCTTCATATAGAAAATATATACAAACCTTTTGTCTTTAACTAAAAATAAAGCAGTAATGACTGATACGCTGTTCATTCATTTTTTTTTTTACAGGAGTAGCTATCAAACTATGTCAGCCTCACAAATTAACTTATGCTCCTTCTGGAGGCTTGTTTAATATTTCTTGTGTGATCAGTAGTGACTCACTGAATGGAACTAGAACGTTCTACTGGTTTCGGAGGACTTGGAGGGACCCTGAAAAGCTGGAAAATGTTACAATCTGTAGACAAGGCAATTTTTCTAAGTACAATTGTAAGCAGGAGGACACCGGCCCTGTTCTACAAATACACAACATAAGCATACAGGACTCTGGAGTATATTACTGTGCCTTCTTTCAGAAAAATAATGTTATGTTTGCCAACAAAACAGCTCTAATTACTGGAGGTAAGATATTTTTTTACTTTTTTATTTTCTTAATCCAGCGTTGTGCTACATAAAAAGGTTGTGTTCCATTTCATATTCTCTGGGTCACTCAGTTTGCAACTGTCTACCTTGTAAAAATTATACAGACAGCTGAACATATCTATTGGTTTTTGGCTGTAATAAGCACCTAAGCAGATTGCAATTTTTTAAATCAGATTTTATAATTTGGTATTTTGCATTAACAATATGAATAAACACACATTCGGGGGGGGGTTGCAGGCAACGGGTAAGGTTAATCCCCATGACTAAGCTGAGTGGACAGGGTGAAATGCGTAGGGAGTGTGGCCTGGTTGGAGCCTGGGCTGAGGCTGTCATACACCTTCTTGCAAAGTTTTGTAGAGATGTGTGACTTCCAGGACTTTTCCCTTTCCCATTAAAGGTAAAACCTGTGTTAGAGAAGTAGGATACACATTTGTGGAACCGCAAACCTTGAGTATGTAGCTTCCCTCGAAGCCCCCCCTCCAATACTTACCTGAGCCCGAACCCAATCCAGTGATGTGCACAAAAGAGGCTTTTCTCCTGCATCTCTGCCTGCTCAATGTGCTCAATGTCTGAGACACAGCAGCGTGAGCCATTGGCTGTCAATCACAGCCAGTGAGGAGGGAGCAGGGGTGAGGCCAATCACCATTCTGTGTGTCTTTTGGACATAGAGAGCGAGGCTTGGGAGGGAGCATGCGTGATTTCCCTCATAGCAAGCGGCTTGCTATATGGGCACTCAGCAAGGGGGAGGAGCCCAAAGTGCCGGCGGGGGACCCAAGAAGTGGAGGATTGAGGCTGCGCTGTGTAAAACTCTTGCACAGAGCAGGTAAGTATAACATGTTTGTTATTCTTTATAAAAAAAAAAAAAAAATTAAGCCTTTAATACCACTTTAATTTTGCAAATAATAGCACAGTTGACATCTCTATCTGCCCCTCTTCCACGGTGGTTGGCAGGTGTGAGATACAAATCCATGCTAATAAATTTCATTCAGTAAAAGGCCCAGGATACTGCTATCAGAACAGAACGATAAAGTGTTGAGGTGTCTTAAAACGCATTTAAGTGAGTCATTGGGTAGCTTTGCATTGAAAACCATATTCACATATCCTATCACCTTATTGAAGTATGTCACAAGACTTGGGCAACTCCATATTAGTCCTCATACACACAGGCATATACATTTATGCTTTAAAACTGCTGGATTTTTTTTCCTGCCAGAACTTGACATGAAAAATGCCTTTAATATTGCAGTTTTTTATATGCCCCTAAATTCTTTAAATAGTGATCTAAACGTATGATTTGCATGGCCACATAGGCTAACATAGAACTGCGCTCCAAAGGACATGGTGGAATTGCAGGTATTTGTAGCCAGGTATTTGAGTGCAATGAGCAAGTCATAATACTGTCTGCAGCTACACTTGAAGTGTAACTAAACAGACAAGCTGTATTTAAGTACACTGACACCTCCCATCAGCAAGGGAAGCAGGCGAGTTTAAGGGCACCCCATAGACTTGGCAATGGAATGTGGGAGCTGAAGTCCAGGAAGGGAGTGGACCTCTATTAACCAATGGACTGCAGCTCCCGGGGGATGAGAAAGGAATGGTTGTTTGACTTGCTAGTAGTTGGATCAGAGGAGACAATCTCACACAGCTGGGAGACAAGAGAAGGAGTGAGGATCGGGGAGCGCTGAGACTGGGACTGAGATGCTACTGGAGGAAGTTTTGCACAGTACCGAACCTAAAGCACTAAAGCCGGTTGAACTGAGGAGTTCATGAGTCAAAAAAGAGGAACCCACACGGTTGGGTTTCTGTGGCTGTATAGCTGAATTGGTAAGAGGTCCATGTGGTCACATCCTGCTGTTTCTATCAGAAACTAAGCTGAAGAAGATTAGACAATCACCTAACAGATTATAATACTGCATGCAGATTGCCATGGGGACTACGCATATGTGCACTAATATCAATATGAACCTCAACATTAGCCGGCTGAAGAGTAGGATGTAGGACTGTCTATTCAGAGAAGCCACCCTACAAGGACACCTGGTATTGCCTGTAGGAGTAGCTCTGCAGTAGACCTGGGCTATAGTATATCCATCTCTAGAGTGCACTCTAAACTAGTTATAGTATTCTCAGCACTCAAAATTTCCATTTGCCAAGTACACTGAAAGTGCACTTTCAAGTGCAGTCGCTGTAGATCTGAGGGGAACATGCAAGGAAAATTTAAAAAAAGCATTTTAGCTTGCACATGATTGGATGATAAAATCAGCAGAGCTTCCCCTCATTTCAGATCTTCCCCTCAGATCTACAGCGACCATTTGAAGTGCACTTGTAGTGCAAAGTGGATTTGCCTTTAGTACAGTACTTACTATTAATGCGAAGTGTCCCTTGGACTGCTGGCTGCTGTTTTTTTTCCTCTGATCCCCCACCCCGACAGTGGTAGTCTTCCAGTACTGTGGGGGTTAATAGAGGGACCTGTGAGAGGCACTCATCAAGAGTGCTGAGTATGCTTGCCCTTTCCACTCCCTCCTTTATTCACAGAAGCTGTCCCATTGCTTCCATGAATGAAAAGTGATCTATGAATGGAGGATGGGTGGATAAATGAAAGGCCTGCCTCCGTCATTCTTAGACCACTTTTCATTGCTGGAAGCTATAGTACAGCTTCTATGAATAGAGGAGGGGGGGTCACAAGATGGAGGATTTCAACTAAAATGGCAGCCATCAGCACAATGGGAACCTTCCCATTAATAGTAAGTACTGCCCCTTGTACTAATTTAAAAAGATTTGACTAAACGTATAAAGTGATTGTAAATCTAAAACACGTTTTTTCAAATAGCAATCGTGTTATACTTACCTGCTCTGTGTACTGGTTTTGCACAGAGCAGCCCCGATGCTCTTCTTCAGGGTTCTCTCACTGGAGCTCCTGGCTCCCCCCTGCTGAGTGCCCCCAAAGCAAGCCGCTTGTGGGCTTAATCCAGAGCAAGCGGAGTAAAAGTCATTCCCTGGACGGGGACATCCACGTGGCACTACCTGGCAATATACTGGTTTAATTTTGAGCATAGCCTCACATAATAAGGTTTAACTAGACATAACAAAGTACCATCATCCAAATTAATATAGAGAAACAGGGGAGGGTGGTGAAGGAGGCCAATTGCTGAAGTTGACCATACAAATTGATCCCACCCAAATGGTTATGGTGGACTATCTCGTTACTGATAAACAACAATGTAGTTGATATATAAAAAATTATTTATTACATATAAAAATAACATACAAAATTAATTTTAAAAGCAAGATTGAAATAATCAATAAACAAATACTCAGGGTCCCCCCAAGAGATATCTGTTGATGAGGATAGTCTCAAAGATTGACCTTCCCTCTACTAGTTTTGCGGTACATACATCGCTTCCTCAGGAGGAATAATCTATAAGGCTACTTTCACACTGGGGCGGTAGGGAGCGTCGGCGGTAAAACAGCGCTCTTTTTAGCGCTGTTTTACCACGGTATTCGGCCGCTAGCGGTGCGGTTTTAACCCCCCGCTGACGGATGAAAAAGGGTTAAAACCACTCGTATAGCACGGCTATAGCCGCGGTATTGCCGCGGTATAGCCGCGCTGTCCCATTGCTTTCAATGGGCAGGAGCGGTGAAGGAGCGGTGAATACACCGCTCCTTCACCGCTCCAAAGATGCGGCTTGCAGGAGATTTTTTCTTCTCCTGCCAGCGCACCACTTCAGTGTGAAAGCCCTCGGGCTTTCACACTGAACAAACAGCAGCGGCTGTTTTGGGTCGGTTTGCAGGCGGTATTTTTAGCGCAATAATGCCTGCAAACCGCCCCAGTGTGAAAGGGGTCTTAGACAAATAACTGAATATAAGCACAGATCAAGTAAGTTAGACTTGAGAAATTTATACAATTATGGTTCAGCAAAAGAATATAGGAAACGAGTTGCTCACCCGACAGGTCACTGGCCAAGTGTGGAACAATGCGGCTCGAAATAGGTTCCCCCCGCGGTGGACAAGGGGGATTATGCGGAAATGGTTCTAAATAGGAGGGAATAATGATAACAGAAGGGCATATCATACATAGTCTCTCCACAGTCAGTAGGGATGAGAAAGGAAGGGGAAGGAGAGGAGGGAGGGAAAAAGAGGGGAGGGGATGAGAGAGGAAGGGAGGGAAGGAGGAGGGAGGGAGAAGGAGAGGGGAAAGAGAGGAAAAAAAGGAGGGAATGTTATAGGGGGGAAGGGAAAAGGGAAGGGGGGGTTGGTGTAAGGGAAGGAGGGGAGAGAGGGGAAGGAAGGGGAAGGCAGGGGAAGAGGAAAGGTAAAAAAGGAAATGGATGGAAGCAGGGCAACAAGTGAGGGGGAAGGGGGGGGGGGGAGGGGAGGATTAGGGGGAGGGGAAAGAGGAGAGAAGGGGGGGAGGAAAAAGGGAGGAAAAGAGGAAAGGGCAGCGCAGATGGATAAAGGGGTAGGAAAGGGGGGGTTAAAGAGGAAAAAAGGAAGGAAAAGTAGGAAAGGGGGAAAGGAAGAAAGGGGGAGAAAAGGGGGTGGAACAAAGGGGGAGGGGGAAGGGAAGAGGGGAAAAACAAGGAGAGGGGTGGAGGGGAAGAGAGTGGAAGGAAAGAAGGGGGGAGGAAGGAAGGAAGGGGGAGGGGGGAGAAGGGGAAAATGAAAAAACCAGGGGGCAAAGATGTGAGGATGACTATGAGGTATGCCAGGGAGCAAAATAACTCGCCTAAAAACCAATAATACAGGTAATCAAATTATTCTAAAGCTCCAGCGGAAGACGGTGAGTTCTGATAAATTGGAGTGGGCAGTTAGACAGACAGCGGTATACCCAAATGACTGGCCTGGTCATATGATGTCTATGGATAATTAGGGACTTGAAAGGGGATTAAGCATCAAACCACAGCCTGGTACAGCATGCCTTGGTATTTACCCAGCCAGAAGCCGACAGCAGCAGATGAAATCTGCAGAGTAAGAGGATGATTTTATGTTAGGGCTGTTACTAATTAAAATTTTCGTATTCGATTAATCGTTTTTTTTTTTTAATCGATTCATCGACTAATTTCGATTGATTATAAAGCACATACAGATCCAACTACTTTACAGTTCACACAAATACGTTTTAAATTCAAACTTTAGCACTGCCATAAGTCGGACATAGCGGGGCATGGCTAGGATGTCACACATTAATCAAAAGCAAGCGCCGCCGTCATGGCAACAGCAGAAGCCGATTCACACGGCAAAAATATCACAGTTTATCAGCCTCTAAGGACAACAATGTTAAAAACTGAGGTTAGCAAATTTGCCTACACCTAGCTCTCTGAATGATCCCAGTTAATCACATCCATATTTAACATCACTGTCCAGACTGTCCGGTGATGTCACGGACATCGACGTCTCCGGACTCCTCCCCCCTTCCCTTCGTTAACAGATGGAGGCACTTGGGGAAGGGGGGAGGAGTCTGGTGACGTCGATGTCTGTGACATCACCGGATCTCCGACGGAACTCCCTGAACACCCGGAAGCCGGCGGAGATGTGAGTACCGATCAAAATTTTGATCAATCAAAAAAATTAACGATTAATCGTGGAATTAATATTTAATTCCCCCAGCCCTATTATATATATATATATATATATAATTCAGGGCAAAGAGAGCATATGGACTCCCCCACAGATCGCCAGTAGTGTCATACCTGTCCATCAGCCTTTATTCATACATCCCCTGGGGAAGAGGTCTGCAACGCTCATCCACGGGCCGAGGACCAGTTAAATGAGCTTCCCAACCCGGGAACGTAACACACGCCATCAACTGGCGGCGGCTGACGTCACCGGGTCAGACTCCCTACAATGTTCAGGTGCGAGAAACCACGCTACTGCGTAAGCGAGCGCTGGCCGAGCCAGTGGGCGGACCAAGAGAAGGATGGACTCCATAGGAGAACATCTTACCCAGGGGAGTCACAAGTCCGTCGCTGGGAAGAAGGATCAAGCTGCCAGGAAACACCGAGCCAGCCGGTCAGGGGGGGCAACTCTATACAGACAAAAAGAGGCAGTAAAACAGTTACAACATAAAATACATTTTTTTTTTTTATACAGCATTATAGACAATGGGAGTATAAGACTCCCATCAGTAGTGATCACTACAGATAAAACATTTTGCCACAAATGACAAAAAACACAAATTGCCAGTAAATTTGGGTTAAAAAACAAGAATGGGCGGATTGGTCACAAGAATGAACGGACTGCCAGGGAAAGCAGCGAGAAGCCCAACCAATAGAGTCAGGAAAGGAAGGTAAAGGGGGATGGGGGGAAGGGAAAGGGGAGGGAAAGGAGAAATAGAAAAGGTATGTCCTACAAAATGATTTGTAAGATATCATTTCATTGAGCCCTGGGGAAAGGTAGCATTGAGACGTTCGATCCATATGGTCTCTTTCTGAAGGATCGTTTTGTCCCAAACGCCTCCCCTGGGACTCTGTTGGACAACTTCAAGGAACAAAAATTGGACGACTGTAACTTCATAGCGGTGATAGAGACCAATATGTCTGCCTACAGTAGTAAGTTTCCCATCGCCAGAGGAGTATAAATGGTCCTTAATTCGCTGTCTCAGTTCTAGAATTGTTTTACCTACATAGAACGCTTGACATCTACATAACATGAGATAAATGACCCCCTTGGTACCACAGTTGGAGAAAGTACGTGAAGAGAAAATCTCACCATTGGGTAACTGAAACTTCCTACCCTCAAAAATCCAGGAACAATGAGAGCAATCCCCGCACTTAAAGGTGCCATTGGGTCCAGACGGTGGTCTTTTAGATGATGAATAATGGCTATTCGTTAAACGATCTCTTTACAAGGGGGCTCAAAGGAACACTAGTTCCGGAGTAGATCTGACATGTCTGCTCAGGACATGGTGCTCCGCAAGAGATGCCAATGGTTCGATAATATTGCTCTGAGTAGTTTGTGGTGGACAGAATATGTGGTAATGAATCTGACAGTGTCAGTCGATGGATGTTTGGGTTAAGTATACAGTAAGGAGCTTCTAGAGTGGGCTAGTGTTTTATTGAAAGATTTCCTTAAATTTTTACTTTAAGTAATAGACGGTCATGTAAAGCATTAGCTTGGATACTAAAGTCGGTCTCTAGTGTGCAATTTCTTCGTAGGCGCAAGTACTGCGCGTACAGAATATTTCGCACTAGTGGACCAGGATGGGCATGATGGGAAAGAGACCATGTGGATCGAATGTCTCAATGCTACCTTTCCCCCAGGGCTCAATGAGATGATATCTTACAAATCATTTTTGTAGGACATACCTTTTCTATCTCTCCTTTCCCTCCCCTTCCTTTCCTGACTCTATTGGTTGGGCTTCTCGCTGCTTTCCCTGGCATTCTGTTCAGTTAGCCCCTGGCCATGACATCACAGTGACCGATTCGCACATTCCTATTTTTTAACCCAAATTTACTTGCAATTTCGAAATGTTTTATCTGTAGTGATCACTACTGATGGGAGTCTTATACTCCCATTGTCTATAATGCTGTATAAAAAATTTTTGTATTTTATGTGGTAACTGTTTTACTGCCTCCTTTTGTTTATCTGTATAGAGTTGCAACCCCTACCGGCTAGCTCAGTGTTTCCTGGCTGCTTGATCCTTCTTCCCAGAGGCAGACTTGTGACTCCCCTGGGTAAGATGTTCTTCTATGGAGTCCATCCTTCTCTTGCTCCGCCCGAGCTCTGGGCTCCCCGCCCAGTGGCTCGGCTGGCGCGCGCTTGTGCAGTAGCGTGGTTTCGCGCACCTGCGCAATGTGGGGAGTCTGACCCGGTGACGTCAGACACTGCCAGATGTTGCCGTGTGTTATGTTCCTGGGTTGGGGAGCTCATTTAACGGGCCCTCGACCCGTGGATGAGCCAGGGGATGTATGAATAAAGGCTGACAGACAGGTAGGACACTATTGACGATCTGTGGGAGAGTCCATATGCTGGTACCCCCTCTCTCTTTCTCAATGCTCTCTTTGCCCTGAATTATCTAGCTTATATATATATATATATATATATATATATATATATATATATATATATATATATATATATATATATATATATATACATATATACACACACACAGTATATCACAAAAGTGAGAACACCCCTCACATTTTTGTAAATATTTTAAATTACATTTTGCTACACTGTAAAGTAGTGAGTGTACAGCTTGTATAAGTGTAAATTTGCTGTCCCCTCAAAATAACTCAACACCCAGCCATTAATGTCAACAAAAGTGAGTACATGGGCATGGAGTTCACCAGAGCTTCACAGGTTGCCACTGGAGTCCTCTTCCACTCCTCCATGATGATATCACAGAGCTGGTGGATGTTAGAGACCTTGCGCTACTCCACCTTCCACTTGAGGATGCCCCACAGATGCTTAATAGGGTTTAGGTCTGGAGACATGCTTGGCCAGTCCATCACCTTTACCCTCAGCTTCTTTAGCAAGGCAGTGGTCGTCTTGGAGGTGTGTTTGGGGTCGTTATCATGTTGGAATACTGCCCTGCGGCCCAGTCCCCGAAGGGAGAGGATCGTGCTCTGCTTCAGTATGTCACAGTACATGTTGGCATTCATGGTTCCCTCAATGAACTGTAGCTCCCCAGTGCTGGCAGAACTCATGCAGCCCCAAACCATGACATTCCCACCTCCATGCTTGACTGTAGGCAAGACACACTTGTCTTTGTACTCCTCACCTGGTTGCCGCCGCACACGCTTGACACCATCTGAACCAAATGGTTCCAGTAATCCATGTCCTTAGTCTGCTTGTCTTCAGCAGACTGCGGGCTTTCTTCTGCATCATCTTTAGAAGAGGCTTCCTTTTGGGACAACAGCCATGCAGACCAATTTAATGCAGTTTGCCATCGTATGGTCTGAGCACTGACAGGCTGACCCCCCACCCTTTCAACCTCTGCAGCAATGATGGCAGCACTCATACATCTATTTCCCAAAGACAACCTCTGGATATGACACTGAGCACATGCACTCAACTTCTTTGGTCAATCATGGCGAGGCCTGTTCTGAGTGGAACCTATCCTGTTAAACCGCTGTATGGTCTTGGCCACCATGCTGCAGCTCAGTTTCAGAGTCTTGGCAATCTTTATATAGCCTTTATATAGAGCAACAATTCTTTTTTTCAGATCCTCAGAGAGTTCTTTGCCATGAGTTGCCATGTTGAACTTCCAGTGACCAGTATGAGAGAGTGATACCACCACAACAATTTAACACATCCACTCCCCATTAACACCTGAGACCTTGTAATGCTAACAAGTCACATGACACTGGGGGGGATGGCTAATTGGGCCCAATTTGGCCTTTTTTCCTTAGGGGTGTACTCACTTTTGTTGCCAGGGGTTTAGACAATAATGGCTGTGTTGAATTATTTTGAGGGGACAGCAAATTTACATTGTTATGCAAGCTTTACACTCACTACTTTACATTGTAGCAAAGTGTCATTTCTTCAGTGTTGTCACATGAAAAGGTATTATAAAATATTTACAAAAATGTGAGGGGTCTGTTCACGTTTGTGAGATACTGTATATAATCATCCTCTTACTCTGCAGATTTCATTTACTGCTCTCGGCTTCTGGCTGGGTAAATACCAAGGGATGCTGTACCAGGCTGTGGTTTGATGCTTAATCCCCTTTCATGTCCCTATTTATCCATCCACCTCATACGACCTGGCCAGTCATTTGGGTATACCGCTGTCTGCCTAACTGCCCACTCCAATGTATCAGGACTCACCGTCTTCCCCTGAAGTTTCGGAATAATTTGATTACCTGTATTACTGGTTTTCAGGTGAGTTATTCTGCTCCCTGGCATACCTCATAGTCATCCCTGCATCTTTGCCCCCTGGTTTTTCCATTTTCCCCTTGACCCCCCCCCGCCTTTATGTAATAAATATTTTTTTATATATCAACTACGTTGTTGTTTATCAGTACCAAGATAGTCCACCATAACCATTTGGGTGGGAACAATTTGTATGGTCAACTTCAGCAATTGCCCTACTTCCCCACCCTCCCCTGTTTCAATATACTGTACATGGTAGCTGTTGTCCCATCCATCTTGCATGCAGAAGTCACTTTAAAATGGTGGGCACCTGCAGCCCAAATCAGAGGACAACTTAATTCCCAGTGGCTTCCTGCCAGCCTAAAAAAGCTCCACAGTGCCAGCTTCAGGCTGGCGGACACACTGCAGCATTACATGTTTGCAGTTGGAGATATGGATGCACAGGTTTAATCATAGATACTACTTTAATGTGAGCCAGTGGTCATAAAAAAAGTGTCTGGCCATGGGTCTTTTTGGAGGAGCACTGAGTTGCCCCAAATAATTAGTAAGCCAAAGTATTTGCCAAATTATTCTATTAAAGACATTGTAGGGAGTTATGTGTATCTAGTCCTCTGCAACACCCCTTGTAAAGTCTGTCACATTTTTAGACTGTCTAAGCAGCTACTGATTGCATTTTGTTTTTGTAATTTTGTATTTTGGAAAATAAAAATAACTAATAATTTGACTTGATATTGGTGTGTGATGCATCATTGGTCTCACTACCATATGGCTTACATTAATTATAAAATACTATACATTTTTTTAAAGTCCATAGTCAATGCATTTTTATTCCTGGTTTTGGAAAGAGTAGTGAAGGATTAGACCCCCTGTAAGCTTTTATTGCTGTCCTTGATGAGTAAATTTACCTTCTATATGTCCTGGTGGTGACCGCTGTCCCTGAAACAATGGGTGCTTATGTACAACAGTTGTGAAACTCATGATATTTTATATAAGGGATACCATCTTGAAAAAAATAAAAAAAAATACTGAAATGTGTAACTGAAAGTCCATTGTTTTTGTGTTTGATGAAGGAAGAATTAAAGCAGACCTTTAGGGAATAAAAGGCAATATGCTTACCTCACCCCGTCTTTCGCCTGCAGCACCTAGGTAAGGGTGATGTGAGATCCTGGTGAATGCAGCACAGGTCAAATCTCATGGCTGGATGGGAGCGTCTTCTTGTGAAATTTGGGGTACTCATTGTTTCCGAAGAATCTTAATGGGAGGATTTATTCTAACTTTTTTTCCTTACAGGTGCATTTTTTCCTTCTAATACATAACACTTTATCCAGGGCTTATAATAAAAAAAAAAAGGAACCTACATTTTACTGCAATGTCTGCTTTTATGTTTCATTTAACAAAGAAATTAAAATGGCTTTTAATTTACACATTTTATTATGGGCTACAAAAATGATATTGTAGTGTGAATTGCTGCCTCCTTCTGGCAGACATGGAAACCGCAAACACCTCTGATTCTTTGTACTTCGACGTATTGCAGAATCATTTAAATTTTTATATTTGAAATGAAAACTACACCTTGCATTCGTGAAGGATATTTTGTGTGTGTGGCAAGGGTTTCATATTTACTCCTCTGGCGCTGATCTCTGCTTTCTCTGTTTTCAGAAGTTTTTTTAGCTGAATCACCTTCATCACCTAATACACTTACCAGTCTGCTGGATGCCTGGTCGCCCACTGTTGGCCCATGGGTTGGAAAAAGGACCCACAGAGGGGGACCAGGCATTCCACACCCTAGAAAGAGATACTTGTAAAAGTCTCCTACATCAGGGACAGAAGATACTCTATCTAAGTGATTGTCAGCTTAAGAGCTAAAGGGGGCTTCAAATGCGGCCCCTGACATCACTAAAGGGCCGCACATAATGTTCATTATATGTAATGCTTGAGAGGACTGTAGGAAACTGCAGATCTAATAGACACACCTCCCAACTTTTTGAGATGGGAACGAGGGACATCTATTAGCAAAAGTATGTAGGCATAGGACACACCCCCTGCCACACCCCCTTAAAGGAGAATTATAAAAAAAAGATTAGTTAAACCCACAAGTGTTTTTTTTGTTTTTGTTTTTGCTTTGTTTTTTTACTACTATTATTCTTTTATATTGGCTTTTGAAATTTATAAATGCAGCAATTGAGAAATTGGGTGAAAGGTTTAGCATTGTGAAACACTTTTGGAAAGATTAATAGTGTATTTTATATACAACTATATAAATCAGACCAAAATGAGGGACAAATGAGAAGTAAAGAGGGACAGAGGGACTTTGTTCCAAACCAAGGATAGACCCTCGAAATCGGGGACAGTTGGGAGCTATGCTAATAGAGGAAAGGAGGGTCAGAGAGTGTGGACAGGGTACATTTTGGGCTGGGGATATGCTGCAGAAGACAATATGAAACTGGGAACATGTTACATGAGCATAGCTCTTAAGAGCCCTTTCACACTGTGCCGCCCCGGGTGTCAGCGGTAAAGCGGCGCTATTTTTAGCGCCACTTTACCATCGTTTTAGCGGTGCTACTCGGCCACTAGCGGGGCGGTTTTATCCCCGCTAGCGGCCGAAAAGGGGTTAAATCTGCCCGCAAAACGCCGCTGCATCGGTGTTTTGCCAGCGGTATAGCAGCACTGCCCCATTGTTTTCAATGGGCTGGGACGCTTTAGGAGCGGTGAGTTCACCGCTCTTAATGCACTGCAAAGAAGCTGCTTGCAGGACTTTTTCTGACGCCCTGCCAGCGCAGTGCCCCAGTGTGAAAGCACTCGGGCTTTCACACTGGGTTTGCAGCTGAGGCTTCTTTCAGGTGCTTTACAGGTGCTATTTTTAGCGCTAAAGTGCCTGAAAAACACCTCCAGTGTGAAAGGGGTCTAACTGTCCCTGATTTGGAGCAATGTCCCTCTGTCCTCCTCATTTGTCCCTCATTTTGGTCTGATCTATATAGTTGTATATAAAATGCAATATTTATCTTTTAAAAAGTGTTTCCCAGTGCTAAACCTTTCATCCAATTTGTAAAATGCTGCTTTTGTAAATTCCATAAGCCAGTATAATGGAATTGTAGTGGAACAAAAAAGCACTTGTGGGTTTAACTAATCATTTTTTTAAATTGAATTCTCCTTTAATGGGGCGTGACAGGGGGTGTGTCCTATGCCTACATATTTTGGCAAATAGGTGTTTCTCATTCTCATTTCAAAAAGTTGGAAGGTATGCATGAGGCTAGTAAATATTAATACTATTAACTTAATGAATGTTCTCACAAGAGACTGCTGAGGTCCGAGGGCTGCACAACATGTACCAAAGGGCCACATTGGGATCTTGGGCTGCAGGTTGGACACAAGGGCTCTAACTGGTCACATCACTGCTCTGACCATTGACCACTAGCCATTGCCAACCTTCTGCTGCTACACAGCCTTCATGTCTGTGTATGGAGTTTAAAATTGTGTGGATCAGTAGATGTAGATGGCAGAAGATTAATAGCACAGCAGATAAGTGCAGTGGGGCCAGGAGTAATTGGGCGCATGTTGGAAATGCATCTTTAAATTATTGGTGTAAAGGTGGAATTGCACTTTATATACCAGAAATACCTAAATCTATTGTTATACGAGCTTCCTGTGATCCCCTGTAAAGCAGAGCTCACAGCATTCTACAATGCTGTGAATCTCAGAAACAGAGAATGCTAATTAGAGAAGAGAACATAGAACATACCTAATTTACAAGCTGAGATTTCTTCACAATCCAATTACAGTTTAAACAATTTTTTTTATTTGCTTTGATTGCGTTAGAGACAAGTAAATGGTTGGGACCTGGCATTGATGTCTTGCAGGGGTATAAGAACAGAATAACATTTTATTAGAGGGTAAAAGAACTCATGCATTTCAATTGTGTATTCCACTATATACAGTACCTTGAAAAAGTATTCATACCCCTTGACATTTTCCACATTTTGTCATGTTACAACCAAAACGTAAATGTATTTTATTAGGATTTTATGTGATAGACCAACACAAAGTGGCACATAATTGTGAAGTGTAAGGAAAATAATAAATGGTTTTCAATTTTTTTTACAAATAAATATGTGAAAAGTGTGACATGCATTTGTATTCATCCCCCTTTACTCTGATACCCCTAACTAAAATCTAGTGCAACCAATAGCCTTCAGAATTCACCTAATTAGTGAATAGAGTCTACCTGTGTGTAATTTAATTTCAGTATAAATACAGCTGTTCTGTGAAGCACTTAGAGGTAGAGAACCTTAGTGAACAAACAGCATCATGAAGGCCAAGGAACACACCAGACTGGTCAGGGATAAAGCTGTGGAGAAGTTTAACCACTTCAGCCCCAGAAGATTTGGCTGCTCAATGACCAGAGCATTTTTTGCTATACGTTACTGCTTCGCTTTAACTGAAAATTGCGCGGTTGTGCGATGCTGCCCCCAAACAAAATTAACGTCCTTTTTTTCCCACAAATAGAGCTTTCTTTTGGTGGTATTTGATCATCTCTGCGGTTTTTATTTTTTGCGCTATAAACAAAAAAAGAGCGACAATTTTGAAAAAAACACAATATTTTGTAATTTTGCTATAATAAATATCCCCATTTTTTTTTAAATAAGCTAATTTTTTTCTCAGTTTAGGCCGATATGTATTCTTCTACATATTTGTAGTAAAAAAATTGCAATAGGCATATATTGATTGGTTTGCACAAAAGTTATTGTGTCTACAAAATAGGGGATAGATTTATGGCATTTTTATTATTTTTATTTTTGCTAGTAATGGTAGCGATCTGTGATTTTTATTGTGACTGCGACATTATGGCGGACACATCAGACACTTTGGACACATTTTTGGGACGATTGACAATTATACAGCGATCAGTGCTATAAAAATGCACTCATTACTGTATAAATGTCACTGGCAGGGAAGGGGTTAACACTAGGGGGCGATAAAGGGGTTAACTGTGTTCCCTGACTGTGTGTTCTAACTGTAGGGGGAGGGGACTGACTATAGGAGATGACAGATCGTGGTTCCTAGCTATTAGGAACTCACGATCTGCATCTCCTCTCAGAACACAACAGGGATGTGTGTGTGTGAGCGCTCGCTCGTGGGCGGCGGTCATCGCGACCGGTGGTCGCGAACATCGGCACCCCCGCAATGCAGCAGGCGACGTATAGCTACGAAGGCTTGCTGAAACGTGCCGACCTGCCGCAGGATAAGGACCGCGGGTGGTCGGCAAGTGGTTAAAGCAGGGCTAAGTTAAAAAAAAATATGCTAAGCTTTGAACATCTCACAGAGCACTGTTCAATCCATCATCCGAAAATGGAAAGCGTATGGGACAACTGAAAACCTACCAAGACATGGCAGTCAACCTAAACTGACAGGCCGGGCAAGGAGAGCATTAAACAGAGAAGCAGCCAAGAGGCCCATGGTAATTCTGGAGGAGCTGCAGAGATCCACAGCTCAGGTGGGAGAATCTGTCCACATGACAACTATTAGTCGTGCACTCCACAAATCTGGCCTTTATGGAAGAGTGGCAAGAAAAAAACTATTGTTGAAAGAAAGCCAAGAAGTCCCATTTGCAGTGTGCGAGAAGCCATGTGGGGGACACAGAAAACATGTGGAAAAAGGTGCTCTGGTCAGATGAGACCAAAATTGTACTTTTTGCCTAAAAGTAAAACGTCATGTGTGGTGGAAAACGAACACTTCACATCACCCTGAACACACCATCCCCACTGTGAAACATAGTGGTGGCAGCATCATGTTGTGGGGATGCTTTTCTACAGCAAGGACAGTGAAGCTGGTCAGAGTTGATAAGAAGATGGATGGAGCTAAATAAAGGGCAATCCTAAAAGAAAACCTGTTAGAGTCTGCAAAAGACTTGAAACTGGGGCTGAGGTTCACCTTCCAGCAGGACAATGACCCTAAACATACAGCCAGAGCTACAATGGAATGGTTTAGATCAAAGAATATTCATGTGTTAGAATGGCCCAGTCAAATTCCAGACCTAAATCCAATTGAGAATCTGTGGCAAAATTAGAAAATTGCTGCTCACAGATGCTTTCCATCCAATCTGACAGAGCCTGAGCTATTTTGCAAAGAAAAATGGGCAAAAATGTCACTCTCTAGATGTGCAAAGCTGGTAGAGATATCCCCAAAAAGACTTGCAGCTATAATTGCAGTGAAAGGGGGTTCTACAAAGTATTGACTCAGGGGTGCTAAATACAAATGCACACCACACTTTTCACATATTTATTTGTAAAACAAATTGAAAACCATTTATCACTTTCTATCCACTTCACAATTATGTGCCACTTTGTGTTCGTGTATCACATAAAAATCCAATAAAATACATTTAGGTTTTTGGTTGTAACATGACAAGGTATGAGGATGAAATTATTGTATTTTTTATGATCAGGCTTTAATCTGCCAGGATTTACTGCCAACAGAGGGAAAGGGGCCTGCTCTTCTTTATAGTGGGTTTGGGAGAGAGCACTAAAATAGAGAGGGTTCTCGAACAAATAGATTTCCATTTGTCTTAGAAATTCCCCATTGTAATAAGTGTAATAAATGTACAAGATTTGACTGGAATAACTGACTTTGTTAATTCTTCTCCATACATGCCTTTAGATAGTCCCAGGTCAAACAGCCCTGTTGTGCTACTGGCTCCTTTTCTGCTTCCTCCTTCCAACATCATGCAGCTGGCATGTGCAGTAAATGTGAGTTGTAACATCACTCAATGGACCTGGAATGTCTCCGGAGTATGTCACAAAGGTAAAATCATCTGTAGAGAAGACCATGATGGAAATTGGACTTGTGTAAACCTGATCTCACTATCAAGTCAATCATGGAGCTACAGAGATAATGTGATCTGTGAAGTTTGGTGCAATTCCTCTCCTATCCAGGTCCAATGGTGGATTCCAGAAAAAGGTAGAGAGATAACCTTTTATAAAAAAAATAATAATAAGCAAAAAGATTTAAAGATAAGCCTTTAATTAAACAAAAACTACAGAACCTGAATGCTAAAGTGAATCTGGACCAAGTCACATTTAAAAAAAAAAGCCCAAAAAAGCCACTGGTCTCCAGAACAGAACATGTTTGCACTATAGTGGGAAGAAACAAATGCTGTAGGGGGTGTAGTCATCAACTTTGCCAATGCTGATTCACAAGCCCATAGCTTGTCAATCATATCTAGCTACACCTAGTCCATGCTCATTGCCTTCTGGATTGGCAGCACTGCCTCTGTTGCTGCAGCTGTTAGCTCCAACTGTAAGCTGCAGTGTCTAGGAGGGGGAACAAGGTAGACACAATTGAAGAAAGATTTGGCTCAGTCAGGGAAGGTAAAGGAAGTTACTTTATGATGCTTGCGCATCACATATTAACTATAATTGGTGTTTGTTTGGACAGGAGCCTTTAGTACTTTATTAAGCCCTCTGCACCCTGTTAGAGAGCTGGTAGGATTTCATAAAGCATCAGTTTCCCAGAGTGTGTTCCCTTTTGTCTGTTAAGGCACTGGCAAAGCAAGTTTGACAAGGCCAATCATGCCACCACTGTGAATGTTCTTAATAGAGGAGGCACTTGCCTTCCGATGAAGTCTCACAAACCTTGAGAAAACCAGTGGTGTCCACCATTTTATTGGTGCTCAGGTAAATGCCCTTTCTTTTATTTGTGATCAAGTAGTGCCCCCAGTTACATTGTTTGTCAGTAAAATGCTTTTCATTATATTGGTGGTCAGCATTGTTCTCCCTGTTACATTGGCAATCTGTGTAGCCCCCCCTTATTATGCTGGTTGTCAGTTTAGGGGCCCCCTTTACATTGGTGATCAGTCTAATGTACCTTGTTACACTGGTGACCAGTATAGTTTCCCTGTTACATTAATGTTCAGTAAAATGCCCTCTGTTACATTTGTGTTCAGCCTCCCTCACCCCTTTGTTGATGGTCAACTAAAAAGCTGAAATTACTAATTGTATAGTTATCCTTTAAATATTCTTCTTGCAATGTTCACTTTATTTGATTAAATTCACATTTCTTTTTTCCAAAATAATTGCCTTGTGGACGACGACAGCTGATTTTTCAACTAAATGTCGGTATTGGCTGATATCTGCACTGATATTTGGATGCCTGTTGCTATTGCCCTTCGTTGCTCATTTTACCAGGACATATGGCTCAAGGCTTCATAACAAATTAAAAAGTATGTATATTTTATTTATCTTTAAAAGGAATACAATTCATGTTTTGCAAAAGATTTTTTTTCTCTTTAATTTTCTCTTTCTTATCTTTCCTTCTTGTCTCTGGGACAGTTCCGGGACAAGGTCAACCGGTAGCCAGGGTGAAAATGCCAAAAGGCACATCCCCTCCCTTTTTATTATGAATTAGTCAGTGTCTTTTCAAGAAAAGAACATATTTAAAACATTTTAAATTAAATTAGGTTTAGTTCATTCAAAACATAACTCATTCACATTTTTTAACAGTATATATTTTAGTAGTTCCAGTGGTTCTTTTTATAGGCCTGTTGTGTGTGGATGCATACTATGTATGTAAAATATTAATCCTGCTTTAACTTTTACCACAAGGTACACTAATAGGAGTACAATAAGCCCCATTGATAAGCATTGATGTCAGTAATTGCAATAATAGCCCCCTAAACTGGGTTCAGTACCAGCAATAATAACCCCAAACATTGGTATCAGTTTCCACATCAATACCCGTGGCATTGGTGTCAGTTTCCCCAATAATAACCTCCAAAATTGGTGCCAGTTTCTGTAATAACCTCCTGCATTGGTGCCAGTTTCTGCATTAATAATCCCCAGTAGGGATGAGCTTCATGTTCGAGTCGAACCCATGTTCGACTTGAACATCGGCTGTTCGATCGTTCACCGAATTGCGAACGATATGGGCCGTTTGCGCCAAATTCATGTGGTGCGTCACGGTCCATAATTCACTGCGGCATCGCAGTGCATTGCTGGCTGATGATTAGCCAAGCATGCACTATGATCCGCATGCTTGGCCAATCACAGCGCCGTCTGTAGAGAGAGCTGTAATTGGCCAAAGCCAGGGTGGCTTTGGCCAATTATGGCTCAGGGGGTTTAGAACACGCCCCACACTATATAAGGCCACCTGCATGGCGGCTCTGTGTAGTGTGTTCCGGCTTGACAGAGAGATAGACAGAGGGAGAGACAGTGTCATTTGATTTAAGTTAGATAGATTAGGCAGGACAGTCAGTCAGTTAGCTGCACTTACAGTATATTGTGTATATATATATGCATCCCAGGTGTTGTGTGTGTGTATATATATATATATATATATATATATATATATACACTGTATTCAGTTTAGCTAGATCTGTTCCTGTTATCTTCCTACTGACAGGCAGGCTTGTGTTGTTACAGTATTTACAGCTACCTGAAGAAAATTGCTGATGTTCTTTTGATCCTATTAGTACCACAGTCAGGCAGCTAGACTATTTACAGTTAGTGTAGTGCGTTCTCCTCACAGTGTTCAGCTAAAGCTACAAGTTAGTGTGGTGGGTCCTCCACACAGTGTTCAGCTAAAGCTACAAGTTAGTTTAGTGTGACCTCCTCACAGTGTTCAGCTAAAGCTACAAGTTAGTGTAGTGCGTCCTCCTCAGTGTTCAGCTAAAGCTACAAGTTAGTGTAGTGCATCCTCCTCACAGTGTTCAGCTAAAGCTACAAGTTAGTTTAGTGTGACCTCTGCACAGTGTTCAGCTAAAGCTACAAGTTAGTGTAGTGCGTCCTCCTCACAGTGTTCAGCTAAAGCTACAAGTTAGTGTGGTGGTCCTCCTCACAGTGTTCTGCTAAAGCTACAAGTTAGTGTAGTGCGTCCTCCTCACAGTGTTCAGCTAAAGCTACAAGTTAGTGTAGTGCGTCCTCCTCACAGTGTTCAGCTAAAGCTACAAGTTAGTTTAGTGTGACCTCTGCACAGTGTTCAGCTAAAGCTACAAGTTAGTGTAGTGCGTCCCCCTCACAGTGTTCAGCTAAAGCTACAAGTTAGTGTAGTGCATCCTCCTCAGTGTTCAGCTAAAGCTACAAGTTAGTTTAGTGTGACCTCTGCACAGTGTTCAGCTAAAGCTACAAGTTAGTGTAGTGCATCCTCCTCACAGTGTTCAGCTAAAGCTACAAGTTAGTTTAGTGCGACCTCTGCACAGTGTTCAGCTAAAGCTACAAGTTAGTGTAGTGCGTCCTCTGCACAGTGTTCAGCTAAAGCTACAAGTTAGTGTAGTGCGACCTCTGCACAGTGTTCAGTTAAAGCTACAAGTTAGTGTAGTGCGTCCTCTGAACAGTGTTCAGCTAAAGCTACCTATAGAAGGTTGGTGGTGTTTTCCTGATCCTATCACTACCAAAGGCAGCTAAATGATTTACACGTTAGTGTAGTGCGACCTCTGCACAGTGTTCAGCTAAAGCTACCTGTAGAAGGTTGGTGGTGTTTTCCTGATCCTATCACTACCGCAGGCAGCTAAATTATTTACACGTTAGTGTAGTGCGACCTCTGCACAGTGTGCAGCTAAAGCTACCTGTAGAAGGTTGGTGGTGTTCTCATACTACAGACAGGCAGTTGATTTTGCTAGCTGCAGTATTAGTATATATATATATATATATATATATATATATATATATATATATATATATATATATATATATATATATATATATATATCCCAGCTTAGTGCACCTGATGCTGATGTAACCAAATAATTTTTTTTTAAATGTCAGATCCCTTTAAAGACTGCCTATGCTGATGCTGAGTGACTATCCTGTTATGCTGAGTAATTATCCTCTTCCTCCTCAATGATCATGCTGATAGCTTGTAAGAACATTTTTGGTTCTGGGCGCCGCCACCAGTGCCTAAGGCCCAATTTTTAAGCCCCTGTTTAACAGGAGCATGTATTTAAAATTTTTGATGCAATACTTTGCAGCAGGGCTCGTTCCTGCATTCCAACTAGAGTATCTGTAAGGGGTTGCAGTGTTGTGGCACCAGCACCAGTGCCTAAGGCCCAATTTTTCAGCCCCTGTTTAACAGGGGCATGTAATTACAATTCTTGATATAATATTTTACAGCAGGGCCCGTTCCAGCGCCCACCAAGAGTAACTGTGAGGAATTACAGTGTTGTGGCACCAGCACCACCACCACCATCACCAAAGGCCCAATTTCTCTGGCCCTGTTCAACAGGGGAATGTAATTACAATTCTTGATCGAATATTTCACAGCAGGGCCCTGTGAGGGCTTACAGTGTTGAGGCCACAACAACACCTAAGGCCCAAATTTCTGCTGAGTGTATAGGGCAGGCCCCTACTTTCAAACATCCAACTTACAAATGACTCCTACTTGCAAATGGAAGGAGACAACAAGAAGTAAGATGGAATCTACCCCATAGGAAGGGAAATTCTCTACTGTAAGAGTTAATACTGGAAAAACTTTTCTCCTTTCCACTGATGCTTTATCACCAATCCTTGTTTCACTAAAAACCCCAAATTTTCAAAAAACATTTGTCATTGGGACAAAAAGTGAGGTGAAATCTTCTGAAGAGGAGCACAGACAGCAAAACGAATGTCACAGGGGTGATAACTCTTCCCTATGTTTTCCAAAAAGCTTAAAAACAGATTTTTTGGCTGGAGCTACACTTTAAAAATGTACCAGTTCAAAAATACAAACAGATTCTACTTAACAACAAACCTACAGTCCCTGTCTTGTTTGCACCACCTGTATACTGCTGTTCAGAGTATATAGGGCCTGGGGGCCCCACGCCTTTCCTTTTTTTAATTTGGGTGCGGGGTTCCCTTAATGTCCATACAGGACCCAAAGGGCCTGGTAATGGACTGGAGGGTACCCATGCCGTTTGTCTCACTGATTTTCATCCATATTGCCAGGACCCGACATTACATTAAAGCCGCAAGCAGTTTTAAATGACTTTTTTCGTTTAAAAATGTCATTTTGTGCAGGGACTGTTCTAAGCATGGGAAACACGCGCCACTTTACAGGCATACTATAGACACCCCCCAGGTACGATATTTAAAGGAATATTTCACTTTTTTTTTTTTTACTTTAAGCATCATTAAAATCACTGCTCCTGAAAAAACGTCCCTTTTTAAAAGTTTTTTTTGCATTGATACATGTCCCCTGGGGCAGGACCCGGGTCCCCAAACCCTTTTTAGGACAATACCATGAAAATTAGCCTTTAAAATTAGCACTTTTGATTTCGAACATTCGAGTCCCATAGATGTCAATGAGACGTTTAACATTCGTGCAAATTTTCGGTCCGTTCGCAGGTTCTGGTGCGAACCGAATCGGGGGGTGTTCGGCTCATCCCTAATCCCCAGCATTGGTGCCAGTTTCTGTAATTATAACCCCAGATTTGGTGCAGGTTTCCATAATAAACCCCAGCATTGGTGCCATTTTCCACTGAAATAACCCCCAGCATTGGTGCCAGTTTCCACAGAAATAACAGCCAGCATTGGTGTCAGTTGCTTTGTCTGTAGGTGCCAAGACAGAGAAACATATTCTCCACAAGCTTCAATCATGATTGCAGATAACTCCAAGAGGTTTAGCAATCTTGACAGATTTAGGTAAACCAAGCATTTTGCAATCTCATTTTCTTGTCCCACCTTAGTCAACCTAACCTTTGAATTCCTACACATAAGGGCTCTTCCAGCTTTTTAAACTTTCCTTTTTAGAGAATTGATAAAACATCTTCATGGACTGAATCGTATCAAGAGTGATATAAATTCACTAACCTATAATAATCGGTATTTGCCAAAACAACAATATTTTCAACAGGGAGAAGGGAAAATAATGTATGCATGATACCTTAATCCTGAACTGTACACCACGTTCTGTTCCAGAATAGAACCATTTATGTAAATGATTGCAGACTTGCCCTGGATATCTGTTAATGTTTAAATATTTTATTCTTGCAGGTGATGAAGAGAGGGAGACTGATGGAAATTATGATGTAAGTGAATGCTGTTAAATAAGCACTGCTAAAAATGATTTGCCCATTGCACAATCATGGTTCTCTACATGGTGGAGCCTGGTGGGTTGAGCCAGCCCCTGCCTTCTTACGTCTTCACTACTCTGACAGTAACATCCAACTGCAGGAATTTCTAACTCCTGTTCCTTTCCACCGTTGTGTATGCTAGTTCCCACTCTTATATTTTCCTAAATATAAAATGTAAAAAAACAAAAGAACAGGATGGTGCAAGCCCCCCATAATGGCCACAGCAGGCCATAATTAAACCTAGGAACTCAGCACAGAGATCTCACCTATAGAGTCCCCTGAGATACAGGAGAAATTCTACCAAACACAACAATATCAGTTTTAGGTAGAGTGAAAATGTAAAATTGTGCCTCATTTGTGCTGGAGACCACACTGGACTTAGTTCAGTTCCTAGTGGTAGATGGGTGATAGTGTGGGCAAGTCACACAGTTCCTCCAGTAGATTGTACTAAAAACAAAAGTCCAGGCGCACAGACCAAAAGCCAAGTGAAAGACCAAAAAGAAAAAATAAGTAAAGCTATGGTCACTGCTGTCCAAAACTCATAGACAGATGAGGGCAGAAAATACAATCCAAGGGGTGAACAGCGCTGATCAACAGACATAAATAGAACCCTCAGAAGCAAAGTATAAACTTTGTATTATTGTTAAAAAATAAATACAGATGTTCACCAGGGCATACAGCAGACAGTTGATGGTCATGCAGAGACTTGGATTGAAAAGCTGACAGTACCTGAAGGCTGGAGCCGCATGGATGACTCAGGGGCTCAGGGAAATTCAGCAATCCAGTAAATTGTGCCTAATGTAGGATAATTGCAGTATCCCTTTTTTGGGGTGTGGGCTGCTGCCTTTTTGGTCCGGCCTTATGGTTCCCTCATATAGACTAAGAAATGTAAGAGGAAAGGCTGTTGTTGCAATCACAGCTGTCATTTTGCCACTGTGGCCTCCAGAACACTGTAAATATATACCCGGCTTGGTAATCTTTCCAATTTAACAGTTGACAGCAACGGCCCTGAAGAAGGGGAAGTTCATTTCTGTAAACGCATTGGCTTGATACACTTGTCAGTAAACATCTTTTATTCTACCATCAAATTTGTATTCCTTTGGACAATTGGGCAGCGGGTGCTTCTCCCCTCCTACTTTTCCTAGTGAAAATCTAAAATGGAATTGCAGCATGTCAAAGAGTAGCAGCTCTTTTATAATTTTCAAGTAGACATGCTTGTCCATTATGGCAGACTGACCTTGTGCTGTAGGCAATGTACAGTTTCAAAATAAAACAAATTACATAAAAAAAAGCTAGGGGAAAGATTTTTGTTTGGCACAAGAAATATGTAAAGTCTCTTCTGCAAAAAAAGCTCTACCACCCATTATTTTTAGGGGCTTAGTTCAGCTTTAACATCAGTGACTGCACACTTACATTTTCTGAAAAGTTAAAAAGAATTTTCTTTATCTTCAATGTGACTTTATTATTTGAACTAGTCCTTTTGTTCTATGCAGGATGAAATTGCATATGCAGAACTGAATGCCCACGCACTAACTTATGGAAGAAGAAAGCTCAACTCCTAATTCTCCATCAGCATCTACCTGGAGTACAAGAAGATCATTTAACAATCGCCAAACCCTGGATCTCTTTATTGTATTATTATCTTATTTTAATTTTTAGAAAATATATTCTATTAAACATTGTAGAGAAATGCCAATGATTAAGGCAGAACTCCAGGCAAATATAAAAGACGTTCTTTGGTCCAATTGTATTTTTGTAAATTCATTAAATGTATTTAAAAATACAGTATCATTTGTATAACCCACTATATTTTTATTTCTTATTATTATTATTCTCCCAGAATCCCTCGTAGAACTGAAATTACACTGGGAGTAGGGGAGTATGTGTCCTGAACCAGTCAGCTTCTGCATTGTATAGTTCTTTTAACCTTACTAGGGATTTGAAAAACTTACAGTTTTTACATGTAAGTAATTTTGCAAAATATGTTGGCATCAAGCGGGAAGGACAAAATAATGGGCTTTAAAGTATAACTAAAGTGAAAACTTTTTTAGTTTTGGATAGAGTGGAGAGGGATTAGAACACCTGTCAGACTTTTACTGCTATTTTTGTCCCCTCTAGGGAGATCCATCTTCTTTGTTTGTTCTGGTGACCATTACATTTTGAGGTGTCAGCAGAACAGGAACATCTTCCAATAGGGACACTAGCTCTGTTAACAACCAGGCAATTCCCTTAGGATGGATTTCCTGTCACTTCCTGTTTTGGCTA